>NC_044926.1:15569266-15673558 GCF_003576645.1 Ipomoea triloba | reverse complement strand
TTTTTTTTTTTTTTTTTTTGTTTTCTTGTTTTACGTCTCTTATGGAGCCGAAGAGGTTCTGAGTAGCAACTAGCAAGCCAAAATCAATATATAAAAATTTTTACAATTTTTTACTATGAAAAATTTTGAAAAATAAAATCTGTTTTTCATTATCTATTTCATATTTGTTAATAAAACTTTAAAAATTATCAAGTTACTAAACAAGCCAAAACTAGTACCAAATTTACACTAAAAAAATTCTTGAAATATTCATTCACACACACACACAAACACACAAAAAAGGAGTAAATGATGTGTTTTAGTTGACTTACAATTAAACCAATATATATACCTTATTTGACAACTTTGTTAGTTAAAACACCACATCATCATGCAAGATTTGCCCCACCAGGGGTATGAATATGTATAATACTATTCTTTACAAGATGAATCAATGAATCCGAGATTAGGAGTAACTACTGGCTATTAGTATACCATACCACAATCACTTTCTCTTTTTATCATCAGGTTTGATTAATTGGACAGAGGCTGCTGGTATCCTGCTCCACCACTCCCTAACCCTTCTAATCAATTTGTCACTGCTATTTTTCCTCAAAGGCATCTGCCTTGTAAAATACTCCAAGAAAGCAAGCAGCATCACTTGCTTGAAGGGAACCAAAGCAATTACCGCAGCCATCAACACCAAACCAAGTGCTGCCTTATCAGTTGCCTGCACATGGAACCAAGTTCATTCAAACAAACGCTGAAAACTTCAAGAGACCTTTTGGAGTATTCCATCGATTCAAATCCGTAATGATAGAATGAACCCACCTACTATACTCTATCTATGCTACACATCATTATAACAAAACAATTCAGACATGCCAGAACTAAAAACGGGATTGCTGATTTTAAAATTTTTTATTGTCCAACTTTATGAACATCATAAATGAATCCCAACGTTAGTTGAGATGATTAGAAGTAAATGTGAAGTGGAAATTTTGAGAAAATGCTACTTTTGAGTTCAAAATGCAAGAAAATCCATTTCCAATACCTCAGCCAATCCCAAAGATCATAATGATATTGTGGCATGACACTGGAATGGCATTTGTGTTTTAGAGTTCTACTGAAACATAGTTCTAATGCATTATCAGAAATGACATGGTATTCTCCAAAAAGGCTATTGGAACTACAATTCACTCTAAAATAGTTAAAACTTGATATGGTTATCACCCAGTTAAACTAGATATTTTATTTAGTACAGGATTTTATATTTGTTTTATGTAGAGCCGTCAAAACCGGTTTTGCCCACTGGGGGCCAGCCCACCTTGCCACTTATTAAGGTAAGGGTTGGGTTCTACTGAGTATATAAATAATATATAATCCTAGAAACTAATTGTTAGGGTTTTGAGACTTGTTTCCTTATTAGAAGTCTTCTACCATGTATTTATAGGGTGTATATTCTCTTTTCTTTGAGACAAGTTAATACAACTTATTCATAAACTCTCTCTTTACTTTCGTCACTTGGTATCAGAGCCTTTACGATAATATATTTTTTGCTCTATTGTCAGTAACGTTGACCCATATGGAGGAGCGTCGGTGTTTAGTGACTTTCCCTGGAAATTTCGACGACGTTCTGACCAGCGTGTGAGCCTCACGTATTGACATCCTCTGCGGCCAGTCTTTCACGCGCCGGCGCGTGAGGCTCTCTCGGCGACCGGAAAACATTTTTGTTAACTGCTCCTAGGTTGCCTGGGTCCATTTAGGTTCTGGACTTGGTTTGGACCATTGCGTTGTTAGTGGTTTTTGCTCAACGTCACTCTTTCTCATACGTTGCGATTTTTTTTTCTGGGATGGCTACAAATAAGTTTGATGCATCTGCCAAGTCGCTCTTGATCTCTGCTGGTGAGTTTGCTAAGTTAGAGTTCGTTGCTTGTTTTGGAGTTGTCACCACTTTTTGATGCTCATTGTCGTTTGGTGCATACCTCCCTTACGGGTAAAGAATTTGGGTCCTCCTTTTCGGAGTTTGTCTTCTTCACTTTGTGAGTCATAGCTTGTTCGGTCCATTTGTGTTTACCCGGTGTTGGACCATTGTATTGGTGGCGTCCAAGCTTCCGGTTTAGGGGGAGGGTCCAATCCCAAGCTTGTTCGGTCCACTTTGAGTTCACCCAATTGTCCGTGGTATTGGTGGCACCCAAAGCTTTAGTTTTAGGAGAGTGTCCTAAATGGGATTTGAGTTAAGTTATTTGGTTATTTTTAGGTTATCAGTTATTTGTGTAACAAGTTGGCATGATTAATATCTATGCTCCAACTTGAGGGGGGAGCGTTATGGAATATATAAGTAATATGGAATCTATATATATATTAGGCATGGAGATTTAGGGTTTTGAATATGTAGTCATATGGAAACTTGTTTCGTTATTAGAAGTTTTCAAGGATATATTTATAGGGCTATGTGTTCTCTTTTCCATGAAACAACTTAATACAACTTATTCAGAAACTCTCTCTTTACTTTCGTCACACTAACACTAAACCTAAACACAATGAAAAGGTCCCCAAACATCACTATAGACTAAGGAAAAAAGGGATGCGACTCTTTTATTAACTCAATTAGGAAAAGATGTTCTCGAATGTTTTTCAAGTTGACAAACTTCACACTCTAGGGTAGATAATTGAGACAAATTTGGAACAAATAGTCATAATTTATTGAGGTTGGAATGCCCTAACCGGCTATGAGCAAGATAAGGAGGATTGGTAGTAGTGCAACCATAGGATTTGAGGTAGACAATCAATAGAGTCCTTCTGACTAATACCCTAAGCCAATCGTCTTCCCCTAACGATGATCCTGCATAATGACAGAACCAAAAGAAAAAGTGACCAAATAATTTAAAGCTTTTGTAAGTTTATGGACATAAATTAAATTGAAAGGACATTTAGGTATATAAAGAATCGCAGAGAAAGGTAGAGTAAGAAGGGGTGAAGTTATTCCAATTCCAATAGCCGTACTTTTTGAACCATTATTGAAAACAATACATGGAAGAGACTCAAAATTGGTGAAATGAGAAAATAAATGTGAGTTACTAGAGATATATTGAGAGGCACCTGAATTGATAACCTATGGTCTGGAGTTATATTGAGAGGCACCTTAATTGATAAGCTACGGTTCGCTAAGGCTAGATTGGGATACAAGGGCGATATGAAATCCTTCATTGTAGGTTAAAAGAGTGACACCAGAAGCCTTAGCATTGTTTTAAATTGAACAAACTCTTCATATTCATCAGTGAAAATGGTTCGGGAACTCGAGTAAGCATGGGTTTCCCATGAAGTCCTGTCCAGATTTATTGCAATAATCAGAAAATCTAATGCTTTTCTATCCACCACGATCTCTAGTTCGCCCATGACCTCCTTGTATCACTAGGGCAGATCGTTCGCAAGTAGATGTGTGAACAATTACAGCGGAGGTTACCTACAAGAAGCGTTTGAACTCAGTGGTTCTTGGGACAATGTTGCTTCCAAGGATTTCATTCCGGGTACTTTCAAATTCTGGACCTAATTTGGTTAGGAAAACTACTATAGGGCATGGGTGTACCAAACTCAGTTATTAAACTTTGGGCTTTGCCAAGGAATGTGTTTCCATATCAATACCATCTTTCTTCAGGTTAACTAAGCAGTGTAGAATTGAGAGATATCATTACAGTATAGGGATTTAGCTTGATTCCATACCTCTACACATATCTTAAAGGCTACAATTGTGGAGAAAGAAACTGCCAAAGGAGGGGCTACATAGCTACATATTTAACCTCTCCCAAATTGCATTTTCCGGTATCTTATTCACCCCCTTTTTAAGTAGTTAGCAACTCCTTGGCCCATAAACCATAACTCAAAGGCATCAAGTAATTTTGATATCCACATATTTTTTCAAAAATGATCACCAAGCATACAGACAAATTAGGCACATAAATAGAGCTCGAGACAGTAAGCATATTAGTGGCAAATGGAAAACAGTATTGGAATTATCAAAATTTTCATCGGAAGACATTGTTAACAAAAAGAAAACATATGGAGTCGGGATATCTGAGGATTTTTGTCAGAGAAACCCGCCAGAGATGGTCTCACGTGCTGGCACGTGATGTAGGTGTCCTAGCGACACAGTAGCACATGACAATGGATCCAACAATGGAACTTGCTAGGTCAAGTTTGCCAGAGACTTTAAGGGATAAGTAGCACTAATTTGAAAAAGAATCTCAACAAAAGCAATTATAATTTGAAAAAAAAAAAAAAAAAGTCTGAATGAACAGTAACCCTATGGTTCATGCAACGTAAAAAAAAATTGAGTTTTGGCTTCTGATACCATGTGATAAAGATGAGAAGAATTTTGTTGTATTTCATGTCTAGAGGGAGAAAGAACATACAATTATATATAGACTCAATATCAGGGACCTATTCTAGACAAACACAACCCTATATAGACAGCTCTACCCACACAACCATTTGTGTTTCAACAAACTCCGTGTCTAATTATCTCCTGATTTATTGTGTGTATTAGTCTCTTATTTGTATTGTGGTTGATTCCAATTTTTGGCATAGATCAGTGTATTATATTTTTGATAATGTTTATTTGATTTGTTTTCCATTATATTGCTTTGGCCTTGCTTACTTTGGACAAATTATCATGGGAATCGAATCCTTTCAAGTCGAGTTTAAGCCCATGGAGTATTTCGCCAGTATTGACACAGCTTCACTCATACAAAGTCGGATTGAGGTGATTCACGATTTTGTGGAAAGCTAAGGAAATTCTATACAACTTTCATATTTTTGAATTCTCCCTAATTTAGTCATGATCAAAATTCAACTTGAAATTGGTCTGAGTGCAGTGGCAAGAATTTCAACAACAAATCACATGGCGCAACGTGTCCTTTTTATAACTTTTCGGCTAGCGAGACTAAAGAAACTTTCTAGCACTTTCCTTTAGGGTTTTGAGTTTGTAGCCTATATAAGTCATCCTTTACACTTTTTTAAAGGACCTTTTGCGGTATTTCCAAAATGAGATATTGAGTATTGACTCCATTCCATTCGGTCATTAAACCTTCAATCCAATTTTACATTAACTTACATTAGTGCTTTGCACACTTGAGTTGCTATCATTTGGTTTATTGAAATAGTGAATTCAAGCATTTTCCAAAGAAATGTTGAAGCAAACTCTAATCAATATTCTAGATTGGGCAGCCTTGTTTTGTTCAAGATGTGAGGAGTTAGGGTTGTTCTTTTTTCACATCAATTTTATATTGTAAAATCTACACTTGCATTACTAGAATGTGATGTCTTTATTGTGATCAAGCTTTCCCAAAGGATTGTGAAGCATGGAATGGATCAATGGAGACATTTTCAAGTTATATGTTGAACGTGGATTTCAATACCCAAGCAAATTGAGTTCTCCATAACGCTCAAATAGACCACAAAGTCACAAACTAAAATGAATTGCAACCATAAATAAACTTATGCTATAGAAAGCATGTGATGGTAGTACCTGAGGAACTACGGCAAATAGGAGAGCTCGTAATTTGAGTAGAACAATGTTGCCACTTTGAATAAGTGCCTCCACATGAGAGACAGCTTCTTGTAATGTTAATAATTGCTCCACTGCATTTTTAGAAGGAGGAGCCATGACTTCCAATGCTTCCAAAGTTGATCCCTTACGAGAATGCCTGCGCCAGAGCATGACCACCGCAAGCAATACCATTACGCTTGGCAATACATACATGATCCATCCCCTAAATATCATAGTGAATGATTTTATATCATGAAAGATCCCATATAACAAAGACAACAGTCTACAAAAGTGTAAAAATCAGAGATATCTTCAAACTCAAGATGCGAAATGAAAGAAATCAAAGAATTACAATTTTTTAGCAAATGAAAAGGAAATAAATGAAACTTGCATAACAAATTAAGAGGCAACTACCAAAAACACTAATCCTCAATTATCTAAGGTCCAAAAGGCAACACGGCCACACGGGTAATCTGACGTGCATGACTACACAAAACATACGTCACAAAAATGGCATATTTAATTTGCCTATTCCATTCCAACTTGCTACTGGAAATTATCATGATAAGAATCCTAGGAAGACGTATCCTATCTTGGAAATATACGCTTCACATATTTCAATCAAATTACTGTGTTCCTCTAGTCAAATACAATGTCTTGCTTACACTAGCAGTGCCACCAAACCGATGAGGTACTTAATTTTCTACAGTATGCCAGGTAACAAAATCTGGAGGTTTACTATGATGTATGTCTGTTGTTGAGGACTTGGTATAGACCTATGGGGATAGGCAAGCCTGAATACCCCATATTTTCAAATAGATATATGCACGTCTAGGAGCAATTATAAGGTACACCTTTGTAACAGTCTGCATATTATTTTTTAAGTGAACTACTCTGTAGAATGTCAATAATACCATAAAGAATGAGGAACAGTATTCTTCGTAGACTAGCAACCCTATTGCAATTTTCTGCCATTATTGAACATCTCAAAATTCTAGTCCCTATTAGAAGAAGCATAAAAACAAAGAAAAAATTAAATATTAAAAAAGAAGGTCGAGACATGGGCAAAAGGATTTACTTGATAATAGTATAGCAAGTAAACATCAGAAACGTCACTGATTTCCAGGGGTCTTTCCATGAAGCCAAAAGTTTAATGCGATTTAATAATTCAATAAGAGGAAAAAGCAACTCCTGTAAAGGAAAAAGAAGCAAGCTTATCATCCAAAGGAATTTAGTGACAATATCTGTAAATATTAAGCCTATAATAACAATATAAAATACTAGTATTGTTTTTGCTTTACTATGTAGTAGTTTACTCCAATTTTTTTTTTTTAAGGAAATGCAAAAATAGCATGAGAGCCTTTTTATTTCCTTCTATTAGATGTAATAGCCTCTACGAGATTTGTAAAGACTAGATTATATTTGGTATATGCAAATGTTCATTGTATATAGGTAAATAGGTAATAGGTCACATTTATGCCCCACCCACCTCCTCTTTCTTATTCTTCTTGTTTGCACTTGCACTTTAGAGATGAGGCTCTAATGTCCATGTAACTGAATGTCGAATTAATATACATGTAGGAATCTAAATAAACCCTTTGCCCCAAGAACAAATTTTGAAAAAGACCTAGTTAAAATTATAAAAACTATAACCCTTCAGAACAGCTGTCAGCATTCTAGGTTGTAAAGTCAAGGATAAAAACAAGAAAAGCAAGACTATGATTGAGATTGAATTCATTGAATTTTAAGTGACCTGCATTACTGCTAAATTGGCATCAATCCCTTCCACTTTAACTCGATCAACAGTTGCTTGAGCAGCTTCAGCTCTTCCTATGTCCTTTCTGGACATCTTGACTGCAGCTTCCAGAGGATGCTTTTCACCAACACAAATGTTGCCAGCTTGAGAAGATACTTCTCCCATGTCCACCTCCTTGTATGCAATAATTCCAAGTCTGCAAAGTGTGAAGTGTGAAACTGGGACCTGTCTCCTAGCATTTGGGGAACCAAGAAAGCCACGGCGAGAGCCAGTAGAATTCATGAGTATCAAATAATTTGAGAGAGTTTCCAAGATAGCATCACCCCTTGGAAGACTTTCAGCCAAGTTATAACATAGTATGGTTTTGTAATTGGATGGAGAGACATGGAAAGCCTCTCTAACTGCTCGATATCGAAGAATCCCTAGAATTGCACGAGCAAGTGCTTCAAATTGTGGACAATCAATGAGATTATATCTGCGGATGAATTTATGAGCATGAAGTATCTCGAGACATATATCCAACCAATAGTCACGTCGTGAGCTTCCTTTGAATTCAGGGAACTCAAAGGATACAGGTTCTGCCCTGTATATGATTAATGTCAGAAGTCTTTCATGACTTGCACAAATACAAGCCCAAGCCAAACATGAACTCACATAGATGAAGACTTGTACATCACTGCTTTATCAAAAATGCGAGCACCAAGTGGTCCAGTTAATTCAGGCTTAATAGCCTGTTTCATATCTGTCGCCAGATCATATCTCATAGCTTTGTCATATAAACCAACTCCAGATTCGAAGTAAAGAGCACGGTTGGTCAATGAAAGCCTTCCTGATAGGAAAAGAATGGGAGTTCAAATATATGTCAAGTTGTGCATGAAAATGCAACAAACAAATTGGTAGATGCAGGATAATAATTAATCATTACTTATTTTGGACAATTAGGCAGGCAGGATATTAACTACTTAACATAAAAGCATATTCATATTACACATACATGCATTACATTGCAACTTCATCTTCTATTTTTAGTTTTCAAAAATTTTAAGAGACAAGTAAACTTCAGAAGTCAACAGAATAGGGCAAAGATGTCTCTCTCTAACCAAAAAAAAAAAAAAAAAAAAAAGGAATAGGGCAAAGATTATAATCCTGATTTTATTTGCAGGGTTTCACCTCATGTATCTCATCTCACCCAGGAGAATCTGACTTGTTAAACTATAAACTATTTTGACATTATATTGCCTAAAATAGTGCAACTGTTACATTTGTAAAGGTGCTTTCAATGTAAAGATCAAAGAATTTCAGACCTTTGCTTTCATTAACTTCGTAAAGTGCTATGTTTGTTACCACTTTGCATCTTTTGTTAGGGTTCAATACTAGAATTTCAAAAAGGACTAATGATTCCAGTGTATCTCTACGTGAAAGAGACTTTCGAGGCATCCTAGCTTATTGACTAAAAATATTAAACATTTTAAACCTCCAACTTTTTAAGATGTGTGAAGGGATTGGTAAGTTCCTTATTTTGCTTTTGTTTTTTCCTTTCATAACATGATTCCTTGTTACTGAATTGCATCTTTTCCTCTCTATTTTATTAACTTTATATTTCTAACAACTTCAATATTAACATAGAGTAATCCCCTGCTTATATATTTAAAGAGTTCAAAACATAGAAAGACCATATACACATGGCACTCAAGTTCATACAATTCAAAACAACTCTGGCATCAAGCTTGAAGAAACTATGGTCACTGTAATACATGCACAATCAAATAGCAAATATAGTTAATATGTAATATGTACAATTACTCATCAAAGAAAATGTTATTTTCTATGAGTACTATTAAAACCAAGCAGCCAATGACCATTTGTTGTGTATGTCTGTGTGTGTGTGTGTGTGTGTATGTATATCTCACCCGGCCAAGCAGATAGTCCAATATGCTGGAAAACTGGCTGTGTGGGAACTATACCATCTACATCTATAATAACCTCTTCCTCCATAAGTGAAAGGTTGGACATATTATTAGAACCAGCTGCACTCCGTACAACCTTTACCACCCTGTAATGAGAGAGCAAGCATGTTGAAAAGCAAATTGGTGGGTCATCATGAAGCCTACATTACTGTTCTCTCATTCTGACAGCACATACTACTAAACTATGAATCTATGATTGAAGTGCTACCCAATAGGTAAATATGTTTCCACCGGTAAAGAAAAAAAGCTGCTCGACCATTCATTATAAGAATAAGAATAATATAATAACTTTGCACAGAACCCCAAAGTTTAAAATTTAGCTTCCAAAAAAAAAAAAAAAAAAAAAAAAAAACCTGATTGAGATATAAAGCTATTTTGGGTAAGTGGTAACCTTGATGCACATTGATATTCGATCCGAATGAAAAATTAAAGGTAAACAAGCTCGCATTTGAGGCATCTCATTGCAAATTATTGTCTTTATACTTCAGATTGCACCTGTCTTTCACCTCAATGATTTCTAATTTTAATAAAGCTTTTATGCACAAGGATGCATCATTGGTCACATAAAGACATTCCAGATATAAGCACAGATGAAACTTTGATGTAAGAAAAAGCCTGAGTACGAACTTATGGAATGCTTCAAGTTCTTTGTACAACTCTTCAGTAAATGAGGCACCTATTTAGTCCTATTTATTTTTGTGAAGTATACATTCACATACTACTACAAATTTTCCTCTTTTTTTTTTTGTTTTTTTTTGTTTTTAACATTCTGACAGAGAATTACACGAGACAGTTATTCTCCTTGACGCTGGGAAAACAAAGCTGAATAAGAACAACAACAAAAATGGGCCAAACAAGAGTTAATACTCAAGTAAATGAAGCATACTTTTCAAGACTCCGAAGGTACTTGTCGTATATAAGAAAATGAAGTCGACGACCTGATGAACATGTCAAAACCTCAAAAAGGTTGCTAACTGTTATTTCATCGGCAATAACAGCACAGGCTGGAGCTATTCGTACAAATGATTCTGCACCAACAGTCTTCTTATCATCAACCTGATCACATAAAGAAGGTGATTGATGAAAACAAATGGCCTTTCAAAGTTTTACCAAAGTATCCAGGTGTAAAATGAATTTCCTGTTCTAGAAAAAACAAAAAAAAAAAAAAAAAAAAAAAAAAAAAAAAAACCGTACAAACAAAGGCCCTTTAATGGTTAAAATGTGATAGATACAGTTTCTGAAGTTCTTTAGGGTGAGATGTAGATTAGGCAAAACCTCAACTGCCGTCCTTGTGGAGCTAGAGTAAAATATTGACCAGCCATCCTCATCCTCCCCTTCCTGGTTGATCTTAGTAGCACTTTCCTATCAAATAAGCACCATTTCAATTATTCGATTAACAGATCAAAGCAACGGCAACATGTTATCATTTAGCCTAAAAAGCAGCCAACTTGAGAAAGGTTGTTATCATCTCACAGGTTCCATCACTTCATTCCCTCTACATGGAGCCTCCCAAGCTAGCATCATGTCAAATGTCAAGCGTCGGAAATAATTTTCACCCAAATAATCAGCTCCTTTGGTTGCCTCACAAAGTGCTTGGAATGAACAGAATTCCAGAAAGTTCCTAGCGTAAACTGAGGGCTGCTTAAGATTATCAGGCACCTCCAAATCAAAGCGATTCTTTAACTCTTCGATAGATATGCGAAGAATCCTGTAGTTTAACAAAAGTAAAAAATCATTAAAGCATTATAGTGTATGTAGAAAGGGATTCCATGATGAACTAAGCTGAAACATGTTGTAGTGTTGTATGCAAGGTCAATATTGTCTAAAGCAAGGAAACTGTTATAACCACTGGACGAATTCAAAATTGCCACTTCAACAGAAGCTGCCAGCTATGAACTTCTAACTGCCTATTAGCTAGACAATTGCATATATAGAGGATTAAATGGACAAGGAAGCTTGTATTCACTATTAGAACTTCTCTGTCAATTGTTTCAGAAAATAATAATAATAATAATAATAATAATAATAATAAAGAACTTCTCTGTCAATACAATTCTCCTTTTTCTCTCTCTAACTTCCCACTCTGAATTTCCTTCCCTTTTTCCAATTTTCAACTTTCCTTTATTGGAAATTAAGTTCAACTCAAAGACTGTGACATCTAGTATTACAGCCCTCAAACCTTGGCATACTGGCAAGAAACAAAGTATCAACAGCATGTGGACAAACTCACATGGAAGAGGTTAAATCCAAGGTGAAGCTGCTAGAACAAACAGACCAGGTAGCATTGGAGAAGAAAATGGATTCCAATTCAGAAGAAATTAGGGAGTCCATTACTGCAAACATCCAAAAGATGGGGCAATGGATAACTGCATTTGGCCAGATTCATTTGGGGCCAAATATTTTACAAAATTAGATCTGAGAGCTAGGTACCTTAAAACTAGAATGAAGGAAGGAGATAAATAGAAGACTGCTTTTAAGATTTCCAGTGGATTGTAGGAGTTCAGACTAATGCCCTTTGCATTAACTAATGCACCCAGCCACCTTTCAGGCACTTGTGAATGGCATTTTCCAGCCTCGTCTCAGGAAGTTCATCCTAGTTCTCTTTGATGGCATTGTACTATAGACCCCTACATCGGAGCTGCATTTATAGCACATAAAAACTACCCTTGATATCCTGATGTTCAATCAGTTGTAAAATAAGGGTAACTGCTCTTTGGCACAAGAGTGAATATCTGGAATAAATCATCACAACAGGAATTTGCACAGATCCAGTCATCCACTCCAGGTAGAAGGTACAAGGACCCGGCCCACCCCTAATACAGCTTCTGCGCTCACAAGTATCTTAGGTCGTGCAGCATTTCAAGACCCCTAACAGCCTTATTGACATAGAATGCCTTCCAATGGAGTGAAGAAGCTGAGGCCTCTGAACATCTCGAGATGGCAATATGCAAAACGCCTATACTTGCCTCACTTGATAGGCCATAAGCACCTGGTAATGCCAACTTATGAAAAAGATTACCAGATGTCCAGATTTACCCAATACTGCTGACAAGTGGAGGCAATATATATAAGGGAGGCATTTCATTGTTAAAACAAGCCACCAGAGCCTATAGTGCGTGCTAGATCAGAATATATCTACTTTAATTCAGCAGACTCCTCACAAAATTTCTAGGGTCAGCTATGAGCTGCAGTATAAAATAGGGTAAAAGAGGGTGGGAGAACAAAACAGCTGACACCATTTCCAGAAGGGATTCAGAGGAAACAACCTGCTCAACTATCACTACAGTAACACTAGCCAGGCTCCAACATATAGTTCAAAGGTAAGAATAGATACAGAAATACAATTGAATTAGCTGAGATATCAACACAGGCAGAGCCCACCTCAGAATAGACAATCAAACGAAGGATTACTAAGGTGTAAAGGCAGAATGTGTGTGGGAAGTAGTGGTAACCTGAGATAGTAATTAGTAGAAAAGTTATCTGAATCTTCAGTAGCAGGCCACTTCAACACTTCGCAGCCACTATGCAAAGGCTCAAAACCATTTTCCATTTATTGAAGCAAATTTGGAAAACTTCTTCTTAGTATTTACCAAATTCCTTACTTAAGCTAGAAGACAGGCTTGTTCAATAACTAGCCCCAAAAAAAAAAGTTGGAAAATTGGAATGGAAAACAAAAAATGACAAATAGAGTTATTTAAAATATATTCAAATTCAACTACTATCTACTGTATAAAATACAAAGTTATTTAAAATATAATTGTTATATTATAAAGATAAAAATTGTTTAACAAAATATTTTTGCTAAGTTGAAAAGGAGTTTTTTTTTTTTTTTTTTAAACAAGCCAACTCACACGTTACATATTTACATGACAAGAAGTAGGATCATGAAAGCAATATCCATCACAGCATCACACTACCAATTCGAAATATACGATTTATGAAGAACGCAGCACAACCGACCAACAATGAAATCGAGAAGAAACCAAAAACACAAGCAGTGGAATCAGGATAAAAACTAAGAAAAGCAGTAAAGAAAGTTCACTCACTTGGAACAACGAGACACGACAGAATTGGCGACAGTGGATAGGAAGGGCAAAGGGTGACGAGGCGAAACATCACTGTCAAAAACGTCTTCTCCGTCTGCATCGCCAAAGCGCTTCCTGCCGTTGATGGAGAAGAAGGATTTCAACATGGACAGAGCATTGTTGTTGGGAGAGTCGACGGAGCCGTCCTCTTTGCTGCTCCTCTTCTCTGCATTCCAGTCCGTGGTTGTTAGCATTCCTCTTTCTTTCGGTTCTTCTCGTTCCCGATCAATCGGTCGATCGCCGGAGCGGCGCAACCTGAACGGCAGGGATGGTAACGTGAGGTTAAGGTGATGAGATTTCCCTTCCCGATTGCGCGTTGTTAATTACCAACGGAAATCATCCCAGGAAACCCAAAGGGAGAGAGACTTTTGGATATCTTAGCTTTTTGCCAAATGGTATTTCAGTTTGCTCAGGAATGAACACAGCATTTCAGTTGTTCTCGTTTCACTGTATTTGCGGCACCGTTCGCGACGTTTGTTAAATTTATGAAAATTATTATTTGTAGTTTTGTACTATATATGTATTTCTATTATGGCTAGGTTTGGCAGAGCTTATTTAGGAGCTTATAGCTTATTTTAAGTTATTAATAAGCTATAAGCTTTATTTGGTAATGTTCTCAAAATAAGCTAATAGATTAAAATAAGAGCTTATTTTGAAACGCTACTTCAAGTAGCTTTTCAAAAATAAGCTAGTAGCTTTTTAACTTTTTTCCATCTTTGTCCTTATTATTTTATATAAATGACATCATTTATCCCTCCCAATTAAAACTCTTTTGACATTTTTTCTTCAATATGTTTCGTTGTAATTTTAATTTGATATTTGTGTTTGAACAATAATTTTTGTATGAACTAATTTTATAAATTATAAACATCTTGTTTTACTTTATATATTTTCAAATATATGTTCTTACTTTATATTTTATTAAATTATATTGATTTCATTATTTTATATTTTAATATGTAAACAAACTTATTTAAATTTAAAATTATTTAACTTTTATGAAAATGCCCTCCCAATTAAAACTCTTTTGGCATTTTTTCTTCAATATGTTTCGTTGTAATTTTAATTTGATATTTGTGTTTGAACAATAATTTTTGTATGAACTAATTTTATAAATTATAAACATCTTGTTTTACTTTATATATTTTCAAATATATGTTCTTACTTTATATTTTATTAAATTATATTGATTTCATTATTTTATATTTTAATATGTAAACAAACTTATTTAAATTTAAAATTATTTAACTTTTATGAAAATGCCCTTTTTAGTCTTTTTACATTAATCAACTTATCAAAAAGCTAATTTTACCAAACACTTTTAAGCATAACAGCTAGTTTAACAGCTCTTCAGATTTCAGCTTCGAGCTTATAGCTTTTCAGCTTTCAGCTACTTTTCAGCTTTCAGCTACCATTTCAGCTAGGTTTGCCAAACATAGCCTATGTAATCTGTATTCTCTGTACTCTGTAGACGGTAGTCACGGTACTGTATTAATTGCATAAAATAAAAAAAAATATACATAAAATAAAATAAAGCAAGCCCAAAATAGTAGAGTTATCAAATGTAGCCGTGCTTAGCTTAGTGATTTAGCAATAGTTATTGTGTGGATTGTTTTCCACACAGTTGTGTGAACCACGGTTCAAAAACGACGTCGTCTTACGTAATTTTTTTTACGCAACCTATTGCAACATACATTTTTGCATTTCGACTGTCAATTGCACCAAATGTGGTCCTGACTTTCAAAAACTCACTCAATTCGGTCATCCGTTACATATTCCGTCTAATTAGTATTAAAATGAATGACATTTTTGTCCATTTACCTATTGTTAGCCTAATAAACATTGAGAAATAGTTGAGGGACCATTTTGGGAAAAACTATTTTATTTATTTCATTTTTGTTTATTTTTATTTTTTAGACTCTATCAAATTAGAATTTTTATACATTTCTTTTCTTACAAATATAAATAGTTAAAATCACACAATCCAACCTCAAAATTTTTAACTTTCTTTACAGACTTTTTCCCTCTATCTAAACATACAAACTATTCCTATGAAGTTTTACAATAAGTTCCGTAAATTTTATAAATACTCATATACTTTTTATTTTAATCTTTTTATGTTCATAGACAATCAATCACTATGTTGATCATTAAGTATCATTTTTATTATTGAAAATATTTTTTTTTTTGAGCTTAGACACCCAAAGAGTGCAAAATGTAGGAAAAATGTTGGACCGAAGCGTAAGTTTTTCCAGTAAACTTCTTGGGTGAGTCGAAAAGTAAAATCTCGTCAATGTTTCCTGCAATATTTTATGTATTTGATTTCGAAGTAATTATTAAATTTTATATTAATTTCCATTATTTAAGATATTGTATGACATCGTTTATATGTTTTCCTCTTCTTTTTTTTATTAATAAATAGTTATTAATTATTAAGGCAAGTATAATTTATTTTGTAATGTGGACACATTATTTTAATAATTTTGATTTAATTAAATTATACCTTAATTATAAAAATTCTACCTAATAATTTTAGTATATTACACGGGACAAAATAATTAGTATAAATAATGTTTAATAATTGTCAATTTGTATTCAACAATAAAATTTATAGTTAATCTTTAAATCAATTATAAAATCTTTTGTACTGTGGGCACATTATTTTTAATTATTTGGGTTTAATAATATTATATCTTATTTATAAAAAAAAATCCAAAGTAATACTTTTAGTACTATTGATGTGACTAAGAATTATTTTAATCGGTGCCTAAGCAAAATTTTTGCAACACTGATAATTAATAATTATTATTAATATTATTGCCTAATAATTATTTATGGTAATTCTCTTCACCTTCTTCCGTGTAGTTTTTATGATAATCTATATACATATGTTTATACACAGTGATTGATTGTCTATGAACATTAAAAGATAAAAATAAAAAGTATATGAATATTTATGAAATTTACAGAACTTATTGGAAAACTTGATAGGAATAATTTGTATGTTTAGATAGGGTGAAAAGGTCTGTAAAGAAAGTTAAAAATTTTAAGGTTGGATTGCGCGATTTTAACTATTTATATTTGTAAGAAAAAAAATGTATATAAATTCTAATTCGGTAGAGTCTAAAAAATGAAAATAAACAAAAATGAAATAAATAAAAGAGTTTTTCCTAAAATAGTCCCTCGACTATTCTCAAAATGGTCCATCAATTATTTCTCAATATTTATTAGGCTAACAATAGGTAAATGGACGAAATGCCCTTCATTTTAACACTGATTAGACGGAATATGTAATGGATGACCGAATTTGGTGAGTTTTTGAAAGTTGAGGGACCACATTAGGAGCAATTGAAAGTCAAAATGCAAAATTGAGAATGAGCAATAGTCGAGGGACCATTTTAGGAAAAAACTCTACATAATTCTAAAGCATAATGTACATTATTTTAACTCATAAATTATATTATCTACCACAGAAGTTTCATTATTCTAAACACATAATGTGTATTCTAACATATAAAGTACATTATTCTAACACATAATGTATATAATTCTAACACATAAAGTACATTATTCCAACTCATAATATGCATTATTCTAACTCATAAAATTCAACGACGTCGTTTTGGACCATGGTCCACACAACTGTGTCGTGATTTAGTAGACAATATTTTTTGAGAAGAGACAAGATTTGAAACTCGGCAACGGCAATGTATGGATTATGTCCAAAGTGAGCAGAATTTGAGCCACTATGTTGGTCCTGATTGGGTGGTGAAAAGTCTAGAGGGGGGAGGGGGTGAATAGACTTTTCCTCTAGACTTTTCTAACAAATTAAAACGTTATAACACTTCAATAAAAAATAATTCCAAGTGAATAAATTCAACTTGAAATGCACAGTGGAATATCGTACGGTAAAGTGCTATAAATAAAAGTTACGTAAAACTAAAGAGATAACTCACATGCAATAAGTTGGAATGCCTTGAAATAGCTGAAAGAATAAGTATGCAATGTTTGGAACACATGCAATCATGGGAACACACGAACCCAGACGAATAAATCAACACAGTATAGAATGGGTTAGTGAGTCAAATATGCAAAGTATGTAAAGTGTTGTAAAGTAAAGAGATGCAAAGATTTATAGTGGTTCAGAGGTGGTGTAATCCTCCTAGTCCACTCTTCTCCTTTCATTCCAATGAGGGAATTCCACTATCTCGTTCACCAGATACAAATAGTGAAACGCCAGTGCTACACAAACACTTCCCGAGTGTCTCGCACACAACTACACTCAACATGAGCTCATCGCACAAAGCTAAGCTCCCGAGCGCCTCGTACAAAGCTACGCTCCAACCAAGTGTCTTGCACAAAGTTACACTTAGTTCCCCTAGAGTGTCTCGCACAAAGCTACACTCAATCAAGGATTTCACAACTCCTTGCTACTCTCCATCTTTCTACACTCGTGTATAGCTCAATATCTCAGCACTTTGTATTTTGATCGTATTCACCATGATCTCTTCGTTATTCGTCATGTTAGTCCGTGCTTGTCTTTAAGTCTTCTTGGGTTTTTTATAATTCATAGAATTATTTGCCCGTTGTGAATATTCAAAATTTGAACGTTCACTTGATCTGATTGGTCATGCCAATTTGATCTGATGGTCATACCTCTCCATTTAATGACCATACCGTTGATTTGATAACTTTTGCCAATTTGATCTGATATCTTCTCCAATTTGATCTGCAACATTTAATGCCTCTAGTAATTTTGAAAAATTACCTCTGGGTGATTCTTGCTTGAGTGTAAACAATGATCTTCATAAAATCACCATCTTCAAATTCATCTGGTTCGCAAATCAAAAAATATTTAGCACTTGAAAATTTGGCTAAAGTGTAAGTTCCTCCACAAGTTGCTCCAAAGCATGCTCCATGGTTGGTCATTACGCACCTAGTGGAGTAAGTGTGGTCTACGCATCAAAGCCAAGTTGCTCCATGGGATTTGTTGATCTTTGACTAGCTCCACATTGACATTGACTAGCTCCACAAGTAGCTCCATTGACGCTGGACCAGTGGATATAATGCTCTAATGCTCAAGTGTCTGTATTAACTCATTGGTTAATATCACCATCCATGATAATGTGTTTATTCCTTTTTTGCTTGGTGTAGTGGTGTAGCGTTAGTCTTTCCAAGCTTCCTCCTCGACCTTCTTTGGCTTTGACTAGCTCTCCAACTAGCTACATATCTTCCACGAAGACTTCCTCCATTCCCTTAATATTAAGCTTAAAAATAAATAAGCTTAATTTGGGATTCAAACTCATGCCTTCTTCCATAGATAATCTGGATCTTGTCCATTTCATCACACATACTCATTTGTTTAGATGAAGCAAACGATTCACAAGTCTCATGACATAATGAACTCTATAATACAATAATTCGTACCATTTTATGTCACGATTTTGACTTTCGGGTCAACTAGCTACACTCTAAAAATAAAATAGGGGATTTCTAAAATTACAAATTGGCTCATCAAAACTATTACAATTTTATTCCTAACAATTTACCCCTTTTTGATGATGCCAAAACCTATATTCAATCATATTTGGCTTAGTTTAGAAATCAACTAATTTTATTTTTCAATTTTATTGCGACTAGCCATTACGATGAGTGTACATAAAATTTTGACCTTCGGGTTTATTAATTTTGACTTATACGGAGGATATGCATTGTTGGATTAATTCACTTAGAATTTTAATTTTTCTACCAACATGATGCTACAAAGTTCAAGTCAAATTATAAGCCATAACACACAAAACTAAACAAAATAAGATAATATATCATAATATGCTTCATAATTCGAACCATTATCATATCATGTTCATCATGTCATAAGCTCGAATCATTTTTAATACAAAATAAGCTAAGAACAATTTAGATACCCAACATGTCATTAATTCTTTTTCTTAGCTTACCAAAGTTGTTCTTGTCCTCAGAACGATGAAATTGTTGGTAGACTCTTCCAATCTTGTAGCATTCTGCAGCCTCGTGTAGATCATTTGCGAGAAAAACGTTGCGCAAATACCACTTAGCACACTCCCTCGGATTCCTTCCATCTTGATCTAGAATGGCATCATGTGGTACACCCAAGTGATCTGTAAATAAGTCCACCATCCTATCTTCACGATCTCGATCCGTCAACTTAGGTGTTATGGGTTGGCTTGCTACCTTTGGAGTTGAAAAAGTAGAAAACACATTGCCTGAAGGGTTAGAAAAAGTCTTGAATGTTGTGTTGGTCCCGATTGGGTGGTGAAAAGTCTAGAGGGGGGGGGGGTGAATAGACTTTTCTAACAATTAAAAACTTTATAACACTTCAACAAAAGTAAATTCAAGTGAATAAATTCAACTTGAAATACACAGCGGAATATCGTACGGTAAAGTGCTATAAATAAAAGTTACGTAAAACTGAAGAGATAACTCGCATGCAACACGTTGGAATGCCTTAGAATAGCTCAAAGAATATGTATGCAAAGTTTGAAGCACATGCGAACGTGGGAACACACAAACCCAGATGATTAGATCAACACGGTGCGAAATGTGTTAGTGAATCAAATATGCAAAGATTTATAGTGGTTCAGAGGTGGTGTAATCCTCTTAGTCCAATCTTCTCTTTTCACTCTAATGAGGGAATTCCACTATCTCGTTCACCCACATACAAATAGTGAAACACCAGTGCTACACAAGCACTTCTTGAGTGTCTCGCACAAAGCTACACTCAACCACGAGCTCCTCGCACAAAGCTACGCTCCAACCAAGTGTCTCGCACAAACCTACACTTAGTTCACCCGAGTGTGTCGCACACAGCTACACTCCTTTCTACACTCAGTAGAGATGTTTTTGTAAGAAATAAAGATTTCTTTTCTAAGACTTGAATTTCTCTCGTGTATAGCTCAATATCTCAGCATTTTGTATTCTCTTTGATTTCACCGTGATCAATCTCGTAACCGTTCTGTCGTGCTTGTTCTCAAGTCTTCTTGGGCTTTTTATAATTCAAAGAATTATTTGCCCTGATAGGGAATATTCCCCAGTTAAACCTCCTGGTATGTCCACGCTCTCGTTTCACGTCGGGTCGAGGTCAAACGGTTCGGGTCAATGTCAAACGGCTCGGGTTAGCTTCTAGGCCTATATAAAGGGCCTTAGCCCTTCACTTTAGAGCACTTTTGGCTTCTCCTCTTCACTCTCCCTCTAAACAAGACCAAGAGAATAAGCTCTCTACTTTCTCTCTATTTTACTCAAGAACATCAATAAAGAAGAGATTGAGAGCTCATTTATGGATTTTACACTATACTTTACATACATTTTTCTACATATTTTGTACATGGAGTATATGGAAGAATTAATCCGTATCATGCTCGTTGTGAATATTCAAATTTTGAACATTTACTTGATTTGATTGGTCATGCCAATTTGATCTTGATAGTCATACCTCTTCATTTAATGACCATACCGTTGATCTAATAACCTAAAAGCCAATTTGATCTGCAACATTTAATGTCGCTGGTAATTTTTGAAAAATTACCTCTGCATATTGCTCACAAAGTCTTCTAATTCGGCTTGATTGATCTAGAAACTTGTAGCCTCCAATTTTTGACTTTGTTGTTTTCACAGCTTGATATTATGGACTTTGTATCCTTCAGAGCTTGATATTTTTGACTTTGTTGCATTCTTGATTTGATCTTGGCAAGTTGATCTTTCAAAATATTTTCCGGGTGATTCTTGCTTGAGTATAAACAATGATCTTCAGAAAATCACCATCTTCAAATTTCTTGTGGTTCATGGCTTCACGTACTGGACCTTGTAAAATATATATGGAACTTGAAAAATGGCTAAGTGTAAGTTCCACTCCAAGTTGCTCCAAAACATGTTCCAAAATAGCTTTCACGTGTGTAGTGGATGTTGAAACATGTTCCAAAATAGCTTTCACGTGTGTAGTGGATGTTGTGATGTATACGAAAATAGCTTTCACGTGTGTAGTGGATGTTGTGATGTATACGCGCATAAATCTTTGCCAAAGTCTTAAAAAATTTACTCTAGACCAAGAGTAGCTCCAAAAGGTTTAGCCGTGTTAACTAGCTCCTAAGCATAGTCTATAGAGACCAAAATTTTTGACTTTGTTGCCTTCACAGCTTGATATTATGGACTTTGTATCCTTCAGAGCTTGATATTTTTGACTTTGTTGCATTCTTGATTTGATCTTGGCAAGTTGATCTTTCAAAATATTTTCCAGGTGATTCTTGCTTGAGTATAAACAATGATCTTCAGAAAATCACCATCTTCAAATTTCTTGTGGTTCATGGCTTCACGTACTGGACCTTGTAAATATATATATGGAACTTGAAAAATGGCTAAGTGTAAGTTCCACTCCAAGTTGCTCCAAAACATGTTCCAAAATAGCTTTCACGTGTGTAGTGGATGTTGAAACATGTTCCAAAATAGCTTTCACGTGTGTAGTGGATGTTGTGATGTATACGAAAATAGCTTTCACGTGTGTAGTGGATGTTGTGATGTATACGTGCATAAGTTTTTGCCAAAGTCTTAAAAAATTTACTCTAGACTAAGAGTAGCTCCAAAAGGTTTAGCCGTGTCAACTAGCTCCTAAGCATAGTCTATAGAGACCAAAATGTTGATTATAGGATTCAAACGCTTGACCAATAAGTAATATGCTCAAGCTTTTAACCAATGCTCCATATAACTCATTTTGTTAATATCACCAAGATAATATATTTGTTCCTTCTTTGCATTGTGTAGCGTATGGTGTAGAGATAGTGTTTCCAAGCTTCTTCCGCCTTGACTTCTTGACCTTGACTAGCTCTTGTAGAGCTTGACTTGCTCCACAACTAGCTCCATAAGTTCCTCCCTTGACCAAACTAGCTCCACTCCTTGAAGTTGAAGAGCTAAAATGTTTTCTATGGGATTCAAACTCGAACCTTCTAACATAAATAACCTGGGTTTTGTCCATTGAATCACACATATTTATGTGTATAATGGAAGCAAACGAATTACAAGTCTCATGACATAATGGACTCTATAATACAATAATTCGAACCAATCTAATGTCATGAGCTTGACTTTCGGGTCAACTCTCTACACTCTAAAAATAAAATAGGGGATTTCTAAAATTACAATTTGGCTCATCAAAACTATTACAATTTTATTCCTAACAATTTCCCCATTTTTGATGATCCCAAAACCTATACTCAATCATATTTGGCTTAGTCTAGAAATCAATTAATTTTATTTTTCGATTTTATTGCGACTAGCCATTACGATGAGTGTACATAGATTTTTGACCTACGGCTTTGTTAATTTTGACTTGCACGAAAGATATGCATTGTTGGGTTAATTCATCTTAGAATTTTAATTTTTCTACATGCATGCTACAATTTTTAAGTCATATTAAAAGGCATAACACACAAAACTAAATAAAATAGATATTTTATAGCAAAATAAGCATCATAATTCGAACCATATCAATAATTCGAACCATCACCGTATCATGCCATGAGCTTGGATCAAGTTAATACAAAGTAAGCTAAGAGTAATTTAGATACCCAACATGTCATTGATCCTCTTCCTTAGCTTACCAAAATCATTTTTGTCCTCGGAATGGTAGAATTTTTGATACACTCTTCCAAGCTTGTAGCATTCCGCGGCCTCCCGTAGATCGTTTGCGGGAAACACCTTGCACATATATGTATATATGTATATATATATATATATATATATATATATATATATATATGTATATGTACATATACATATATACATATATATATATATATGTATATGTATATATATATATATATACATATACATATATATATATGTATATATATATATATATATATATATAGTGGACTATTAAGACTCATCATAACCATCAATAGAATTATATTAAATGGTTGAGATTAATTAGGATTAATCAATAAGATCATGTTAGTTTTGAAGATGAAGGGCAAATAAGGCAGACATGCAGTTAGTATAAATTGTAATTAAGGTATGCATATAATTAACTAAAAAGAACGTGTATTACATTATTAAATATGGTAGTAACAACTTGTAATGGTATTAACAAACAGAGAGATGACATTTATGCAGCCTGGTTTTTACGGCAAAAATCTCTAAAAAAAATGGAGGTCATTGAAACTGTAGAAGAACACACTGCAATGATGTGCAAATGATGTTCGAAGAAAACATAGAGACGACAACAAACTATGATAAGTTATGAAACTTCAAATCTTAATATATCTTTGATAAACGGATAATTTTGCGAAGGATGTGGGAAAAAAACAATGGTGGGGGTTAAAACGTATGCATTGATACAATGAATAGTTGTGATCGCAATAGAAGATATTTTGTTTACGATTTTGAGCCACTACAGTAAACATTGTGTGCCTGGAATTGAAAAGGTGTGTGCCTTTAGTGAATTATGATATAACTACAACAATGAACAATGTTTAAATTTAAAAATGTTAGATTCTATAATTTTAGGATGATAATATACCAAAGCGTGTTTGAAAAAGATGCTTAATTGTTTGTTGTTATTTGTTTGTAATGGTAAGAAGTAATATAAGTTTTGATAATAATCGGAAAAAAATGAATAAAGAGGCTTATTCATTAATAGCATAGCATGAACCCACATGGACCATAGTTTGAACTAATATTTGATATGAATATTGGAAAATAATACGTTAGTTAAAGATAAGTATCATTAATTCCCGGAGTAATTGTAAGTTATAGACACGGGTGTGTGCCTGGGTTTGAGCCACTACGGTAAACATTGTGTGCCTGGAATTGAAAAGGTGTGTGCCTTTCATGAATTATGATATAACTACACAAATGAACAATGCTTTTAGAATTTAAAAATGTTGGATTCTATAATTTTACGATGATAATATACCAAAGCGTGTGTGGAAAAGATGCTTAATTGTTTGTTGTTATTTGTTTGTTATGGCAAGGAATAATATAAGTTTTGATAATAAGGGAAAGAAATTAATAAAGAGGCTTATTCATTAATAGCGTAACATGAACCCACATGGAACTAGATAGCGTAGTTTAAACTAATATTTGATATGAATATTGGAAAATAATACGTTAGTTAGAGATAAGTATCCATTAATTCCTGGAGTAATTGTAAATTATGTACACGGGTGTGTGCATAAGGACTGAGTGTTGTGTGTCTATAATGTATGAGTTGTGTGCCTATCGTGAAAACATTGTAAAGATAAATGATTTCATAACAAAGGGTTATGAACACAAGTGTTTTGTATTATCGTAGTCAAAAGGTTAAGGAATAAAATTATTTGGGTAAAAAATGTTATATCGATTAGTAAGTGGTTTTGATTTATTAATTTCTGTTATTGGAATAATTTTGTGCATCTATTATACTTATAAACCGTATTACTGAATATTTGTTAGATTGATTAGTTGTATGCCACTTACTGCTATATTGTATATGGCTGAACACAATTATATGGCCCATAATGTGTGTGCAAACGATATAGTTAAGGGTTGTAATCATCAGCGTGTGCCTATATCCTGAATATTATGTGCGTTTAACGTATGAGTAGTGTGCCTACAGTGAATAACACTGTATGTAGTTGTGTGCTTGATCAGTTACTGTCAAGTGCCTGCTGCCAGAATATTGTGTAAATTTGATATATGAGCTATGTTGGTAACATGTAAAATAAGATAAGTAGTTGTGTACCCGACCATGTAATATAATGTGCCTATTTCCAGAATATTGTGTGCCTGTGACATATGAGCTATGTGCCCAACGTGAATAATAATATAACTATCTGTGCGCCCGACAGTGTAATTGTTGGTTTAATAATGAGAGGAATATGAGAAATATCAGAGACGAGGAAATGAAATCTTCAGGCGTGATATCACTTTCCTATAAGCTTTTAATCTTTCCTCTACCAAAGCAACGAGGTTTCAAGATTAAATCTTATGGGATATAAGAAGATGAAACAAAGTTCTTTGTTGCTTGAAAAGAAACTTCAGGAGAGTTTTGAACCGTGATATAACTTGATAGAATGCAAAACTTGCTTGCTTCATCCTTTCATCAGATGTCACTCCTTAGAATTTATAGAGAAAATTCTAACCGTTGGGAGCAGTTACTGGAAGTTTATGGCTGTTGGTAAACCACCTTTAACCATGTATTTGAAATTCCAACCGATTTCGGATAGGATAATCCGGTTTACGTAAGTTATGTACCCATGCATGATAAACGTGTTTAAAAACACATTCCAGTCTTAATATCTCCAATGCAATATACTTGTTGCAAAACAAGAGATACTAAAACATGTGTACGTTACTTACCCTTACATATATCAAATCAGCATTCGAGTCATAGAACGCTTCACAGATTCGCATCTCTCGAGAGTTGGAAGTTCGCAAAAGGACTATCGAGACATCTGTCGATCGAACTGATCTCTCGATGTATCTCTCGAACATTCCTATCTCTCGAGACATCGATGTTCCGCGAACTGATCTTTCGAATAAGCTGACCTCTCGAGGTATCTCTCGAAGATCTCTCGATTACTCCACCAAACTAGTGTATCTACTCACCTTTCCTACTACAAAAGCAATATCAGGACGAGTACTAGTCATTGCATACATTAGGCATCCTATCACTTTAGAATATTCTAACTGAGAAATTAGATTACCTTCATTTGGAATTAACTTCAACGAAGGGTCCATAGGGGTAGAAACTGGAGGACCAATCAAGTGATAAAACTTTTTTAACACTTTCTCAATATAATGAGATTGTGTTAACCGAACACCACCCTGTACTTTTGTTATTTTTATTCCAAGAATAACTTCTGCTTCTCCCAAATCTTTCATGGTGAAACTGGAACTAAGAAACTCTTTGGTTTCCTCAACCTTTTCCAGATTAGTTCCAAAGATCAACATGTCATCTACATATAAGCAAATAATAACCCCTTGTCCTTGGTTATCAAATTTGTTGTAGATGCATTTATCAGACTGATTTATCCTATACCCATTAGCTAGCACCACTTGATCAAACCGATCATGCCATTGCTTAGGGGCTTGTTTTAAGCCATAAAGTGACTTAATTAACTTGCAAACTTTATGCTCTTGCCCAGCAACCACGAAGCCTTCTGGTTGCTTCATGTACACTTCCTCCTCTAATTCACCATTTAAGAATGCAGTCTTAACATCCATTTGATGAATTACAAGATTGTGTATAGCCGAAATGGCAATCAACAATCTAATGGTAGCAATCCTTACTATAGGTGCATAAGTGTCAAAGAAGTCTACTCCTTTTTTGTTTAAAGCCCTGTGCAACAAGCCTGGCTTTGAACTTCTCGATTGACCCATCGACTTTCATCTTCCTTTTGAAGATCCACTTGCACCCGATAGGTTTACAACCACTCGGAGGATCAGTTAATATCCAAGTGTTATTTCCCATGATGGAATCCATTTCATCATTAACTGCTTCTTTCCATAAAGCAACATCATGAGAATTCATAGCTTCCTCAAATGATGTGGGATCACCTTCTATATTGAAGTAGTAAAGGTTTGTGGTCTCCAAAGAACCTCTCGAACCTTCGACCAAAAACATTTGGAAGTCTGGACCAAATGTTTTTGTCTTTCTAGTTCGTTTACTTTTCCTAAGTTCAGGTTCCTTTGACATTGCATGATCATGAACTTGATCAACATCTTGGGATTTACTTGAACTCGGAAGTAGACCCTTGGTTCTATCTATCGAAGTGAACCTATTTTCATCAAAGATAGCATCCCGTGACTCTACAACGGTATGTATCGAGACATAGTCATTAGGTTCTATCACATAGAACCGATATGCCTTGCTGTGCACTGCATATCCTATAAAGATAGAATCAATGCCCTTTTCCCCTAGACCTTTACGTTTAGGATCTGGCAACCTTACCACAACCCTGCAACCCCAGACTCTCAAATAATCTAGGTTGGGTTTCTTGTTGAACCAAAGTTCATAGGGTGTTACCCTACTTCTTTTGTTAGGAACTCTATTGAGAACATAACAAGCGGTCAACATGGCTTCTCCCTAGAAACCTTCACTCAATCCGGAAACTGATAACATGCAATTTATCATTTCCTTGAGCACTCTATTCTTCCTTTCTGCCACACCATTTTGCTGTGGAGTATATGGTGCTGTGGTCTCGTGAATGATACCCACGGATTGAAAGAACGGTGGATCATAATATTCACCACCTCTGTTAGTGCGTAATCTCTTCACCAACTGACCAGTTTGTAATTCAACTTCCAACTTAAATATTTTAAACTTTTCCAAGGCCTCATCCTTAGAATGTAGGAGGTACACATAGCAATATCTCGAATAGTCATCTATGAAAGTGACTATATACTTTTTATTTCCCAATGAAGGGTTGCTATGAAAATCACACAGGTCACTGTGCACCAATTCAAGCAAAGTTGAATTCCTTGTTACACTAGGAAAAGAACTCCTAGTTATTTTATTTAGCATGCATGCACTGCATGGTTCCTTGTTCAACTCAAAAGATGGTATTAATCCATCTTTAGCCATGTCAAATAAACGAAAAAGATTTACGTGACATAAACGTGAATGCCATAAAGATGATGAATGCACTGTGTAAACACAACCATCAACTTTACTAATATTAAGTTTGAACATATTACAACACAGAAATCCTTGGCCTACAAACGTACTGGCCTTGGACAGAATGAAACGATCTGCTTCAAATACAAATTTAAAACCACACTTGTTCAATACAATGCCAGAAATTAAATTTTTCCTAACATCAGGGGCATGATACACATCCGTGAGAGTCAGCTTCTTTCCAGACGTGAGAAGCAACTCCACTTGTCCAATCCCTTTCACCTTTACCATGGAATCATTTCCCATGTATAGGCTTGGTCCATCTTCCAGACTTTTATACATCTTATAAAGATTTATATCCTTACAGACATGCCTGGTAGCCCCAGTGTCGACCCACCACGAGTCATCAGTCTGCATGACATAAACTTCAGATATCATAGCAATGAAATTTTCAGTGCTATCAGAAACGAGATTAACGATTTTACCTTGTTTCCATTGGCCACTTCCTTGGCCATGATTACCAGAAGATATGCCTTCCATCTTTTCCTTCCAAACTTCACAGTCCCTTTTAAAGTGTGGACCGTTGCACACCCAGCATTTGACACATGCCTTTGCTTTCCCTTTTCCATTCTTCTTAAACTTAGAAGATTTTGAGGCCTTTCCCGGTTTCCCTTTCCCGGTTTCCCTTTCCCTTTGCGGTTCCCATATGGTTTGCCTTCATCAACAAAGTTGATGGTAGAACCTGAGGCCCCGATTAACCTCCCACCGCTTTTTTTCTTACTTTCTTTCTGTCTGATCCCTTCCTCCACATACAGGTGGGAACCCAGTTGCTCCATGGTAAGTTCTTCCTTCCTTTGCATCAAGGCACGATGTACCTTATTCCATGAAGGTGGCAACTTGTCTATGATACTGGCAATGGCAATGGAGTCATCCATATTCATGCCATGGTGCCTTATTTGTCCAAGGATTCTGACAATCTCATGGAATTGTTCCATGACTGAGCGATTGTCCACCATTCTGAATTCATTGAATTCACTTACCAGGAATTTCTTGCTAGAGGCATCCTCAGATATATATTTTGCCTCAAGCACATCCCACAGATCCTTAGAGGATTCCTCATATTGATAAATATCAAATAGGGTGTCAGACATACCGTTCAGAATATGGCCACGGCACGCGAGATCATCATTCTCCCATTTGAACCCGCGACGGGTGGCTTCAAGCGTCTCATTCTCTTGCTCTATTGGCTTCGGGGTGCTCAGCACATGTGCCACATTCAGGGCCGCAAGGAGGAACTTCATCTTCTTTTGCCATCTGCGAAAGCCCACGCCTTCAAAGTGTTCCAACTTCGGAATGTTGACAGCAAAGTCAAGGAACCCAGAGTTCATCATTCCTCAGAAACGAAGGTTAAAAGCTTATAGATTGTTGGTTTAATAATGAGAGGAATATGAGAAATATCAGAGACGAGGAAATGAAATCTTCAGGCGTGATATCACTTTCCTATAAGCTTTTAATCTTTCCTCTACCAAAGCAACGAGGTTTCAAGATTAAATCTTATGGGATATAAGAAGATGAAACAAAGTTCTTTGTTGCTTGAAAAGAAACTTCAGGAGAGTTTTGAACCGTGATATAACTTGATAGAATGCAAAACTTGCTTGCTTCATCCTTTCATCAGATGTCACTCCCTAGAATTTATAGAGAAAATTCTAACCGTTGGGAGCAGTTACTAGAAGTTTATGGCTGTTGGTAAACCACCTTCAACCATGTATTTGAAATTCCAACCGATTTCGGATAGGATAATCCGGTTTACGTAAGTTATGTACCCATGCATGATAAACGTGTTTAAAAACACATTCCAGTCTTAATATCTCCAATGCAATATACTTGTTGCAAAACAAGAGATACTAAAACATGTGTACGTTACTTACCCTTGCATATATCAGATCAGCATTCGAGTCATAAAACGCTTCACAGATTCACATCTCTCGAGAGTTGGAAGTTCGCAAAAGGACTATCGAGACATCTGTCGATCGAACTGATCTCTCGATGTATCTCTCGAACATTCCTATCTCTCGAGACATCGATGTTCCGCGAACTGATCTTTTGAATAAGCTGACCTCTCGAGGTATCTCTCGAAGATCTCTCGATTATCCAAAAATCATCTCCACCAAACTAAATAATACTTATAACTCCACAACTCCAAATATTATTTAATCTTGCATGGTAGACATCTGAGCCATTAATCTCCATTACTATATAAATATCCAATAATATCGTGTGCCATTTTCCTGAATATTGTGTGCCTTTGACATTAACATCCTGATATTAATAACGTGAAGAATAATATCACAACTTTTGTGCCTAGCCTTTTACTATCCAGTATGTGTTTACTGCTAAACCTCGAGGCGAAAAACAAACATGATTAACGCAAAAAATAAACCAACAAAGTGCACATAATAAATATAAGTGATGCCACTAAAACTAATAGTATAACCATAAAGCGAATCCACTGCATATAAAGTAACAGAAACCAATAGTATCTCTATCCCATATCAAATCACCAAAAGAACACAAAAACAAAGTGCACAGAATGACGTATGTAAATCAAGTGCCCCCCGAAGAACTTGGTTGAAAGCGTAACGCATGCGCAACATTGCTCGTACGATGTGCATTAACATCAGTAGTGCAAATCTCCTTTAAATAATGCAAATGTAGACGATTAAGCTCTGCCCTATCACCCTTAGCTAGACTACACTCCCAGACATTTACACCTTCCCCGGAATAACTCTTCATGTGCCTCATGAGGTAGACCCCACAATTGATCTTGTTCTTACTGTCCCGCCACTTCATCTGCATCCTTTTAGTCTCCAAATTCAGGCACAAACCAAACTTGAAAGGCTCACCTACTCATTTAAAATACCCATGCAAGAACAGTTTCTAAACAACGCATAAATATAGCAATGTCAAAACTTTAAACCATTAAAGAAAAAAGATAATAAAGGCAAACGTAAACGAACGCATACCACATTATCTGGAGTATCACCATATTTTACCACAGTGGACTCAGTTGAGGCAGAATTGTCAATAATTTCAAGACGCCCAACTCAAACCACATACTCGACCACATATGCATTGGACAAATATACTTGGACAAATATAATTTCACAAATAAATAAATAAATAAATAAGTCATACTAAAACCTGTTAGTCATTATATGCATTGGCACACAATATTGACACATTGGCATATAATTACATACCACTTGGGCACACCAAAAAAATGAACCACGAAAAAGTTTTCTTCTTTTCCTTTTTTGTTTATTTTTCCTTACATACTATTATCTTTGTTTATTTTTTGTTATATTTTCTTGCCCATGAGCACCACATCCAGCTTTAGTCTAAAGGAAATGCTAAACAATATTCTAGAAAACAAAACCAACATTCATACTAGAACCTTTTAGCCATGATCACCACTCATACTAAAACCTGTTAGTCATTATTGGCATTGACACACAATTTTCTCAAATTGGCATACAAATACATACCACTTGGCACACCAAAAAATGAACCACAAAACACGTTTTCTTCTATTCCTTTCAATAGCATTATTCGAACACACCAAATGAGGCACACATTCAAACTCATAGTGGCATACATAATCACAAAAACCTATGATGACACACATTCAAACTCACATTCCTTCTATTCCTTTCAATACTATTATTCAAAAATAGCATATAAGACACACATTCAAACTCAAATTGCCAACACACACACTACCAACAATTGTAAACTGAAACGATAAAAAACAAAAAACACAAAAAAAAAAAACACGAACAGAGTACGAGCGAGAAAAAAACAACATAATTAAGAACATACATAATCCAATTAGAAAAAATAAATCAGAACCAGAAAAAAACAACTAAAATCTGATATTCCTTTCAATAAATATTATTCAAAAACACCATATGAGGCACACATGCAAACTCATAGCGCACACACACTGCCAACAGCTGTAAACAAAAATGATAATAAAAAAACACGGACATAGTGCGAGCGAGAAAAAAAAAACATAATTAAGAACATATATAATTCAATCAGAAAAAATAAAATAAAAATTTTAAGGATGACAACATATAACAGAAGAAATCAGATTAGCATCTGAAATAATACCACTGACTTTCATTTCTATAGTTATAAAGAACTGACAGAACAAAAGGCAATTTATAGCCTCAATTCTCACTTTTGAGAGGTAAGTTTAGCTTCACTGTAGTTTCAAAAATATAAAATCCAACTTAAATTCATCTTTGATAGGTGGTTACTAACATGACATGTTGTAGAGAAGAGCAAATTGTATTGAAATAAGCATTTGGAACTCCAGCTTATTTCATTTATGTGCTCACCATATTAGTAATTCATCAAATTGCATCTTTGATGACCACGGTCCCAAAAAAAAAAAAAAAACAAACGAAAACCCATAAATCTTAACCCGAACCGAAACCGCCCACTACCACCAACCCCTGCCGCAGCAACACATGAAAACGCCAGACCCAAACTGCCCCCCACCATCCACCAAACGAAAATGCCGGACCCAAAATAGCCCGATGAAATACATATACAACTACAAAACAAACAAAAAACATAAAAAAAGGCAAGAAACAACACACGAACTGAGTATTGAGTGCCCTTTGCCATTGCTGATTTTTAAACCACGAAAAAAAATTAAAATCGAATAAGCCCACCTCGATCAGCCACCCTAGCAGACCTCTCTAGTCGAAGCCGAGACCCGCCGCCATATGCCATTGCTGCGTCGGTATATCCGCCACTCTCAATTGCCGAGAAAATTGCCGGATACCGTCAAAGGGACGGACGAACTAAACCAATGGAACAGCTCTCCAAAACCAAGAAGAAAATGAAGAGTCGAAAATTTGCCTCCAATAGGAATCCGAAGAATATGATATTCCAAAATTAAAACCAGTAAACCACTATACAAAGACAAAAATACCCTCTAACCCTGATATAAATCGAAAAATTACTTAATTAAATAAAACAACTAATTAAAAAAACACCTAAATCTACACCATTAATTTTTGATAAATCAATGACTAAGATGAATCCTAGTAATCCTCTATAATCTAATAGTCCTAACCAGAATACAATCCTATATATATATACATATATATGTATATATACATGTATATTATATATATATGTATATATACATGTATATATACATGTATATATAATATACATGTATATATATATATATATATATATATATATATATATATATACATGTATATTATATATACATGTATATATACATGTATATATAATATACATGTATATATACATATATACATATATATGTATATATACATGTATATATACATATATATATATATGTATGTATGTATGTATATATATATATATATGTATGTATGTATGTATATATATACATGTATATTATATATATATGTATATATATATATATATATATACATTTATATATATACATACATACATATATATATATATATATATATATATATATTATATTGTATGGTTGGATATTTTTAGTGCATGCTCCGTAGTCCATACGTATGTTTGTTTAAAAGTTGATTTCTTGTACCAAATCATGTTCTTTTCAAACTGTCATGAATATTGCTTGCTTAAAATATTCTAGCTTATGAAATCTGTTACTGCTAAGTACATAGGTTATATATATGCAGTTTTCCGAAAATTCTTTGCAATTTTTTTTAATCAATTTGTGCTCACTACATGCACAACTGCCGAACCTACTTAGTTCTTATTTTCTAGTTGATCACTACCTTTCGTGTAAACTTGTATTTATTTGTCACTAATATTTTTGGGAGGTGGAACATCCTCATCTAGCCAAGCAAGTACTTCTTGTATTTCTTCTGGTGCTAATTTAGGAATATCAGGAAATATAAGAGCTTGTGATGAGTCCCAGGAGTAGTGGAAGGAAAAGCTTCCGGTGCTAATTCAGGAATATCATGAAATATAGGATCTTGAGATGAACTTCCAGGAGTAGTTGAAGGAAAAGCTGCTGGATCTATATACCTTCTCTTTCTGGAACTATTCTTGTCACATTTGTCTCTAAGCCTTACTATTGCTTCAGCCAAGTCTAAATTTGGATTTTGAAGTATTGCATCCCTCTCATCCTCTAGCCCCTTAATTGTCCTTTGCAGTTCAGCTTGATCCTTGATTTCACCAAATTCCTATATCACACATTGTTAAACCCCCTTCAAAAATGTTAAGTTGAAAGAGATATAGGAATATAGAAAATACCTGAACTTTTGCCAATAATCTGTCCAGACTCACTAGTTTTCGATAAGGCCAATAGGAAATTCCCACTTCCCTACACTTTTTCTTAAAAACTTCGCGCCCAACCTACAATTCTTCTGCAGCTTGTTCAGAAGGCAGATAAAAATATTCAGAGAACTTTTCAAAAGTTAGTGTGGTAGTATCACAAAATGTTCTTCTAGTTCTTTTTCTCCCACGAAATACAGTTGCGTTCATAGTAGCTACATCTATCGCTGCAGTGGTATTATCTTCCTCCACCACTACAGAAGTACCTTGATCAACAGCCACAACATCTGTACCCGTAGCACTTGGTGGAACAATTATCTCATTCGACTCTAGTGGAACACTCTCAAAATGTTCAATAGCAGTAAGATCTATACTTTGTGCACTATCTCTTAACGGTGATAGGAGAATGTCATCCCAAAAGGAAGAGTTATCTGAAGATGAAGGATAAGTCGTATTTGCCATTTTTTTGCAATTAAATCCAGTATATTGATGGGACCAACAAGTGGTGAATTTATAGCAAGGAGAATCGGCATGAGTATGTTAGCATTGTTCAAACCAATTGAGTGTTTCAAGGAAGGTCGTACCGTCTATCAATTATCGCCTCTTACTGTTCTCGACGATTGCGGTTTTCAATCGTTTTATCACAAGGTAATAGTGATCTATCGGGGCTATGCCTTGTTGTGAAATGGTTAGGTTGATCCTATCACTAGAGTCTCGAACCCTATTTTGTGAAGTACTCAATTTTTGCTACACTTGTGGCACAAGCAAGTAAATGCACCATGGCGCAAATGATTCAAGTGCAAGAATTTCATTCATATCCAGTGTTTCTTTGATGATGACAAAAAGGGGAAAAAGAATGATAGTCATTTGGTGCAAAAGAAGTCTCAAAAAGGATTGCAAAGAGGTAAATATTTAGTATTTTTGTTCTTTATTTATTCTGGGCATATAAAAAGGGGGAAGGAGTTATTTAGTATAAGTTTATTTTTAAGTTTTGGTATGAAGAATTGTTTCTGATTTAGTTTGTATAAATGCATGATTGAGAAATATTACAAAATGAATTAAACATGTAGGAATTTTTTGAAAACAATTCTTCTAGGTCAAAAATCATTTGTTAAACTCATCTATGGCTAGTCGAAATAAAATGAAAAATTTTTGAAGTTTATATTTTTCAAAAACTAAGCCAAATGACTGAGTATAGGTTTTTGCATCATCAAAAAGGGAGAAATTGTTAGTAATATTTGTAATAAGATCTTGATGAGCCAAGAAATGTATTTTAGTTTGAAAAATTAGAAACCCAAAAATTTCGTAAGCTAATGTACCTAAAGAGTTCTTGGTTCGAATCCGATGGAGATTAAATTTATTTGGAGCACAAGAAGTAACAAAAGGTTGAATTAGTAGAGATGGTAGACGACTTGTATTGGTGGTGAAGTATCTATGGTTTGAATCCATTTAGCAAAGAACTTTTAGGAAATCAGAACATCCCAGAATATTATTACTTGTGTAGTATTTACAAGTTTAGTAAACAAAGGATTGAGCACAACATTGGAGTTAAACTTAGCAAATGATCTGAATGGTGCTGTGTTCGAATGCCAGGAGAATTATTTTACGAAAAATTTCAGATGGAGACCAAGCCTTGAAGATTGCGAAAAATTAATTCAGCTTTGAAGACTGCACAACCCAATACTGTGTTTGTTTAATTAATCAATATTTTGAAGAAAGGAGAAGAAAGGAATACGATGAGGAATATGTTTGTTTAATTAATCAAAATTTTGAAGAAAGGAGAAGAAGTCTATTTACTACATTCCAAATAGATGAGGAATATCTGGAGACTACATTCCAAATAGATGAGGAATATCTGGAGATTGAATACTACATTCCAAATACATCAGGAATATATGGAGAGCAACAGAGATACAACTCACCAGACCACCTAAACCACATGGAGACTGCAATCAGCACATGGGATCAACAATAAAGAGTTAATTCTCTCCAACGGATTAATTCTTTCTTCATCTATAAATACGGGACACTTGAGCGAAAACCAAAGTGACAGAGATATACAAGTGATAAGCAAGAAAAGCAGTGTGAAACATCTGAGAATAGCAAAGCAAGAAAATTTTGAAAAATCAAAAACCCATATTTCTAGTCCCTGAGAGTTGGAGAAAAATATTTTCTTTTACTACCTTGTACCAAAATTTCTACAGAGTGTAGATAGAGGGCTAAGTAACAAGAGAAGCTTGTGAAAACCCTAGGGAGTGTAGCTTTGTGCGAGACACTCGTTGGTGTAAGAGTATAGCTTTGTGCGAAATACTCAAATTTCTACTGGGTGTAGACAGAAGTGCTGGGTTGGCACTTGGTGTTCACTATTGTATATGGGTGATTGAAGATAGTGGATTCCTCCTTGGAGTGAAAGGAGTAGAGTGGACGTAGGCTGGGTTTGGCCGAACCACTTAAAAATCTCTCTGTCCTTTTTTTTTTTTTTTACTTCCGCACTGCTTATTACTTCCACCATACCAGTCACTATTCATTTCACTTTTTTTTAATATTATTCATTTGGTTTATTAGTTCTTGTGTGTACGTATATGCCAAACATCAGTCTATAAAATACTTTAATCATCTTTAGCATCTGTTAATCTCCTAGCAAAGCTTTTCATATTTGCAAGTCAAAGTTACTATTCGGCACTATTCATCACTATTCACTCTTATCTGGGTTTACCAATTTTTGTTATCTCCTACGTCCGCATGCAACCCAAATTTATTGTATATCATATTTGAGCTACTCCAAGTATTTGTATTGTATTGCATGTGATATATCTCCTCTCCATCACTGAGTTTTAATTATAGCACTTTACGTACGTTATTCCGCTGTGCATTTCAAGTTGAATTTATTCACTTGGAATTATTTTAATTAAAGTGTTATTAAGTTTTAATTTGCTAGAAAAGTCTATTCATCCCCCCCCCCCTCTAGACTTTTCACCACCCATTCGGGACCAACAGAAAGCAATAAATAATAAAAAGGAAATAACAATGAAATTAAACTAGATAAGAGTAGAGAAAACTTACCACTTGCATCTAGGATAACCTATTACATCTTCACTCTCATCCATCTAGCTAAATCTACCATTGAAGAACCAATCTAAGCTAAGGGAATGGGGGATTTCCCCCAAAGGGGAGCAAACAAATGAAATCAGATCTGGAAAATGGGGTTTCTCCTTTATAAAATGCAGGGGAAAGGTTTAAATAGCAAGCTAAAAGTCAAAATCCTGAAGTTGCCCTTAATGGCCGATCCACGTTCCGTCCATGCGTGGATGGGGGCGTGGGCACGTACTGGAATTGGTCAACGCTCCCTCCACGCATGAAGCTCTCGTGGATGGATCCTACATGGTTCCTTCTTCGTTTGTTGCTTCCTTGATGATGCGGTGCAACATAATGAAGATCCATTGAGAGTACCAATTGGGCCAATCACAAGGCCCAAGTCCAAACAATTAAAGCAACTCTTCATTGGTGATGTTCAAAGATGGTGGAAATCCAAGTCAAGCCTAATTGCAAAAGATGAAGAAGAACTCAAGGCTTTTAGTGCTAATTTTGGGATTTAAATTAGGCCCAAATCAGCCCTATTATTTGTGTTCATCATTATTTTAAATTGTTTGGCATGAAAGAGAAAACACTAGTTTGTATTTAGAAAGGATTCCTTAAATCCCTTTCTAAATAGGACTATATTTACTTGCTTTTTAGATTAGGTTTAGGACTCTTTTTCCAATTGTATTTAGGATTATAATGATGTCCCTATACCTATATTTTGAGGGAAGATTTTGTTTGCTTCCATACATTCGAGATTCCTTAATTTTGATTTTACTAAAACTTTATTTGATAGAGATAAGGAATCAGTGGGAAGTTACAAGGCCCATTGGAAAACATTTTATGGCAAATACTACTTGCACAAGGGGATTTGGTCCAAAGTCAATGGGATTGACACTTTTTGCTTTGTTTTGGGCATTGGTTTAATTGTTGATTCACATAAGGGACAATTTTGTATTCAAAAGACTGATGATGTTTTGCATGGATATTTTCATTGGCCAAAGAAGAAAAAAGATGTAGAATCTTATGTTCATAATTGTGTTACTTACCACCACACTACATCTAAATCATTACTTGGCCTTCCCATGGATTTTGTGTTTGGTTTAACCTTATGCTCTAAAAGGAAAGATTTTATGCTTGTCAATTTTAGAAAAATGGCTAAATTTAATATTTCTCAAGTTGTTACATTTTGTGGTGTACTGTTAGACTTAGTTGTTCCACTTGTTGATTATAGGATAAAGTTAATTGGAGCAACTCATGTCAAGCATCCCAAGAAGAAGTTACATGATCGTGATAAAGTACAAAGTGATCTTGCTTATTTGTCTTTCATTGAAGATTTGGATTCGAGGACGAATCCTTTTCAAGAAGGGGAGAATAATAGGAACCAGGACACATGGAACCCAATAAGGGTCCATACTGTGGTCATCACAAGGCCTATCACTACATCCTTAAAGCATCATTGGTGGAAGAAACAAGAATGCCCAAAAATAATTCCATTTGATAGAGGAAAGAATTATAGTGGCCCATTTCAAGTGATATCACAGATTGAAGACAATGCTTATAAGATTCGAGGTCGAATCATTTTTAAAGAAGGGGAGGATGATGTGGCGCAACATAATGAATATCCATTGATAGTACCAATTGGGCCAATCACAAGGCCCAAGTCCAAACAATTAAAGCAAATCTTCATTGGTGATGTTCAAAGATGGTGAAAATCCAAGTCAAGCCCAATTGCAAAAGATGAAGAAGAACTCAAGGCTTTTAGTGCTAATTTTGGGATTTAAATTAGGCCCAAATCAGCCCTATTATTTGTGTTCATCATTATTTTAAATTGTTTGGCATGAAAGAGAAAACACTAGTTTGTATTTAGAAAGGATTCCTTAAATCCCTTTCTAAATAGGACTATATTTACTTGCTTTTTAGATTAGGTTTAGGACTCTTTTTCCAATTGTATTTAGGATTATAATGATGTCCCTATACCTATAAATAGGGCACAATCATATCAGTTTAGGGAGGCTTTCATTCAATAAAATTCTTAAGTTTTTCTTTACACTTGTGTAAGAAACCTTATAGCTAATTGTGGACTCAATTAGTGGCTAGTCGTGGACTCAACTAGCAAATTGATTCGTGGACTCGAATCAATCTTCCTTTCTTCAACCTTAGATTTAGGTTCGTGGACTCGTTCTTGAATCGAAGGAAACTAGATCCGACTCTAGTTGATTGAAGATTGCATCATCGAGGTACTTGAAGCTACAATGGGATTCTTCTAAGTCTTTGAGGATTCGAGACTAAGGGTTTCTTGTGAGGTCTAAGGTATTTCGATCCATCTCTATCCTTACTTTGGGAGCTATCTTAGGACAATACTCCATCTTTATTTGAACCTTGGACTAGGTTCATATCACTTTCGGCATCGGATCCTATTCCATCCTGTGGGAATGACTTCAAAACACACTACAAAGTTGAATTAGCAATCTTGATCACATCCGAGTCTTTTACACATAAAATGATTATAATTGGGTGACAAAACTACACAATATATTCCCATAATTGACCCAAAACTTGACTCTTCTTGGCGCTTATCAAAGTTTTCACACTTAAACCTTGCTTGTCCTCAAGCAAGTATACTATCTAAACTCTAATCACTTAAGTGCCAAGAACAGTTAAGTACTCTTATCAATTGATCGACCAGGTGGTTTATAGGTGTTGAAACAGAGAGGGTGAAATCCCCTACACTATCTACCAAGAATGCTAAGCTCATGCCATTAAATCTGAGGAATATGCTAAGGAAGCAAGAATCTTATAAGGTAGTCTTTATGATCAGAAAAACCATTTTTAAACCTTCCAAGCATGCAACAATAGGGGATTCACCTTCTACTTTATAGAGACCTCAAGCCGATCCCACTAGTGAGAACGATGTGCACACCTTAATCAATATCCAACCTTACACCAAAGCCCCTTTACGTAAAAATAAATAAGGGTAGGGACATGGACCGCTCACCGCCATGGCTTGGGCGGCCACTCTTTCTTCTCAACCCCCTCGGCTATTATTTCGGACGACCCAACTTCACATGGATCTCCATGCTTTTTCGAAGACAGTGCAATGGGTGTCCAAATCCAAGCGGGGCAGCTCACCTCCTCTCTATTTTCCCATCTCCTAGGATCTCTTTGAGACAATCGACTTCACGTAGAGCTCTACGCTTGTTTGAAGACGGTGCAATGGTTGCCCCATATCCTAGCGAGATGGCTAACCTCGGATCTTATCTCTAGAAGTGGCCATTTTTAGCCTTTATTTACAATTCGCCAGTATAACTCCTCATGCCTTTTTTTAGGGGATTGGGGATGATCTCACATTCTCACATTTAAGCTCTTCTTTTGCCCTATGCCCTACCAAGTTAAGTCCAATTTCCGAGCTTCGCTAACCTTATCTTTCTCAAATTAGAGGGTACACACTCCCACTTCGAGAGATCCTTGACGACGGTCCCAACAAAATAAAAGGTGAATATCATGCAAGCACACAAAGATTTGAACCATATTGGTTCCATAGGTTCAAAATTTTAGGTGCAAAAGGCAACTTCCAAAGCATATTTCAAAAATTTCTTGGCACAAGAGCACAAGATTAGAATCCCTCCTAGATAGTATTGACAATGACACGCTCTCTAATTCTTACACCCATTAGACTCAATCAATCAATCAATTCAAGCATTCAATGATCATGTAATGAGCAATGCATCCTTTCCACACTTAGAAGATAACATCGTCCTCGATGTTGCCATGAGGAACGGTGGTTAAGGAGTAGGGTCATCTAAACATTTAACAAGAGTGCCTTTCCACACTTAGTAGTGTTTCCTGGCTTGGACAATTCTATCAAAAACACCCAATTATAAACAAGATCATACGACTCATCATATGTGAAACAAAGTAAGTACGCTCATAAGAAAGAATATTCACAACTAAAATCAATCCATAATGAAAAAGGGATAGAGAAAATATACTAGCATTACAAATCCCTTCATTAACCATATGTGCATACTGTTGCCCTTCAAAATTTCCTACATTTAAAGGTTAGTTTGAAAGAGTAAAGAACATAAGCTCTACCTTTTTCCTCCATTGATGTGTACGTTGCTCGTGGTCTTCACTCGTTCTCTTATTTAGGCTTGGGGTGCCTCCCAAGAGCGCCACGTTTTACGTCTCTGGCTAGATGAGACGTGGAAACTAGCAGCATATTTAAACTACCAAATGTTTACCATGCAGAATTTAAAGAAAAGAAATCAAACTAAACAAAATAAAATATTGTCCACAATTAATCAACAAAATATCACTTTGATCATTTAATTTCGCGGGTTCGATGTCTCCCGATGGGTTGGGTCCTTTCTTCACATTGTCTTTATTTCGCTTGATCTGCTCCTTTGCTAGATCGTCCATCTTTTGCATCTATTCCAGGTACAGCTGATACTGGAAGATTTGCAGGGACTTCCAATCTGTTACTGTGACAAAGTGGCCTGGAATTTCAAAGGACTGAGATGAAGAGATTGGTGCAGCAACAAGTGGTGTAGCTTCTGAACTAGAGAGATTTGGAACAACCGGAGATAAACTTGAATGTGCAGTGAGCAGTGTGGATGAAGAATTGGGGAGTCAAGTGGTGAATATAGCGGTGAAGATGATGCAGAAGGAAGTGACAATGATGGAGAAGAGAGTCCAGCTGGTGATGCAGGAGGTGTATCAGTAGATTCTCTGGTCATCCCTCCAGTCTCTCTTATCCTTGATATGGAGGTAAGTTTCAACCTTGTTACTTCTTCAAGAGACAAAGGAATTATCCGCGCTCCCTGTACTCCGTAGTCGAACCAATGCATTTTCATTTGATACCCCAGGGCGACACATAGACGAGTCACCAAGGGTCCTGCGAATAGTGATTTCACCTTGCTATGCTATTGTGATTGCAACCAACCTTTGCATATTATTCCCATGTTCACTGCTTTCCCATTGTCCATACTCCATAATGTGAATAGATCGGACTTGGAGATCATATCGTGGTTTTCCAGTTTTCCACCCTAAGAATAAGAGATTATTTTCCACATAACTTTAAGATCCTCCCGGAGGATTTGAGAAGCACTAACCCTTGATCCATTCCACTCGATTCCTGGTCTGGCTATCGTTGCCTAGTATTTTCTTAGGGTATCTCGGTCTCCGAAATCACATTTCAGTCTACGATACCAGTGTTGTGTCTGGTCCTCCTCACTATAGAATCCTAAAAGAACACCTAGAGTGTTGAAAGAAATATAGTGGTCTTCGTTGAAAAGTCGGAACCGGATTGTCGGGTTCCTAAAGTCTCTTGCCATTCCAGTTACTTCTAGACTTGCCACAAATTCGTGGATCAACGGGGCGTATGTGTCTTGGCGCCAACCCAAAATAGTACTCCAGTATGGTTCATGAATCAGACGCTCCACTCCGTGCTTGCACTCGAAGGAATCTAAGACATGTAGATCAATGTATTTCCACTGGGTGATCGGAAGTTGTAGGAGATGCTGATATCGATCTCGCATGTTTGGGGTCATTAACAGTACTTGATTTACTACGGGAACCTCTACATATCTCGTTTCCGGATTTTGATTGCTAGGTTCTCCCATCGGAGCTTTTCCTTTTCTTGCCCGCTCCTCACTCTCGCGTGTGAAGGATTCTTTGAACGCCATTTCCTAAAAGAAAAATAATGGCAACACAACACAAGGAAATATTTTCCATTGCAATTTAGAGCTTATCATCATGAAGTGCATTAACAAAGTCTAATATCTTCACATTTCTTTTTCATAACTACCATTCTCCTCAACCTTTCCTTCAATGATTTTTCGATTTCTCACACAACGTTGATCATGTAATATCTTTTCATATTTTAGAAACAATTCCTACTACAAAAGTCAACATAAAGGTCAACTTCATCTTCTTCCTCAAGACCAAGTTGAGGGTGAACAAATAGAGAAGAAACAAATAAACTCAAAATTCAACAAATAGAAGGTTGGAATCAACAATTTAGTACTCAAGAAACAATAAAGCTCCATTCTTTTCTACTCAAACTCCCAATTTCACATTTAAATCCATCAAAACAAGAAATCCCCAAATTTCATATAGGGTTTATCATCAAACATCAATAAGCTTATAAAGTCATGAGATTTCCACAATGTAGCAAGAATACAAGCTTAATCTCAACATTCATATATGTTTTCAAGGCAAAAATGATCATGAAGAATCCTAATGCAATGTAGGCTCATGGAGATATACCCAACAAAATAAGCTCTAGCATTTGAACTATGTAAAGCAAGGGAAGAAAGGGGTTACCTCCTTAGATGACTTGATAAGTGAAATGATCTTGAAAACTTGCAAGAAAGATGACTTAAAATGATGTGTTTTTACCTTAAAGAAGGGTTTGCTCATGTAGGAGAAGGAAATGAGGAAGGGGGTGTTTTAAACTTATTTCCGCGAAATTCCCACGAAGCATCTGGTGTGCGTCCACGAGGCCTCCATGCGTGGATGGTGGCGTGGACGGATACTGGTTTATGTCCACGCTGGTTCCACGCGTGGGTGGACACTAGATTTTGTCCACGCTTCCTCCACGCGTGAAGAAGGCGTGGATGTGCCCGATACATTCTACTTTGGTTATTTTTACCTCCTTTGCTAATATTGATGAATTGTTGATGATTTGTGGTCAAAATATGCCTTCCCGAAAGCGTTATCTGCATCGTTAGCTTAAACGGGGCTTCACGAAGAAAAATAAAATTAGTAAAAATCAAAGAAAACAAAATAACAACAAGAATGAAAGTTCTAAAAGCTAAAAGATAACGTTGGGACTGCCTCCTAAGTGCACCACGTTTTACGTCTTTGGCCAAACGCGGTGTTTCCTATCCTTCGAAACATACCGATTTCGGGACCTTACCAAGCGTCCCACAAACTTTAGCTTCAAGGACCACTTGCGAATGTACAGTGTCCTTAAATTCATAAACGGAGAAAGGGATAGTGGTCGTTGTAAACTTGCCAAAATAAACCATAAGGTTCCTCCTTGTCCTTTCCAAAAGTTGGCGTATCTCCATTCTCTCTTCTACTTCTAGCTTCCCCTTAAAGATTTTCTCGTCTAAAATAACCTTTTGAACAATTTGGATATCATCTGCCATACCTTCTCTGTCTGAAGTTTCCTAAGTTTTCCATATCTTCTTTGCAAGCATAGCATCTTCTCTTTCAGACTCAAATCTTTCATCTTCCTTATCGTCCTCAAACTCGTTGTCGCAAGAATAGAATAACTCATTGTCCTCCTCACTTACCGAATACGCATTACTAAAATTAAGGAATTCACTTCCCAAAAGAGAATCCTCCTTACAAAAGGGATTAAGAATTATACCTTTTCCTGGATCCTCCTCTTCCCACAAGATTTCAATATTATCATCATCCCCACTCTCACATTTGTAATCTATTTGATCAGTCAACACGAGGCTTAAAATTTCATTAAACATTAAAGTTCCACTCCACCTATCTCTTTCTTGCTCATTCTCCTTTCCACACTTAGTACTTTCTTCCATTCCACTCGTCCTTCGCTGTTCAACTCCAAACATTGGGTAGTTACCACTGTTGGTGTAGCCACAGCCGGGTGAGATTCGATTCATGAGTTCCTCTGTCATGGTAAGCAATTTTGTTTCAATGACGTCTAGAGCTCCTTCCTTCCGAAGATCAGTAAGATAGTCTTTCATCTCACTCCGAAGCTCGGCCTTTAGCTTAGCAGTATCCTTCTTGGCAATTTGTATAAACATTTCCACCTTCTCTTTAAGAATTTTGATATAATCATTATCCGGTAGAAATTTCTCTGAAGTTAATCTCGTGGAGGGATATTCTAGGTGAAAATATGGAGTAGGAGATAGTGTTTCCTGAAAGTGAATAGCATGATAGTCTTGTCGAGATTGGAGTGGGGGTGGGTAACAAATGTTCAAGCGATTGGCAGGATAGAAATGGGGTTCATAATCATGTTTGGGTAGAGGTTCATTGAGAGGTAAAGGATTATGTTGGGGGGATTTGATGGGTCTTGCTGGTAGGTCACAATTTGGATCAATCTCCCTCATCATGTGGTACAATTGATTGTTGATATTTTCGGCTATAGAACTCAATGATTCCTCTTCTTTATGCATATAAGGAAAAGTGTTCGGTAGAGGGTTAGGGGTAGAATAAGGATTGAGGCACGGATATGCTGGTGAAATATAATGACAAGGCGATGGGTGAAAATAAGGATATGGATAATAATAGGGGTGATGTTCAAAGGTTTGGGGAGACAAGGTTCTAAGGTGTTGCCCTCCATGGTATGGGTAACCATGTGGATCCTTGTAGGCACTTGTTGGTAAGCTCCTCCAATGATTTTCCATACAATTTTCCTGCACAAGGCTTAGCCAACAACAAATCTTTGCAACTGGGAACGGTTGCACGTGAGCACAGGATATAGAATGATAAATAAATTCACGTTCCAATCAAATAACCAAAAATAAGAAAATAAAGCAAAATAGAATAAAACTATTCAAAGACTCTTAATAAACAACTTCCTAAATATCAATACAATTCAAAAACCGTTTGTCATCCCCGGCAACGTCGCCAATTTGAAGCTTTGCTTGTACAATGGTGAGGTGTAATGAAGGTGGTAAAAAGAAGAGTCGAGACTCCCCGAGTGTCAGTCTCAAAGATGGCAGATTGAAATCGAATAACGTGTTAGCATTTGGGAGGTTAAGAGATAAGAGTCACAGGAATCGTTAGGGAGTAAAAATGTCATGAAGCAAAAGAGAACTCAAACTAAAATGATGTAAACTATGAAATGGAAACGGGGATTGGGATCCTTAACTAGCTTATAGGGTCGACACTACTAACGGGATTGTAAACAACATGATTCGGACTCGACTAGGGAGCTCACAACACATCACCGAGTGGCGTCACACTCGGACAATGGTGAGGTGTAATGAAGGTGGTAAAACAATTCTTGACTTAGTGTTACAAAGCGAGATTCACACAACGGTTTTGTGAGAATATCTGCAATTTGATTTTCTGTATGGATGTGATCGATCCTTAAGTCCTTATTTTCAACGTGGTCTCGGATAAAGTGATGCCATACGTCCATATGCTTCGTCCTTGAATGAAGTACATGATTTTGTAAAATCGCAATCGCGCTAGTATTGTCACAAAAAATACTAACGTCCTCGCAATTAATTCCATAGTCTTTCAACTATTGCTTCATCCATAAAATTTGTGAACAACAACTCCCTACTACGATATATTCAGCTTCGGCAATGCTTGTAGCAATGAAGTTTTGTTTCTTGCTGAACCATGAAACTAAACTTCCTCCTAAGAACTGGCACGTTCCGGAGGTGCTTTTCCGATCAATTTTGCAACTTGCAAAATCTGCATCTGAATATCCGGTTAGTTCAAAGTTACCTTCTTTTGGATACCATAATCCAACATTGATTGTTCCTTTGAGATATCGAATAATTTTCTTTGTAGCATCAAGATGACTATTTTCGGCTTTGATTGAAATCTCGCACACACACCCACTAAGTAAGATATATCTGGTATATTCACAGTGAGTTATAGCAAAGAACCAATCATTCCTCGGTAGATCGTTGGATCAACGTCCGTTCCTTCGTCATCCTTGTCTAATCTCTGTGTTGTGCTCATGGGAATTTTTACTGAGCTTTTTCCTTCTAAGCCAAATTTCTTGATCAAGTCTTTGGTGTACTTGGCTTGATTTATGAAAATTCCTTCCTTCATTTGTTTGACTTGCAGTCCAAAGAAGTATTTCAGTTCACCAATCATGCTCATTTCAAACCTATTCTGCATGAGCTTAGAAAATTTCTCACATAAAGATTTATTTGTACTTCCAAAAATAATATCATCAACATAAATTTGTACTAATAAAATGTGATTATTTTCTTGAATTCTAAATAAGGTTTTGTCAACAAGGCCCTTGGTAAAAACCACAACTAATTAAGAACATTGACAGGGTATCGTACCAAGCTCAAGGTGCTTGTTTTAACCCATATAATGCCTTCTTTAGTTTATAGACTTTGTCAACATCACCTTTTACCTCAAATCCGGGTGGTTGCTCAACATATACTTCCTCTTCAAGTAAGCCGTTAAGAAACACGCTTTTTACGTCCATTTGGTAGACTGTAAAATTCTTGTATGCTGCATATGCTAGGAAAATGCAGATTGCTTCTAGTCTTGCTACTGGAGCAAAAGTTTCATCAAAAGCTATTCCTTCTTCTTGAGAATAGCCTTTTGCAACCAGTCTTGCTTTATTCCTAACAATTGTGTCATCTTCATTTGCTTTGTTACGTAAGACCCATTTTGTACCGATTACATTGTGATTGCCTGGTCTTGGAACAAGCTCCCATACATCATTTCTCTAGAATTGATTCAGCTCTTCTTGCATGGCTTCAATCCAACTAGGATCACTTAAAGCTTCATCTATCTCTTTTGGTTCAATCTGAGATAGGAGACACGTGAACATTACATTTCTTGCAGTTGATCTGGTTTTCACGCCTTCATGCACATCTCCAATAATTAAATCTTGTGGGTGATTTTTGAGCCATCTCAAATTTGGTTGAAAATTGTTTTGAGAAGTGAGTGGCAATATGGAGTCATTTGTGCGTGTAGACAGAGATGGAAAGTTAGTGGATTCATTGTGGGTACTACCACTAGTTCCAACTTCCTCTACAACTTCCTCTATAACATCCACTCCATCTCTTGCATTAACTTCCACCCCAACTTGCTCTACAACTTCCACTTCTTCACCATTTTCATTTCTTGCGCATGGTGCGCCATTTTGCTCAGTATTGGAGTCTTTAATTTCCAGATCTTCTAATCCCTACAAAACATTGTCTTTTGAAGCTTCATTAGTAATAATAAAATTATTTGGAACATTATTACCAATTTTTGGATCATCAATTTTCTTGCTTTTCAAATTTTCGTCGAACACAACATGGATCGATTCTTCTACCACCATTGTAGATTTATTCCATACTCTGAATGTCTTGCTGGTAGATGAATATCCAAGAAATATAGCTCCATCTGCACGCTCATCAAATGTTTTCAAATAGCTTTTGCCATTATTGAGAACAAAACATTTGCAACCAAATGAATGAAAATAGCTAAGGTTAGGTTTTCTCCCTTTCCATAATTCATATGGTGTCTTGTTGTGCATCTTATTGATAAGGCTTCTATTTTGGGTGTAGAAAGCAGTATTAATTGCTTCTACCCAAAAAAGTTTTGGTAAGTCGGCAGCAGTAATCATTACTCGTGCGGCTTCTTTGAGTGTTTGGTTTCTTCTTTCGGCAACACCATTTTGTTCTGGCATTCTTGCAGCTGATAATTGATGTAGAATTCCTTGCATGCTGCTGTAGTCTTGAATCATGCCATTTACAAACTCTGTACCTCTATCCGTACATATTTTTGCTATTTTGAGTTCTTTTTCAATTTGAAGTTGTTTCAACAATTCTGGTAGCTTCTTTTCAACTTCATTTTTCTTGTTGAGAAATATAGTCCATGTGTACCTGGAAAAATCATCAACAATAACAAGTGTGTATTTCTTACCACTCATACTTACTGGGTCTACTGGACCAAATAGATCCATGTGCAGTAGACTAAGAGGTCTTAATGATGATTCTTGTGTCTTTGACTTGAATGAAGATTTGATTTGCTTTCCTCTTTGGCATGTATCGCAGATTTGATCATTTTGTAGACTATTTTGGGTAGTCCTTTGACTAGATTATTTGCTGCGAGTTTGTTGATCGTCTTGAAATTTAGATAATTCAGCTTCTTGTGCCATTCTCAACTTGTAACATTTGTGTTGTTGGCAACTAAGCATATTGATTCCTTTGTTGTAGACCAATCCACAACATACATGTTTCTTTTCCTTGTTCCTTGCAGTACTATTTCTCTAGTAGTTTCATTTTTCACTTGACATTTGTTTTTAAAATTCTACTAAATATCCCTTGTCACAAAATTGACTTGTACTAAAGAGATTGAATTTGAGTACTTCCACGTAAGATACGTCTTCGACTTTTAATCCGTTTCGCTCAATTGTTCTGATTCCTTTGGTTTGGCCGTATCGATCTTTCCCTCCAAAAACTACTTTTGGTCCTTCGATACTTTTAAAATTTACTAGACTAGATTTATTTCCAGTCATGTGATGAGAACATCCACTATCGAAGTACCAAACTTCCAGTAAACAAATCAAACATTTTTAGGTACCCAGTTTTGCTTGGGTCCTTGTGGGTTAGTGATTTTTGGTACCCAAATCCACCTTGTTCTTACTGAACCAAGAATAGGTGATTTGTAACCATTATTGACTCTATAATCATAACCAATTTTGGAATAGACTTTGGGTGCCCGATTTTGAAAATTGACTCGATTTTTGGGCACTTGGGAAGAGACCTGAAAGGAATTAAATCTTGATTTTGACCATGATTTAATTTCTTCTACCAAACTCATAGGGATAAAATCTCCCTGACCCACCATTCGAAAATCTTCCCTTTTCCAAATGTGGTTTTTTGTGCACTAAACTCATTGGCATATTTCCTTCTAGGAACAAAACGTTGCCTTTTTATTGACTGACTGGGCGAAATATAATGATAATGAGGCTTCGGCCCAACAGTACTATTTTTGGCAATATTTTGATAACCAATTCCTTGTCTCATTGTGTTATCTTAACCTTTGACAAATTTTACCACTTGCACTTTATTATTTAAAGTAGTAGTATAATTGGTCAATTTCAGAGAGGCTTGAGAACACGATGGATCGTAGCTTAAACCGGCTTTATCTCTTGAAGGTTTCTGCATATTTACCATTTTATCCATTATTTTGGACGAATGAGTAAATGTGGCTATTAGTCCCCTAAGGTTGTGTTCTCTCACTTCTCTTGATTTACACTCTTCTTGAAGGTAAATAATTTTAGCCTTCAATTCTTTCACCTCGGATAGAGCATTTTGCAATTTATCATTTATTTCATCTTTTCCAAGAATAAAAAATTTATTGCGCTCTTCGAGTTGAGAGTGAGTGTCCATTACGGTCTGACAATCTCTCATTAACTGAGAAATGGACTCTTGCGAAAATGAAGAATTAACAGATTTAAAAAATTTAGAATTTACCTCATCTTCCTCAATTTCATGCGCCATTAAGCATAAGTCTTGATATGATGAACTACTTGAAGTATCCATGCAGAATAATGCATTGTCATCCTTTGAGGTGTCACTTTCTCCACTAGATGACTCATCAGAATCATCACTAGTCTCAAGTGGGTCACTAATTAATGCTTTCCTTTTGTCTTTCTTGAATCTTCTTTCCTTTGATTTGAAGTCTTCCTAAGCATTATCAAATTGATTTTTGCTCACTTTTGGATAAAGACATTCTGCCATAAAGTGTCCTGCCTTCTACAATTGTAGCACAAATTTGCATTTTCTTCTGGACTTTCCTTTTTTGACCTTCTGGGTGTATTGGCTTGATGAAAATTTTTGGTATTGTTCTTCCTCGTGAACTTCTTAAATTTTCTAACAAACAACGCAAAATTTTCCTCAGATAAAAAATCACTATTATCTACTGACCTTGATGTAGACGGTTGTTCGGTGACGAGTGCGGTGTTTCTTTCTTCGCGTTCTTCTTCTTTTCTTGTTTTCATCTCGAATTCATAAGCTTTTAGATCACTAAAAAGCTTGTCGGTTGAAAGCGTTTTGAGATCTTTGTGGTCTCGCATGGCCGTGACCTTCATGTCCCAACTGGATGGTAATCCACATAAGATTTTGGGTGATATCTCTTTCTGATCGATCTTTTTGTCGAGATCATTTATTTTTCCCAAGATTTTAACAAATCTTGCTTCCATTTCAGTGATAGTCTCACCACTCAGCATTTTGAAATCCTCAAATTTCTTTAATGCTATTGTGAGCTTGTTGTCCTTTTCTTGCTCGTTTCCTTCGCCCATTTTAAGAAGAGCTTCCCAAACTTCTTTTGTTGTTTTGCATTTTTGGACCTTTGGGAAAGTTGCATCGTCGATAGCTCTGAATAAAATATCCTTGGCAATATTGTCCAAGTTATTTCGTTGTCTATCTTCAGGACCCCATTCCTCTTTGGGTTTAGAAATATATTGCGGTGTAGTGCTCGTCTGTTCGGTTGCGGTATTGACTTTTAGAATTTTGATCGGACCACCGGTGATTACTTCCCACATTTCATCATGTAATGCGGATAAATGGACCTACATACGTATTTTCCAATCATCAAATTTGTCTAATGAGAATAATAGGTTCGGAGCTAAGTGTCTCTTCATTATGAAGTTTTATGAGATCTGTCTAGCAGTCAAATATTGACTCAAATAGACAACAGCTCTGTAACACCCCAAATTTTCAAGTTTCGGGCTTACTAAAAATAAACTTACTAAAATTAGAATACTGGATTTCAAATATCATAATTTCAAATAAAATTCATAAAGTCTAGTTCCAGGGTGCTACCGCCACACCTAACCTTACAAGGATAGGTGTAAGGCTAAACAAAACATAATATTTGAGTCCTCAATTCAAAAGTCCTTTTCAAAAAAAAAAAAACCAAAATAATATATAGTCTACTAAGCTACATAAGCCTTGATAGCCATTAAGAACTTGATCTACCGCGCTCATAGCAACCTCATCAGACATTTCCTGTTACTCAAATAGACAACAACAACACATACAAGAAAAGGGGTTAGCAAAACTTTGCTAAGTAAGGGACTGCCTGCCCCTAAAATAACATTGAGTAAATAAAATACTTTACCAAAAACATGACTGCATTGCCTTTGCTTCAAAAATCAATTATAGATATAAATAATAAAAACCTATGGAAGCATACTACATATACAATGGGACAAGGTCCTTTAAACTTAGGCCCTAGTGAACAGCTCCACGTTGAACACTCCACAAAATTTTCCATGCTAATGGAAACAGGACTCCAACCTTAAGTGTGCACAACCCCGAGTGAGGATTCCAAGCCTCACCGAGAAGTTACTAGTCCTTAGTATTCGGGGATTTTTCCTACCGAATACTCCTCAAAACAGGGCACAAAGACCCTAATGGTAGGCACAACCAAACCACTCCTCAACTCAACAGGACAATAAATCCCTAGTATCCGGGGATGGTTCCTACCGAATATTCCTCAAACAGGGTATAAACCCTAGTGGTAGGATTATCCTAACCACTCCTCAACAGGGCGTAGCCCTAGTATCCAGCATATAACTAAATACTCCACAATATCAAGTAAATCAATTTATCAACACACTTCCATTGTTTGAAAATACTCCCTCTGTCCCATTTTACCTGTCATGTTTACTATTCATTGGTCAAACCAACTCTTTCGTCATTACTTATTTTCTTTAATAATTTTTAATTATTTTTGAATTTGATTTTTTGTGTTTAATAGTACTTTTAATGTAGTTTCTAAATATATAAATTTTATTCCCTCCGTCCTATTTTATCTGTCCTACTTTCCTTTTTTGTCTGTCCCAAAATATTGTCCACTTTCCAAAAATAAACATCATTATATTTTTATTTTTCCATTTTACCCTTTCAATTTTTACCACATACCCCACACTCATTAATTCTCTACAACTGTCACCCACTCAAGTTTGCTTCTTTTTTAATTTGCTTGTTATCCTCTCAATAATCGTGCCCAACTAGAAGAATAAATACAGATTACATTTCGTATTCCTTCTGTTTCTTCATTTCCAAATCAAAGAAAATGAACATTGGGCGATATGGCCATCAACTATTCCTACTCTTCATTTCTTACAGTCTCTCATCTCAATCTCCATTCAATTTCAAGAAGCGTAAGATTTTTTTTTAAAGAGCGTAAGAACTTGATAACTCTATGATGCTATCGACATTTGCAGCTCAATAGCGATATTCCTCTCTATCATTCAGATTTATATACATCACTACTCTATGTTTTTCTATCTCTTATTATAGCCAAGAAAAATGTAGAAATGATTGTTTTTAGAAGTTTTAAGTTCAGTTTACAGAGTATTTTTATATAATTACTAGGTCTATGAAAATGAGTAGAAGACAAACAAGTTATGCATTATTTGTTGAAGAAAGAAGAAGAAATCTCTCCGGATGAGATGAATAAATGAAGCAAATTTTTTTGTTGAAGAATGAAGAAGAAACGTGTACTGTGTACAGATAGTCAGATAGAGATGAAGAAAGATGCAGAAATAACGCAAAAATGCCAGAAAGTACAAAGGGCATAAAAGGAAATAGAGTTAACTTTTTCTAACTTTCTTAAAATGCGTGCAAAATGAAAATAAGACACATATTCCGGGACAGAGGGAGTATATACTAATACTAAACTTAATATTATGAAAACTTGAATTAAAAATAACTTCAGTCAAGCCTCGTTAACCGAATCAGACAAACAAACTGGGACAGAGGTAGTAATATTTTACTTGAGAAATTTTTCTCATACTATAACAATTTGTAGGGTAACATTTTATTTAACCCTTAATTCACCACTATTCAAAAATGGCATTTTTGAAAGATTGCAATATCACAATTATACTCAAAATCAACCACCAATGTACACATCTTAAAAGAATATACTATAATTCATGTTCTCACTTTTACTCACACATTTCTTGGTAATAACATACATATAATATATATACATAATGATACGGTAGTATACACTAAAACCAACTAATTATTATTATTAATTACTATTAGTATTATTATTATTATTTTATTGTACACGTACGGTAAGAGTACAGAAAGAAGACAAATAAAATTTAATTTTATTATTATTATTACTCCCTACGCACACCATTAGCAAGAAACCAAAACAATTAACATTTATATTATCATTCTTACTGATAAGCATTATTTTCATTATTATTTTAAATACTCTTTGTATAATTAATAGTCAATTTTTAATTAGTTAATGTACATATTTTTTAGTATTATTTATTTTGTTTAGTTCTTCTTAAATAATTATTAAGTATTTGGTTGTTTATTATTATTTTAGTATTTTGTTTATAAAACTCAAGTTAGTATTGAGTCCAATATTTTTAGCCCATTAAATAAAGTTTTGTCCATTCTGCAAAGAGAGAGAGACGAGCCAAGACGCAGCGCCGGTCAAATATGTGAATCAGGCGTAGCAACAAGATCGGCAACAAGATCGACGCTCAACAGGCTTGGTCTTCCTAAATTTTCGATTGACTAACGGAGAAGCAGTTGGAGGCCGGACATTATAAAAGGAGGCCAATTCGTAGAAGTTATCATCAATTACTCTGGATCAATTCCGGAGGCAAGTTCTGGACGGCCATCGATCTTCAATTCCAGTTGGCAGCTTCTTTTGGCGCAGCAAGATCATCCACGGCAGCAATTTTCTCACCAGGTGGTGGTGTTTGTTTTCACCAGCAGTTCAATCTCCTTGGGCAGTAGACTTCATAAGGCATAAGACTCCTATTCTTTCTGAATTATTTGTTTATTAGACTCCATTACCAAGACTATTATATTCATTAGAGGAATTTGAATTGCCCCTAAATTGAGCTTTGCTAGCCTTGCTGTTACGTTTGAGTGATTACAGTACATTAAAGCATTATGAGTTTATGCTAATGTAAGGTTTTCATTAATAATTCTTAATGCCTGAAGAGATTATTGCTATTAACTTCTCAATGTTGCTTTGCTAAATCATTATTCTAGGAATTTGATCAAATTGCTATGAAATTCATGAACTAATATTTGTTTAAGTTGTCAATCAAATTGAGTTTTATCCTTTGTTCTTAGTTTATTAATTAGTTGTGTTAATGGGTGGCCAACTTTGATGCAATTAGTTAATTGATTTGAGGGGATTAATTGTGTATAAATCATGCTTTTTAATTCCATGCTCATGAAGGTAAATGAGTAGATAATCTGGTTGTCTTATCAGATTACCTATTTGGTTCATAACCCGGGTATTCCGTAAGTTCTTCTTTGTTTAATGGGTTTTAATCGTTCAAATAAGTATCTTAAGTACATAACGGTTAGAATACGTGACTTAATCTGGACGCCATACAGATTAGTCAGATAAGAGTTAGAACGAACCCTTAATTAGATTGGCAAGCTAAATTAATCTGCAGAACTAGTAATGGTAGTTGATTCATGTTCTTAGAGTTTTGTTTTTCCTGTTAGCTGCTAATTTAATTGCAATCTTTACTTGCTCGGTTTTTAATTGCTTATTTCTTGTCTTGGTTTTTTACATAGCATTTGATTTAGTTTTCACCGTTGAAATTGCACTTATTTTGAGCACTTTAATTATTAAGTCAATTATTTTTAAGTATGATCTTTAAATTGCATTATATCAATTCCCTGTGGGTTCGTGTAACACCCCAATTTTCACATCTTGGATTTATTACAAAATCCTTAAAATATAATACATTGCGGAAGCGTCTAACCAGCAGAAAACTGGGTGTTACCGCCACGCTTAGGTATCTTTCCTATACCTAAACGCTAAGGCTAAACTTACAACCTCAAATAACCATATCAATATCTAGATATGTACATATGGAAATAATCCCTCCAGGGTGTCTATTCTAGGATAGAGTAATCTTCAACCTCGACTCCCATCCTATTTAGAGCTCATCGGCCACAGGGGCCACGCTAGACTGCATCTAATAAAGGACACAATGAAGTGTAGTTAGCGCGACGGCTAAGTAAGGAAATTCATTGTCACTCGAAAGTAAACAAAGGTTTTCAAAAACAACAATTAATAATAAATAGGGTAAGATAAACGTTACCCAACAGTCGCAGTCTACCTGCAATCATTCTAACAACAAGCAATACCACATTATATAAGTAACTTCGGCACATAACACAGCCATTAATTCACACGTGAGAAACACAACACCCACACTACTGTTCGAGACACCCGACAGTTAGTTCTCACAACTCCACTCAGCGAATAGACTTCGCTCTGCAGTATGAATCAATCATACAAAATCTCACACATCACTCAGCGAATAGACTTCGCTCTGCAGTATGAATCAATCATACAAAATCTCACACATCACTCAGCGAATAGACTTCGCTCTGCAGTATGAATCAATCATACAAAATCTCACCATTCACTCAGCGAATAGACTTCGCTCTGCAGTATAGATTAATCATACAGACCCCTCACCATTCACTCAGCGAAGAAACTTCGCTCTGCAGTATAGATTAATCATACAGACTCCCTCACCATTCATTATTATCACACGACTCCATAACCATCACACTTGATCAAATATATTTCCCCAAAATACACACTTTGGTCAGTGTTAGTCTCGTTATGGAAATTCGAGTACAGGAGACACAATAATTTTCGAAACACAAGTACTTTCCAAGTTAATAAATATAATGCACAAAAATAATATTTGAGCCTTCAAAAATTCACCCGGATACCCGTAGGCTTTCAAAACATCGCAACACTCCGGGTTAAAAACATCGGGGAAAAACCGGGTCAAAAACAAGTCGAAAACAAGTCCGCATCAAATCTGCCAGAAATTTCAGTTGGCGCAGTCCGAAAGATTGAGCCGGTAAAAATAGTTCCCTAACTCTTTTTCACTTGAAATTTTTATGGTAGAACCCCAACTTATAGTACTTGATGTCCATAAAAAGTTTTGGTCATTTTGATCCACGAATAAACACAGAAAATTCCCTTTTTGCCCTTGGCAGTGTGCTGTCCATAATATTTTTATCTCTGGACCAGTTTTGGAAAAAAATTCGAAAACCATACTTATACTACTCCGATCATTATGAAATTTTATATGCAGGTTCTACACTTATAGAACTACATGTCTAAAAAAAATAGGATCAAAATACCTTACCAATTTTTCCAATAAATCTCGGAAGTTACTGCCAGAATCTATCCTGATTTCTTTTCACTATTTTCACAAGTATAAGCCTATATGGACATAAATTCAACATATACATGCATAAATTAGCTATGAACATGTACATAAAAATTACCAAAAATCCAAAGTGTAGTTTCTTAGGCTAACTTGTAGATCCACGAACTTAACACATAATTTTCACGTAAAAATTCCTAGTCATATAATTTACTAGCATTTGTTCACCTCCAAGTGATTGAACCAACTTAAGGGATTCCTTACCTTGATGGAAGATTTCAAAGCCGAGAAGTTGCTAGATCCTTTCTTTGAGTTCAAAGACCCTAAAAATATCACCACAATAACAATGTTTTTCATGCACCAAACATTAACACTTAAGTTCTAGAGATGATTTAATCCAACAAAGTCTAAGGTCTTACCTACACTTAGTCTCTTGGGTTGGAAGAATGCTTAGGAGCTCTTTGATCACAATGGAAGACCAAACTAATTTTTCTTCTTCTTCCTAATGGTGTAGTTCGAAAATGGGGTGGGAGAGTGAGAGAGAGATGAGTGTGATTAGTGTAGATTTTGTCTTGAAGATCAAGTAACAAAGTGCAACACTCCCATGCCTCATTAATGCTAACATTAAATGATCCAATCTTGGCTAGATTTTGGTTGCCACTTGTCAATACCCTATGGAGTCCTTAAGAAGATCACAACTTATTTGGCCAGTTTATGGTTAAATCAGATGAATGCTCGGAGGATTATAACTTAATTCGGGAAGATTTTAATACCAAAATTATCCTAAAAATAATCCCGTCGCAAATCACCAAAATTGGGAATTTTTCGGTATCTCGCGAAATATAGGTACAGAGTTCGTAACAATTTACCCCTTACAGTCCATTTAATATTTTCTTGAACTAACTAGAAGTTCAGGCTTAATCGTATGATACTTAATAATCCAATTTCTAGGAAAATTCGAACTGAATCTATATCCTTAAAAATTTCTCGGTTCGTGACCGGTACGTAGTTCGCAGCTTATCGATAACTAATCTTTAAAAAAAATTCTTTCGAGCACCGAGAAGCCTTCTCTTAAATGTCATAGCTTAAAAAATTATATCGATATTCTCGAATCTTAACTTTGTCGGAAAAACCGAGGGGTTACAGTTCGACCCTTGCTTTTGCACACTATTGCTACACTGACTCGTGCACTTGCGAGGACATTATATTAAAATTGTCCATCACTTACTATTATTATAATACAACCTACGTTCGTACTGAAAAAAAAAATAATAAATAAATTTCAATTCCATTATTACTGTTATACTACCTATATACGTAATTAATATATAAAAGGACAAAACCAATAAATTAAATTTTATTTCTATTGTTATTGTTACAATAGCGACGTATGCATACACTAAAATTCAAAAAGAGAATTTTTTTTATAAGCTTAAGAAATATTACACATCTAATTCCATAGTGTAATAAATTTCCCATACCCTACCAAGGAAAATTGATTATAATACTTGTGCCCAATATATATATATATATATATATATATACTCATATACGATATATAGTATATATCTACACGAAATGTTTATATAAGTATATGTATATAATAAAATAATTATATATACATATACCTCAAATATACAACACATAAATATATACTCCTACGTAAAACAAAAACAAAAGAAATTTTTTTTTCTTTATATTAATATAATAATATGTACGGTTCTTTTATATATATATATATATATATATATATATATATATATATATATATATATATATATATANATGGTAGAACCCCAACTTATAGTACTTGATGTCCATAAAAAGTTTTGGTCATTTTGATCCACGAATAAACACAGAAAATTCCCTTTTTGCCCTTGGCAGTGTGCTGTCCATAATATTTTTATCTCTGGACCAGTTTTGGAAAAAAATTCGAAAACCATACTTATACTACTCCGATCATTATGAAATTTTATATGCAGGTTCTACACTTATAGAACTACATGTCTAAAAAAAATAGGATCAAAATACCTTACCAATTTTTCCAATAAATCTCGGAAGTTACTGCCAGAATCTATCCTGATTTCTTTTCACTATTTTCACAAGTATAAGCCTATATGGACATAAATTCAACATATACATGCATAAATTAGCTATGAACATGTACATAAAAATTACCAAAAATCCAAAGTGTAGTTTCTTAGGCTAACTTGTAGATCCACGAACTTAACACATAATTTTCACGTAAAAATTCCTAGTCATATAATTTACTAGCATTTGTTCACCTCCAAGTGATTGAACCAACTTAAGGGATTCCTTACCTTGATGGAAGATTTCAAAGCCGAGAAGTTGCTAGATCCTTTCTTTGAGTTCAAAGACCCTAAAAATATCACCACAATAACAATGTTTTTCATGCACCAAACATTAACACTTAAGTTCTAGAGATGATTTAATCCAACAAAGTCTAAGGTCTTACCTACACTTAGTCTCTTGGGTTGGAAGAATGCTTAGGAGCTCTTTGATCACAATGGAAGACCAAACTAATTTTTCTTCTTCTTCCTAATGGTGTAGTTCGAAAATGGGGTGGGAGAGTGAGAGAGAGATGAGTGTGATTAGTGTAGATTTTGTCTTGAAGATCAAGTAACAAAGTGCAACACTCCCATGCCTCATTAATGCTAACATTAAATGATCCAATCTTGGCTAGATTTTGGTTGCCACTTGTCAATACCCTATGGAGTCCTTAAGAAGATCACAACTTATTTGGCCAGTTTATGGTTAAATCAGATGAATGCTCGGAGGATTATAACTTAATTCGGGAAGATTTTAATACCAAAATTATCCTAAAAATAATCCCGTCGCAAATCACCAAAATTGGGAATTTTTCGGTATCTCGCGAAATATAGGTACAGAGTTCGTAACAATTTACCCCTTACAGTCCATTTAATATTTTCTTGAACTAACTAGAAGTTCAGGCTTAATCGTATGATACTTAATAATCCAATTTCTAGGAAAATTCGAACTGAATCTATATCCTTAAAAATTTCTCGGTTCGTGACCGGTACGTAGTTCGCAGCTTATCGATAACTAATCTTTAAAAAAAATTCTTTCGAGCACCGAGAAGCCTTCTCTTAAATGTCATAGCTTAAAAAATTATATCGATATTCTCGAATCTTAACTTTGTCGGAAAAACCGAGGGGTTACAGTTCGACCCTTGCTTTTGCACACTATTGCTACACTGACTCGTGCACTTGCGAGGACATTATATTAAAATTGTCCATCACTTACTATTATTATAATACAACCTACGTTCGTACTGAAAAAAAAAATAATAAATAAATTTCAATTCCATTATTACTGTTATACTACCTATATACGTAATTAATATATAAAAGGACAAAACCAATAAATTAAATTTTATTTCTATTGTTATTGTTACAATAGCGACGTATGCATACACTAAAATTCAAAAAGAGAATTTTTTTTATAAGCTTAAGAAATATTACACATCTAATTCCATAGTGTAATAAATTTCCCATACCCTACCAAGGAAAATTGATTACTCATATACGATATATAGTATATATCTACACGAAATGTTTATATAAGTATATGTATATAATAAAATAATTATATATACATATACCTCAAATATACAACACATAAATATATACTCCTACGTAAAACAAAAACAAAAGAAATTTTTTTTTCTTTATATTAATATAATAATATGTACGGTTCTTTTATATATATATATATATATATATATATATATATATATATATATATATATATATATATANTGCACCATATACTCAAACATCAAATACATGTTTTAGCTATATACTAAAACATAAAAATAAGGGCAATGCATGAGATTCAAATCCACTTACTTGGCACAACTCCTAGAGTTTCCTCAATTCTCTTCACTTTTGAAAGCTTGATCACACACTTCTACTATCATCAATCCCACACAACAACACATAACAAATAATCATATCACACACTTCTACTATCATCAATCCCACACAACAACACACAACAAATAATCATATAAGCATATATATATATATATATATATATATATACACACACACTAACTTAGGATTACTATAAAAACAAAGAAAACATTTACTATTAACCACCAAAGCTTTTCTCCCAAGATGAAGATTAAATCAAAAGAAAAGATGAAGAAGAAGATGGAGTTTTTTTTTCTTGATCTTGAAAATTTTTTTTTCTCGGCAAAAGGGAACTAGGAAGATCACTACATCAATTCCTTATTTGAATGAAGAATAATGGGCAAGAAAGGATAATTTGATTTGAAACTCTCAATCAATCATTTGATTTGATTTGGACTTCCTAAATAATTCTTGTAACCTCCAATCAAATGATATATATTAGTTGTAAAATAATTTCTTTCATTTCTAATATTACTAACACAGATATACATATAGCATATAGTAGACACACACGCATACATGAGTACACATAATAGTGTATATATGGTCAAAAATAATATATACTAATATTATGTATTCAAACATATGCATACTATACTTTACGTAGTACTTATATATATACTTATACCACACTTAACATATATATATATATATATGCACTAGTGTTTTACCCGTGCGATGCACGAATAAAATTATATTGTTATGAATTTAAATAAAAATTTTGAAAAAATATAAATATTTTAAAATGTACAAAATGTCTCTTAATTCTTGGACATTATTTTTTTTCGCACAGGCAACGCACACCCGTGCAGCGCCTGTGCAAAGTTGACATAACCACCTGCTAGCTATTTTTCNTATTGTTATGAATTTAAATAAAAATTTTGAAAAAATATAAATATTTTAAAATGTACAAAATGTCTCTTAATTCTTGGACATTATTTTTTTTCGCACAGGCAACGCACACCCGTGCAGCGCCTGTGCAAAGTTGACATAACCACCTGCTAGCTATTTTTCACCATTTTATTATGATATGATCGATGAGCGCGCACGCACACACACATTTAGATAAATTTATAGAGAAAAATTTACATAATTAATTCAATTTATTCATAAGTGTATTTCATATATATTATAATTCCAACAATATGAATAATAACTAAGAAAATTATATTTTAAAAAATACAAATTTTAATTTTGTATTAGTAAATTTAAATTCTAATTGGATGCATTTCCTTAATGATTGTATATTACGTCGTATATGCAAATAATATTTATTAATATATATATATATATATATATATATATATATATATATATATATATATATATATATATATATATACACACACACACTAGTTTTTTCTACTCGCTTTGCGCGAAGACTTGTGCCCAATATTTAAACCCAATTAGTAAATCATTTTGAAATAGATATAATGCATTTTTTTAGTTGTCGAAGTTTCATAAATATTCGAGTAAAATTTTTGTTGTGTATGGTATGTATTTGAAATTACTACAAGAAATTCAAATTCATTGTGATGAATATATTCCACTGTAATTTTAAGGGTACTCAACGTTGTATTACAATATTTTTGTCTTTGAAATGAATAAAATTTGTTTAAATATAGTCTTCTTTTTTCTTCTTTTTTATTTGAGAAAAAATATAGTCTTCTTCTAATTAGAGATATATCCCTTATAAATTCATATTCATATATGGATATACATAATACTTGATTTCAACTATCTCAATTCAACAACTTCCACAGATTGATATTCAAAAATCTTGTCTCAATTCAACTGCAAATGCATTATGTTGCCGCTCATTTATAATATTAATATTTTTAAATAATAGTGTGTGTGTGTATATATATATATATTCTTACATTCTTCATTTAGATTTTAATTAAATATTACCATAGTTATATTTAGTAATATTAATATATATATATATATATATATATATATATATATATATATATATTAATATTACTAAATATAACTATGGTAATATTTAATTAAAATCTAAATGAANACCATTGAAGAATATAAGAATATATATATATATATATATATATTATTGAAGTAAGAATTATAGAAATGATAAATTATTAAATATAACTATGGTAATATTTAATTAAAATATAAATGAATTCAAACTTACCATTGAAGAATGTAAGAAAAAATATTGTGTATGCATGTGCATGGTAATTATAATGTGAAAAGATAACAGAAGTTATAACAGTAGGGATATTTCTGTCCAAAAACTTATGTAGTACAACTTTTATAGTATAAGGTACAACAAAAATTAACGGAAAAAACGGACATAAACCAGGGGTATAACTTGGATTGAGACTTATTATGTTTTTAGATATATATATATATAGGCAAATTCTATAATATAATTTCTGTAATTATAATATATATTGATGAATTTATAATTAAAATATTCACATTTAAAAATTAACAAAATTAGCATTTTAATTTTGTATTATTAATATAGTGCATAAATATAAGTATGTATTTTAAAAAGAAACAACAAAAATATATATTATGATTCAATTAGTTCATATCAAAACAAACAAATAGATAAATATATAAAAATGAAACAACTGGGGTGATAACTTCATGAATTATTATTAGATTGAAGCAAATGGATATATATATATATATATATATATATATATATATATACACACACACACACACGATATGTAAAGAACATATACCTCCACATCTTCCATACAGATTCTAAAGTTTCTCCTCGGTTGTTCTTGACTTCGTAAAGACGAATCAATCGTACTTTGATTGCCCACGCAGTATTGAAGGCGTTTATCTTATTTAGAAAAAGAAAAATAGGGGCCATTGTATGTAGATTTTTTTTGTGTGTATGAAACTAAAGTGGTAAGATGGAGTGAAGGAAAGATGTGAAATTGGTTGCATGGTTGCATGATTTATATAGTGGTATGGGAATTTATTAGATAGAAATTTATTTGAAAAACTTTAAAAATTATTGATTGATTAATATTAATAATAATAATCACTCCTGTTATTATCCGATTATAATTGTTATTATTATTATTATTATTATTATTATTATTATTATTAAGAATTAAGAATTAATAATTTGTAATTTGCCTTTGTTAATAATAATCAATCTTGCTATTATTTTAAATCAATTTACCGTTTTTCACCGATTAAGAATTATTTCCTTTTCTATATTGTAATAATAATCAATCCTGTTATTATTTTAAATCAATTTATCGTATTAATAATAATAATCACTCCTGTTATCATCCGATTATATTATTATTATTATTATTATTATTATTATTATTATTATTATTATTATTGTTAAGAATTAAGAATTAATAATTTGCAATATGCCTTTATTAATAATAATCAATCTTGTTATTATTTTAAATCAATTTACCGTTTTTCACCGATTAAGAATTATTGTTTTTTTTATAATGTACGTTAGCATGCAATTTCTATTTTATTGTATTCAATTTGCCTTTATTAAATCATTGCAATTTTCCTTTATTTATAATAATCACTCCAGTTATTATCCGATTAAGAATTAAGAATTTTCAATTTGCCTTTATTAATAATAATCACTCCTGTTATTATTTTAAATCAATTTACCGTTTCTCAACGATTAAGAATTATTAGTCAATCCTGTTATTATTTTAATTAAATTACTGTTTTTCACCGATTAAGAATTATTACATTTTCTGTAATGTACGTTAGTATGCAATTTCTATTTTATTGTATGCAATTTGCCTAATAATTATTGATTATTGATTGATTAATATTAATAATAATAATCACTCCTGTTATTATCCGATTATTATTATTATTATTATTATTATTATTATTATTATTAAGAATTAAGAATTACTCCGTAATAATTTGCAATTTACCTTTTATTAATAATAATCAATCCTGTTATTATTTTAAATCAATTTACCGGAATAATAACAATAATCACTTCTGTTATTATCCAATTATATTATTATTATTATTATAATTATTATTATTATTATTAATTAATAATTAATCATTTGCAATTTTCCATTATTAATAATAATCAATCTTGTTATTATTTTAAATCAATTTACCGTTTTCACCGATTAAGAATTATTGTCTTTTTTATAATATAATAATCAATATTAACAACAAAAAATTACCATATTACTTTATGGCATTATATTATTAATAAATATGGATAATTAATAAAATTAATAAAATAATGAATAAATAAATATTAACAATATTGCCATATTAGATATATCACAAATTATATATCACAAATCACCAATTAATATTATTAATAGATGTGGATAATGGCGTTACATTATTAATAAATATGGATAATTGATAAAATTAATAAAATAATAAATAAATAATATCCATTATGTTGTTACTAAAATGCCCTCCAGTTTTGGGGGTAAAACTTTTGCTAGGCACTTCTATTATTATTATTATTATATTATTATTATATTATATATATATATATATAAATATATTATATATATATATATATATATATATATATATTATTATTATTATTATTATTAAGAATTAATAATTTACAATTTGCCTTTATTAATAATAATCAATCCTGTTATTATTTTAAACTAATTTACCATTTTTCACCGATTAAGAATTATTGCCTTTTTATTATTTACATTAGCATGTAATTTCTATTTTAGTGTATGCAATTTACCTTTATTAAATCATTGCAATTTGCCTTTATTTATAATAATCACTCATGTTATTATCTGATTAAGAATTAAGAATTTATAATTTGCCTTTATTAATAATAATAATCACTCATGTTATTATCTGATTAAGAATTAAGAATTCGCAATTTACTTTTATTAATAATAATCAATCTTGTTATTATTTTAAATTAATTTATCATTTTTCAACGATTGACCAACACAGTATTATATTAGATATATCACAAAATAACAATAATCACTCCTATTATTATCCAATTATATTATTATTATTATTTAAAATTAATAATTTGCAATTTGCCTTTATTAATAATAATCAATCCTGTTATTATTTTAAATCAATTTACACTTTTTCACCGATTAAGAATTATTGCCTTTTTTATAATGTACGTTAGCATGCAATTTCTATTTTATTGTATGCAATTTTCCTTTATTTATAATAATCACTCATGTTATTATCTGATTAAGAATTAAGAATTTATAATTTGCCTTTATTAATAATAATAAGCACTCATGTTATTATCTGATTAAGAATTAAGAATTCGCAATTTACTTTTATTAATAATAATCACTCTTGTTATTATTTTAAATCAATTTACCATTTTTCAACGATTGACCAACACAGTATTATATTAGATATATCACAAATTATATATCACCAATCACCAATCAATATTAACAACACAATATTACCATATTACATTATGGCATTACATTATTAATAAATATGGATAATTAATAAAATAATAAATAAATAAATATTAACAATACTACCATATTAGATATATCACAAATTATATATCACCAATCACCAATTAATATTATTAATAAATGTGGATAATGGCATTAAATTATTAATAAATATGGATAATGGCATTACATTATTAATAAATATGGACAATTAATAAAATAATAAGTAAATAAATAATATCCATTATATTGTTAATAAAATTCCCTCCCGTTTTGGGGGGAAAACTTTGGTAGGCACTTCTATTATTATTATTATTATTATTATTATTATTATTATATATATATATATATATATAGATTACCATACGTAATATATGCACATACTACAATATATACAATTTTTTAAAATATACTTACCATACGTAATATATGTTCATACTACAATATATACACTTTTTTTTTTAAATATAATTAGCATACGTAATATATGTTCATACTACAATATATACACTTTTTTTAAAAATATAATTAGCATACGTAATATATATTCATACTACAATATATACACTTTTTAAAATATAATTAATACTTCACATATTTCAAAATATAATAATTCAAAACATAATCATAATAATACAATTATTAAAAATACTATATAGTATAAGAATTTATTGCTCCAAATGAATATGACTCATAGCTCAAATGAATATGAATATAGGAATAGAGTTCAATGAATATGGTTTAGAGACCAAATGAACATTGAGGAAGAAATAGGATTCAAATGAACGAAATTCGGAGCAGAAAAATCTCAGTATTACACGCTCTGATACCAATTGTTGGTCCCGATTGGGTGGCGAAAAGTCTAGAGAGGAGGGGGGGGGGCGGGGGGAATAGACTTTTCTAACAATTAAAAACTTTATAACACTTCAACAAAAGTACTTTCAAGTGAATAAATTCAACTTGAAATGCACAGCGGAATATCATACGGTAAAGTGCTATAAATAAAAGTTACGTAAAACTGAAGAGATAACTCGCATGCAACACGTTGGAATGCCTTAGAATAGCTCAAAGAATATGTATGCAAAGTTTGAAGCACATGCGAACGTGGGCACACACAAACCCAGATGATTAGATCAACACGGTGCGAAATGTGTTAGTGAATCAAATATGCAAATAATGTAAAGTGTTGTCAAGTAAAGAGAGACAAAGAATTATAGTGGTTTAGAGGTGGTGTAATCCTCCTACTCCACTCTTCTCTTTTCACTCCAAGGAGGGAATTCCACTATCTCGTTCACCCAGATACAAATAGTGAAACACCGGTGCTACACAAACACTTCTTGAGTGTCTCGCACAAAGCTACACTCAACTACGAGCTCCTCGCACAAAGCTAAGCTCCCGAGCGCTTCGCACAAAGCTACGCTCCAACCAAGTGTCTCGCACAAAGCTACACTTAGTTCACCCGAGAGTCTCGCACACAGCTACACTCCTTTCTACACTCAGTAGAGATATTTTTGTAAGAAATAAAGATTTCTTTTCTAAGACTTGAATTTCTCTCGTGTATAGCTCAATATCTCAGCACTTTGTATTCTCTTTGATTTCACCGTGGTCATTCCCGTAACCGTTCCGTCGTGCTTGTTCTCAAGTCTTCTTGGGCTTTTTATAATTCAAAGAATTATTTGCCCGTTGTGAACATTCAAATTTTCAACATTCACTTGATCTGATTGGTCATGCCAATTTGATCTTGATGGTTATACCTCTTCATTTAATGACTATATTGTTGATCTGATAACCTTGCCAATTTGATCTGATAAGATCTCCAGTTTAATCTGCAACCCGCATATTGCTCACAAAGTCTTATAATTCGGCTTGATTGATCTTGAAACTTGTAGCCTCCAATTTTTGACTTTGTTGCCTTCACAGCTTGATATTATGGACTTTGTATCCTTCAGAATTTGATATTTTTGACTTTGTTGCATTCTTGATTTGATCTTGGCAAGTTGATCTTTCAAAATATTTTCCGGGTGATTCTTGTTTGAGTATAAACAATGATCTTCAGAAAATCACCATCTTCAAATTTCTTGTGGTTCATGGCTTCACGTACTGGACCTTGTAAATATATATGGAACTTGAAAAATGGCTAAGTGTAAGTTCCACTCCAAGTTGCTGCAAAACATGTTCCAAAATAGCTTTCATGCGTGTAGTGGATGTTGTGATGTATACGCGCATAAGTCTTTGCCAAAGTCTTCAAAAATTACTTTCCAAGTAGCTCCCTTTGACAATTTGACTTTGACTTCCTCTATAGGTTACTACATTGACCAAGAGTAGCTCCAAAAGGTTTAGCCATGTCAAGTAGCTCCCAAGCTTAGTCTATAGAAACTAAAATGTTGCTTATGGGATTTGAACGCTGGACCAATAAGTCATATGCTCAAGTTTTTAACCAATGCTTCATATTAACTAATTTAGTTAATATCACCAAGATAATGTATTTGTTCCTTCTTTGCATTGTGTAGCGCATGGTGTAGAGATAGTGTTTCCAAGCTTCCTCCGCCTTGACTAACTCTTGTAGAGCTTGACTTGCTCCATAACTAGCTCCATAAGTTCTTCGGTTGACCAAAATATTGACTTCCTCTTTGGAGTTTTGGCCGTGAGAAACTAGCTCCACTCCTTGGACTCTTGTAGAGCTTGACTTGCTCCACAACTAGCTTCATAAGTTCCTCTGTTGACCAAAATATTGACTTCCTCTTTGGAGTTTTGGCGTGAGAAACTAGCTCCACTCCTTGGTCTTCAAGAGTGGTATTAAAATGCTCTCCATGAGATTCAAACTCAAGCCTTCTAACATAGATAACCTGGGTTTTGTCCATTGGATCACACATACTTATATGTATAGTGGAAGCAAATGAATTACAAGTCTCATGACATAATGGTCTCTATAATACAATAATCCGAACCAATCTAATGTCATGAACTTGACTTCCAGGTCAACTCTCTACACTCTAAAAATAAAATAGGGGATTTCTAAAATTACAATTTGGCTCATTAAAACTATTACAATTTTATTCCTAACATGTTGGTCTAACCCCTTCTCCTTGTGTAGGTGCATATATACTTTAGCTTGATCCTCCTGTTTGGCCAAATTGATTGACCATTCTTCCCCTTGTTTTGGTAGCATCTAAAATTTTGGGGAAGTAGTGTGCATCACCCTTCTGTTGAACACGGATCTCTCGATCAAGTGATAAGCATTCGGCCTAGGTGCCTTTAATCTCCTTCAAATCTTTGGCCATTTCATGTAACATTTCATGAATCACAAGTACCATGCACAGTAGCAACTTCTTCTCTCAACTTTTGAATTTCCACTCCTTGAGGCTTGGCGTAGTCTTCAATAGTTTTTCTTAATTTTTCCAATTGTTCCATTTGGTGTGTGTACATCCCTTTCAAGATTGAAGTCTCACTCTTTTGTGCTTGGATTATTTCGGCCATTGTTGATTTTTCCTTTTTTTGAATGATGATTTTCAACTTCGCTTTCAAGGTCGTGACTTCCTCTCTAAGGGTTGGATTCACTCTAGCAATTTTTCTTTCCATGTCCAAGATTTTGTCACTTAAAACTTGAAGTTTTTTATTTGCAGCTTTGTTTGAATTTTCCATGTACTCTTTGAAGTCTTCCATTCACCTTTTAAGTTCCTCAAAGTGTTGCTCCAAATCAGTTTCGAAACTGCCCAAGTTTGCAGCTTGAGGAGTGTTCGAATTTTCCACATTTCTTCCATCCAACACATCTTCCTCAATGGCATGCTCCATAGGTGGCTCTACAAGATGCTCTACATGTTGCTCCACAAATTCCTTTCTAGCTTCAGACTACAAGAGGTTCCAAGTTGACTGCCTCTTGCTCTGTTTCGGTCTTTGCAGCAATATTCACATCAAATTTTCCTTCACAAACATGAGCCTCCTCATCACCACGAATTGGACCTTCACTTGGTGTGTTTAATCCAATACTCTCAAAAACTTGATTGAGAGTTGCCATGTGTTCCTCTTCCAAAGTTCTTGTTTCTTCACCATAAACACCTTCTCGAACCACAATCTCCAGGTTGGTTCCCCCTCGGTTAAGCACGGGTAGATTAAGACCATTAACAACATTTGTAGATCTTTGCCTTTTTGGTGCTTGTGATCAACTCCCTTCACCTTGAATCAGCATCGTCAACTCTCTTGGCTTCCTCTTCTTGTTACGCTTAAGAACATAGTTGTCAGTTGTTATGCTCTTAACCGGGCCAAGTTTAACTCATTTCTTCTTTAGGATTTTACAAACAAGAAGACCGTACCCAACATGGCCTTTTTCCTTCACAAATGTCCATAACCGATTGAAATTTTGTCTATGCCTCCCAACAAATGACAAACACACCTTTGAGTTACATCAGACAGCAACTCAAAATCCTATCTCAACTTCTTTTTATATCCAGAAAATTTCGGCTTGTCATTCATTACATTCACACGAACAACTTTCTAAAATTCATTTTGGTCAAAAATAACATCATCAATAGGTAAAGCATTCTCAGGAAAATCGTACATTTGTCTAATATCAAATGCAATAAGTTCAACAGGAATACCATTCACAGAAGAATAAATCACACCATTCATGTGTGTAGCATTCTCGAAAAATTGAAAAGATGCTTCATCAAAAACTCATTGAAACTTATAATTGCATACCTTGAGAAAACTACTATTTTCCATTCCCGTGAAAAGAGCTTGAGCAAAAACTTTATCTTTGGCTTTGTTGAAAAAGTCTTTGCTGTCGAGAAGGTATCCTTGTGAAACCTTGGCGACACATTGATTTGCTTCAACGGGTAGGTTTTGATTGGGTGTGTTTGTTTGGGTAGAATCCATTTTTGGGGTTGATTTTGAGTGGGTAGGATTTTAGAGAGTAATTTTTGAGAGTTTTGATTTACCCATGAGCACATATGGGTAGTTGAGTTTCTTGGTCCATCTTTTGAGTCTCTTGGTTAGTTGGATCCTTGATTATATTACTTGGGAGTTGGTTTGTGTTCATAATCTGAGATGAACACTCTGAGTGGGTTGTTCTTGGATTGAGTCTGAGGTTGGATGTGGATGGTGGATCTTTGAGTATCTTTGTGTATTTGGGCACTATTTGCCATTTGTGTATTTGAGGACTATTTACCTCTATGTATTCGTGCACGATTTGCCTCCGTGTATATTTGGGCACCATTTGCCTTTGTGTATTTGAGGACTATTTACCTCTATGTATTTGGGCACGATTTGCCTCTGCGTATATTTGGGCACCATTTGCCTCTATGATTCGGGCATTATTTGCCTCTGTGAACTGAATTTGGATTTGATGATTGGTATGAGGATTGGTAAGTTAGTTGGAGGGTAAGGGTTAGTGTTATCCTTACGTTGAGGTCTGTTTGGTCTCTTACTTGATTCTTGAGTTACATCATATCTCGTTGGTTACTGATTATTCTTGGATGTATTCTTGTTTGGTTGTTTCTCATGAGTATTCCATTGTATTCATGATTCGGTTGGATATTGGTATTGTTGGAAAGTCTTGGTTTATATATTCATTCAGCTTGTTGTTGTTGAGTATCCGATTTTAAATACTGAACAGTTCGTTGGTGTATATATTCTATATGGGTGCGTAAACCTATTTACAAACTTATATATATATATGTATTTCCTTGCGAGTGTAAATGGTGGTTGCTTAGCAGCCTTTTGCTAATGGTTTCTTGTATGTTTTCCAGGTGTGGAATAAGTCTAAGCGAGAGCGCGTTAGAGCTTATCTTTATGAGGCGGCTTAGACTAGTTTATGATGTTTTAGACTTGTGTTTTGGGCCTGTGTGCCAATGATGAGATTCTATATACTCTTGTTTAGATTCTGGTTGTTATGACAATGTTTGAGGATTTATATCTATGCAGTTTGGTTCAGTTTTTGGATAGCCTGTGCATCTAGGCCGTGTTTTTCTTACCTAGATGTGGCATGATACCCCTTAGGTTATAAATCGCTTCCGCTATGTTATGTTTGATTGTTGGTCCCGATAGGGTAGGGAAAAGTCTAGAGGGGGGGGGGGGGGGAATAGACTATTCTAACTTTTCAAAAAATATTATAACACTTCAACAGAAAGACTCCAAGTGAATAAATTCAACTTGAATTGCGTAGCGGATAAATAAACGGTAAAGTGCTATAATCAAAGTTACGCAAAAATGAAGAGCTTCACAACATGCAACACGTTAGAAATGTCAGATATAACTCAAATAATGAGTATATAAAGTTTGGCTCGCATGCGGACGTGGAAACTATCAAACCCAGATCAAAAGATATAACTAGTGAAAAGTTGGGTTTGTAGTATAACAACAAATATAACTTCCACAGGATGAGGTTGAGTATGCAATATGTCTTGCATGCAAATATGATGTCACGAATACCAATAAAGTTCAAGAGTAATAAATGTGACAAAATATGCAATGCATGTGATGCTCAGATAGATAAATATGCAAGCAGATATATGAGCAGATAAAGTAAATGACACAGGGATTTATAGTGGTTCGGAGGTGATGTAATCCTCCTACTCCACTTTCTCCTTCCTCCAGGAGAGATTCCACTATTTTCAATCACCCAGATACAATAGTGAATCTTGTGCTCTTCTAGCACTCCTCTACTCCGAATGCACTTTCGCTACAACAACACTCAAACTCGAACGTCTTGCACCCAGCTACGTTCACGAGCGTCTTGCACCCAGCTACGCCCTTCAACCAAGTGTTTTGCACCCAGCTACACTTAGTCTCCACAAGTGTTCTGCACAAAGCTGCACTCCTCCGAGAAATTCGCACAAAGCAATCAACCAAGTGTTTTGCACCCAGCTACACTTAGTTTCCCCCGAGTGTTTTGCACAAAGCTACACTCCTACAATTTGTTTTTCAAGAAATAAAATATTTCTTTTCTAAGACTTGATTTCTCTCGTGTATAGCTCACTGCTTAGCACTTTCAAATCTGATATGACTTGTAGTGTATTTAGTGCTAATATTTTTCTGTGTCGTGCTCTTTTTCACGTATTTGCTTTCTATTCAGTTCCCTCGTCTGTGTTCCTGTGTTCTTTTTTGTATCAAGTCTTCTTGGGTTTATATAGCTAAATTAGCTATTTGCCCGTTGTAATTCTTCAGAGCATTAAATGCTTTTAGATGGTCTTTGTCAACTTTGATGGCTCCGTCAGATGAATTTGAATTTTTGCTTCTGAAAATCCTCCAACGTTCTTCTGCAATCACTGATATGATTTTCCTTGTAACTTGTAGCCATCCATCTTTGACTTTGGTAGTGTGAACACTTGACTTTGTTCATAATCCATAAGTCAGACTGCTCTGAAAATATATCCGTTCGGTGACTCTTGCTTGAGCATAATTGATGCCTCTGAAAAGTATACTAACTTTTCTCATGATGATCTTCAACTCCTTGTAGCAAATTTGAATTCACCTTTCTTGAATAAAAAATAGACCATCCTATTTTCCTCCTTGGTTACGTCATACTCATCCTCAAAAATGATTTTTGTTCTTCCCCCTATTGATTTGGGTTTCACGTAAATCATGCATGGCATTGACGATGTGGTTTGTATGGGGTGAGTGCGAATGTGAAGGTGTAAAGTTGTAAAACGAAGAGTCAAGACTCCCCGAGTGTCGTGTCTCTCAAGGATGACGAATGGGAATCGAATGGGTATGATGGCATCTAAGAGGTAGAAGGAAAAGAGTTACTGGAATGGCTAGGAGTTGGATTCATTGGTAAAAGAGTAAGGTTGGTAAAAGGTGGTGTGAAGTAAAGAAAAGTAAAGAGGAGATTGGGGCTTTAGGCTTTTCCATGTGGTTTATCTTTGGTTGGTTTTATGAATGCAAGTTGTGGAATAGACTAGGGAGTTCATGGCACACTACCAAGTGACGTCACANGGGGGGGGGGGGGGTGAATAGACTATTCTAACTTTTCAAAAAATATTATAACACTTCAACAGAAAGACTCCAAGTGAATAAATTCAACTTGAATTGCGTAGCGGATAAATAAACGGTAAAGTGCTATAATCAAAGTTACGCAAAAATGAAGAGCTTCACAACATGCAACACGTTAGAAATGTCAGATATAACTCAAATAATGAGTATATAAAGTTTGGCTCGCATGCGGACGTGGAAACTATCAAACCCAGATCAAAAGATATAACTAGTGAAAAGTTGGGTTTGTAGTATAACAACAAATATAACTTCCACAGGATGAGGTTGAGTATGCAATATGTCTTGCATGCAAATATGATGTCACGAATACCAATAAAGTTCAAGAGTAATAAATGTGACAAAATATGCAATGCATGTGATGCTCAGATAGATAAATATGCAAGCAGATATATGAGCAGATAAAGTAAATGACACAGGGATTTATAGTGGTTCGGAGGTGATGTAATCCTCCTACTCCACTTTCTCCTTCCTCCAGGAGAGATTCCACTATTTTCAATCACCCAGATACAATAGTGAATCTTTGTGCTCTTCTAGCACTCCTCTACTCCGAATGCACTTTCGCTACAACAACACTCAAACTCGAACGTCTTGCACCCAGCTACGTTCACGAGCGTCTTGCACCCAGCTACGCCCTTCAACCAAGTGTTTTGCACCCAGCTACACTTAGTCTCCACAAGTGTTCTGCACAAAGCTGCACTCCTCCGAGAAATTCGCACAAAGCAATCAACCAAGTGTTTTGCACCCAGCTACACTTAGTTTCCCCCGAGTGTTTTGCACAAAGCTACACTCCTACAATTTGTTTTTCAAGAAATAAAATATTTCTTTTCTAAGACTTGATTTCTCTCGTGTATAGCTCACTGCTTAGCACTTTCAAATCTGATATGACTTGTAGTGTATTTAGTGCTAATATTTTTCTGTGTCGTGCTCTTTTTCACGTATTTGCTTTCTATTCAGTTCCCTCGTCTGTGTTCCTGTGTTCTTTTTTGTATCAAGTCTTCTTGGGTTTATATAGCTAAATTAGCTATTTGCCCGTTGTAATTCTTCAGAGCATTAAATGCTTTTAGATGGTCTTTGTCAACTTTGATGGCTCCGTCAGATGAATTTGAATTTTTGCTTCTGAAAATCCTCCAACGTTCTTCTGCAATCACTGATATGATTTTCCTTGTAACTTGTAGCCATCCATCTTTGACTTTGGTAGTGTGAACACTTGACTTTGTTCATAATCCATAAGTCAGACTGCTCTGAAAATATATCCGTTCGGTGACTCTTGCTTGAGCATAATTGATGCCTCTGAAAAGTATACTAACTTTTCTCATGATGATCTTCAACTCCTTGTAGCAAATTTGAATTCACCTTTCTTGAATAAAAAATAGACCATCCTATTTTCCTCCTTGGTTACGTCATACTCATCCTCAAAAATGATTTTTGTTCTTCCCCCTATTGATTTGGGTTTCACGTAAATCATGCATGGCATTGACGATGTGGTTTGTATGGGGTGAGTGCGAATGTGAAGGTGTAAAGTTGTAAAACGAAGAGTCAAGACTCCCCGAGTGTCGTGTCTCTCAAGGATGACGAATGGGAATCGAATGGGTATGATGGCATCTAAGAGGTAGAAGGAAAAGAGTTACTGGAATGGCTAGGAGTTGGATTCATTGGTAAAAGAGTAAGGTTGGTAAAAGGTGGTGTGAAGTAAAGAAAAGTAAAGAGGAGATTGGGGCTTTAGGCTTTTCCATGTGGTTTATCTTTGGTTGGTTTTATGAATGCAAGTTGTGGAATAGACTAGGGAGTTCATGGCACACTACCAAGTGACGTCACACTTTGGACTCCCACATCCTCATTCGGTTGGGGTATTTCATCGAGCACTTTGTCTACCACTCCTCTCGGGTCTTGTCCTTTCAGACTAAGAGCGGAGATGTGGGTGAGTGAGGCTCGTGGGTGGCCGCTATCGCGCGCACACTCACTTCCTTTGGGTTTGCTACCTAATGTGGCCACAAAAGGCACAAAGCTTAAAGAACATCATCCACACAAGTTTAACATCCAACAAGCAAGAAATTCACAAATCAAAACAATAATATTAAACATCCACATAGATCTACCATGGGGCCACCAATCCCCTATCTAATCTACTCTAGCATACTAAGAAACAAGAAAAGGAAAAGGAAATTCAAAGAAACAAGTATCGAATTAGAAATTGAAGAGAATGGTTACCACCTCTTGAAAAAGAGGATCTTACAACCTTGATCTTGAATCCCAATCTTCCTTCTTGCCCTTGATCTATTCTAACTATGAACGGAAGGAATTTTCCCCCAAAAGGGGAGAAAACCCTCTAGATCTAACTATCCTATTCTATCAATTTTCTGATCTAAAACTCTCTTCCCCTTTTAGGTTTAGGGCAAAAGGGATTTATATAGGTGAAAAAGAAAAGGAACAAATTTCCCAAAATAGCCCTTGGCCCGACCACGCTTGCTCACACGCGTGTGAGTGGCGTGGTGGCTCTCTGGAATAATTCCACGCCCAGCCACACGCGTGTGAGGCTGCGTGGGGCGTTACTGCATTTCGGCTTGTTTGTCTTTTGCTCTATTTCAGCTTCAAATCCCTCTCCAACCTGTGAAATACTTCAAAACTCTTTCTGGAAATGTTGTTAGAAGAAATTGATCGCATTTGAGCTGAAATGCATGCAATTGTTGTAATTGGATGTCAAAACGATGCGCTTTTAATCTAATAAAGACCCCTTATAAGTGCTATCCTTGGTGCTTATCAAAGTTTCCACACTTAAACCTTGCTTGTCCTCAAGCAAGCATACTTTTCTAAGCACTAATCATATAAGCACCAAGGATAGTTCTTTCTCTCACGGTTAATCGATCAAGTGATGTGTAGGTGTTCGGAGTTGAGCGGGTGAAATCCCCTACACTATCTACCAAGACTACTAAACTCGTGCCAACCAAATTTAAGAAATATGCTGAGGAAGTCAAGGTCTCGAGAGATGGATATTTCATGAGAAGATTTCTGTTCACACCTTTCAAGCATGCAAGTGACAAAAGAGTTTTCACCTTGTATTTTCTAGGGGCCTCAAGCCGATCCGACTAGTGGGACCGATGCTCATCCCTCAGCCAATTCCATCCTAACGCCAAAGCCTTTTTTCATAATATAAGTGAGGGCAGGGACATGGACCGCTCATCGCCATGGCTTGGGCGATCACTCTATTTTCTCGCTTCCTAGGATAACGTCATCAGGCTACCCGACTTCACATGGAGATCCATGCTTTTTCGAAGGTCAGTGCAATGGGTGCCTGAATCCTAGCGAAGTGGCTCACCTCCTCTCTATTTTCTCATCTTTCAAGATCTCTTCGGGGTAACCGACTTCACATGGAGATCCATGCTTTTTCGAAGATAGTGCAATGGTTACCCCTTATCCAGACAAGATGGCTCACCTCATTTTTATCTCTAGGAACGGCCTTTTGCCTTTATTCACGTTTCACCATATCAACCCCTCATGCCTTTTTCTAGGGATTAGGGATTGTTTTCACTCATAGCTCACTTAGGCTCTCCTTTTGCCCCATGTCCTGCTGAGATTAATTCAGTTTCCAGGCTTCGCTATTCTTATCTTTCTAAAACTCAAAGGATTCACACTCCCACTTCGAGAGATCCTTGACTAAGGTCCAAACAAAATACAAGGTGAAAGCATGCAAGCACTTTATCAAAATTTTCAAAATTGGGTCAAAATGTGCAAATTGGTGCAAAGTGAAACTTCCAAAGCATATTTAAGACATTCAATCTTTGGCACAAGGTTAGGAGCCCTCCTAGATAGTATTGGCAAAAACACACCCTCTAGGTTCCTATACCTTATCACTTAATCAATCAACTGTTTCAAGAAGCATACACCCAAGTTTCCACACTTAAAAATAAACATCGTCCTCGATGTTTCCATAAGGAACGGAGGAAAAATGATATATGTTTAAGGGTTCTACACACGCCTCTTTTCCACACTTAAAAGTGCGAACTGGGCTAAACAGTTCTAACAAATAAACTACATTCAACACAACAATTTTATGCAGCTCTTCATTTGCGATCCTAGAAAATAAAGCGAACCAAAACGGGGCATTGAATTAGGATAAAAGAAATACTTACAATTTGTATCCTTAGAAAAGTTTTGCAATCTGAGTTTGCCCTTTAAACACGGTTAGAGTAAAGGTAAAGAAATAAATTAAGAATTTGAAATTATACCTTTCAAAATTGGTTTTCCACGGTTGTTGGTGGAGTGGTCTTTTTTTCTTCTTATTTGTGGGTTGCCTCCCAAAAAGCGCCACGTTTAACGTCTTTGGCTAGACGAAACGTGCAAGATAAAATATAAACAGAAATATAGCTAAAAATATAAACAAAAGTAAAGAGATTGTCCACAATCAATTGTTCAGAGTTAACAGATCACAAGTCATCATCATCAAGATTTGTCTTTTCTCTTCTTTAGTTTCTTCTTTCCTTCATGCTCTCCTGATTTCCTTGATCTCTCTCGAAATTTCATCCAACTTTTGCATTTGCTCCAAGTGCAATTGGTATTCGGGGTGAACCAGCTTGGAATGTTGAAGGTAGAGGAGTTGGGGTCTTGCTCTTCAGGTTGTGGTGGAGGTACGGACGGTCCGGGCTCTCTCGGTGGTGGTTGTGGTGGAGGTACGGACGGTCCGGGCTCTCTCGGTGGTGGTTGTGGTGGAGGTACGGACGGTCCGGGCTCTCTCGGTGGTGGGGAATACATTGAAGAATCCAACGGGGGCTCTCTCGGTGGTGGGGAATACATTGAAGAATCCAACGGCGAGTACATTTCCGAAAGAGACAGGGAGTTGAATGACATCGGAGAAGGAGTGAATCCTGGGGATGTCATGGGCGTGTTAGGGTGATCATCCGCCATCTCCTCATCTACCCTAGTTCGCACTAATTGTCTCAAATGAAGTTTTGCGACGTCCTCGGGAGATAAAGGAACTATATGCGCTCCTGGAAGCCGATGTTCGAACCAATTCATTTTCATTTGATTGCCCAGGGAGACGCATAGCCTTTTCACCAAGGGGCCTATGAAGATTGCCTTGGCTGACTCTTGCTATTGTGCAATAAGCAAGTTTCTACAAATAGCGCTCATGTTCCCGGTGTCCATACTCCAAAGCATGAACAGCTCCGCCTTTGAGACTCGGTCATATGTCTCAGGCCTTCCTTCCCAAGAATGAGCGATCACCTTCCATAAAACCTTTAAATCCTCCCTTACAATCTGAGAGACTCTCACTCTTGACCCTTCCCATTCGACTCCTTGTCTTGCAATCTTCGACCAATATGTCCTCGGTATATCTCTGTCTCCAAAGTCATGCCTCAGTCTCTTGTACCAGTGCTTCGACTGGTCTTCCTCATTGTAGAATCCAAGGAGAACTCCTAAATGGTTGGCCGATATGTTATAGTCCTGGTTGAAGAGTCTAAACTTAATGGTGGGGCTGTAGAGATCTCCAGCTATTCCATCAACTTTCAAGCTTGCGATAAACTCATGTACTAGAGGGATAAAAGTATCCTGTCTCCAGCTTAGCAGGTTGTTCCAATATGGCTCTGCAATCAACCTCTCCAGTCCATATTTGCACTCATAATCCTCCAATACTCTCAAATCCACATACCTCCATTGCACAATAGGGTAGTTTAACAATTGCCTGTACCGACCTAGCATGGTAGCAGTCATCAGCAGAATTTGAGTTCCGGTGGGTACTTCTATGTAACGAGTGTTAGCGTCCCTGGCATTGTTTTCATCTGCAGGAGCTTTCCCTCTTTGGAGCCTTTGAGCAATCTGTTGTGCAAGGTCATATAGCGAAGACATCTTTTCCTATATCATAGGTAACCAAAGCAACACAAGGAAAAACACTTGCCAATCTTAAATATTGATTATGAACAATATTGCACATATCTAAAGAAAAATCATAAGAATTCAATGCATGCAACCATCATTTTGATATCCATAAACAATTCTATCCTATACATGCAAGAACTAGCTCATACCATTCCATACTCATTTCATAGTCAAAAGGTCAACATATGGTCAACTTCATCTTCTACCTCTAGACTAGCTCAAGGTTGAAAAATGGAAGTAACATGAAAGTTAAAATTGGACCATCTAACTAGTAAAATATAGCAATGTAGTGCCTATAGAGTAGGAAAGTTACAAACTTTACCCACCATGCTCACTATATCAACAAGGATCTCATCATGACAAGAGAATACCCAAATCAAGCAATTCAAGATCTAGTCACAAAGAGATGTTAAAACATGAAATTTCTAGTCTATAGAAGCAATGTAGGCTCAATACAAGTCTATCAAGTCATCTCATAACAATATATCTCAAGAAAAATGTCATACAAGAAAAACCCATGGAGATGTTCTAAAAAAAATAGGATAAGTTCTTCATTAAACAAGTAATTAGCAAAGAAGAGTATGTTCATACCTTAGAAATGACTTAGAANCGGGCTCTCTCGGTGGTGGGGAATACATTGAAGAATCCAACGGCGAGTACATTTCCGAAAGAGACAGGGAGTTGAATGACATCGGAGAAGGAGTGAATCCTGGGGATGTCATGGGCGTGTTAGGGTGATCATCCGCCATCTCCTCATCTACCCTAGTTCGCACTAATTGTCTCAAATGAAGTTTTGCGACGTCCTCGGGAGATAAAGGAACTATATGCGCTCCTGGAAGCCGATGTTCGAACCAATTCATTTTCATTTGATTGCCCAGGGAGACGCATAGCCTTTTCACCAAGGGGCCTATGAAGATTGCCTTGGCTGACTCTTGCTATTGTGCAATAAGCAAGTTTCTACAAATAGCGCTCATGTTCCCGGTGTCCATACTCCAAAGCATGAACAGCTCCGCCTTTGAGACTCGGTCATATGTCTCAGGCCTTCCTTCCCAAGAATGAGCGATCACCTTCCATAAAACCTTTAAATCCTCCCTTACAATCTGAGAGACTCTCACTCTTGACCCTTCCCATTCGACTCCTTGTCTTGCAATCTTCGACCAATATGTCCTCGGTATATCTCTGTCTCCAAAGTCATGCCTCAGTCTCTTGTACCAGTGCTTCGACTGGTCTTCCTCATTGTAGAATCCAAGGAGAACTCCTAAATGGTTGGCCGATATGTTATAGTCCTGGTTGAAGAGTCTAAACTTAATGGTGGGGCTGTAGAGATCTCCAGCTATTCCATCAACTTTCAAGCTTGCGATAAACTCATGTACTAGAGGGATAAAAGTATCCTGTCTCCAGCTTAGCAGGTTGTTCCAATATGGCTCTGCAATCAACCTCTCCAGTCCATATTTGCACTCATAATCCTCCAATACTCTCAAATCCACATACCTCCATTGCACAATAGGGTAGTTTAACAATTGCCTGTACCGACCTAGCATGGTAGCAGTCATCAGCAGAATTTGAGTTCCGGTGGGTACTTCTATGTAACGAGTGTTAGCGTCCCTGGCATTGTTTTCATCTGCAGGAGCTTTCCCTCTTTGGAGCCTTTGAGCAATCTGTTGTGCAAGGTCATATAGCGAAGACATCTTTTCCTATATCATAGGTAACCAAAGCAACACAAGGAAAAACACTTGCCAATCTTAAATATTGATTATGAACAATATTGCACATATCTAAAGAAAAATCATAAGAATTCAATGCATGCAACCATCATTTTGATATCCATAAACAATTCTATCCTATACATGCAAGAACTAGCTCATACCATTCCATACTCATTTCATAGTCAAAAGGTCAACATATGGTCAACTTCATCTTCTACCTCTAGACTAGCTCAAGGTTGAAAAATGGAAGTAACATGAAAGTTAAAATTGGACCATCTAACTAGTAAAATATAGCAATGTAGTGCCTATAGAGTAGGAAAGTTACAAACTTTACCCACCATGCTCACTATATCAACAAGGATCTCATCATGACAAGAGAATACCCAAATCAAGCAATTCAAGATCTAGTCACAAAGAGATGTTAAAACATGAAATTTCTAGTCTATAGAAGCAATGTAGGCTCAATACAAGTCTATCAAGTCATCTCATAACAATATATCTCAAGAAAAATGTCATACAAGAAAAACCCATGGAGATGTTCTAAAAAAAATAGGATAAGTTCTTCATTAAACAAGTAATTAGCAAAGAAGAGTATGTTCATACCTTAGAAATGACTTAGAATCTTTGAGAAAAGTTGAGAGACTTGGAAGGAAATGCTTAGAAAGTGTATATTTTCAGCTTGGGAGAGTTCTTGTTCATGGTGGGGAAGAAATGAAGCAAGGAAAGGGTTTTAAACCACTTCGCGCGAAAATCCGCGAAAAGTCAGGTGCCCGTCCACGCATGCTACCACGCGTGGTAGTGGGCGTGGGAGCTCTCTAGTTTTTTCCCACGCCTGCTCACACGCGTGTGAGCGGCGTGGTAGCTCTCTGGAAGTTTTCCACGCCTAGCCACACGCGTGGTGGTGGCGTGGAGGCGTGTTTGTGCAAAGCTTACCTCGGTTTCCCCCTTCTTCCTTTGCTAGTGATGATGTGTGTCAATTGATTGCGGGCAACTTATAACTCTCGGGTGTTTAATCTGTACTTGTTAGCTCAACCGAGATTATAGAATCATTATTGAAATAAGACTAAGTAAAACATACTACATAGAACAAGAGAATTTTAAAGAAACAGTAAAATAACATTGGGACTGCCTCCCAAGTGCGCCATGGTTTTACGTCTCCTGGCCAGACATGGTGTGGCCTATCCTTCAAGGCACACAGACTTTGGGACCCGACCAAGCGTCCCGTGAACCTTAGCTTCAAGGAATGTCCCAAGGTGGGAAACATCCTTGAATACCCACATGAATAAAGGAAGAACAACATGCAAGGTTGGATGAATGTTAACATCAAACACCCTACTTAATTCTTTTAGGATGGTGTCTGCTTCCTTTCCTTTTTCCTCTCTCCCCCCACTAAAGATTTTCTCGTTTGGTTCAAACCATATCTCCTCAATCTCGAGTGTGGTCAACTCTCTGCACTCAATTCTTTTCATAAGATCAAACGTGAAAGACCTATCATTTCCCACCATCTCTTCCTCACACTCCTTTTCTTCATCACTCTACTCTATTGGGTTAGAAAAATCACTCACACTCTCACACGAATAGAATGAAGCATCATCCCTTTCACTCACCAACTCACTCTCACCCAAGACAAAGGATTCATCTTCTAAAAAGTTAAAGCAATCATACTCATATTTAAACAAAAGAGAATCCTTACAATCATCAATCAATATATCAAAGCTTTTAATGGAATCATCCTCCCTAAATTTAAAGCAATCATAATCACATATGATAAAAGTATCAATGCGAAAGGAGTCATCCACAAGAGTGTCTTTAAGAAGAGCACAAGGATTTTCAAAAATATTAGCACAAGAAGGATTAGGAATTTTACCACATGTTGGCTCTTCATCTTCCCACACTAGTTCAATGTCATCATCCTCACTTTCCATCTCTACCTCCTTTTGATTTTCCAATTCGAAAATTGGAACTTCTTCAAGCACCGGGGCATAACAATCCATTTTCTCTTCAAAATTCTCCTCTTCCCTAGCATTTTGCGCATTTTCGACCTCTTGTACAATCCTTGGACGGGCTTCCAAAGTGGGGATGTCATCTATGATGGTGGAGTTAGCTCAGGACTCATTCATCTTCATGAGCTCCTCCATCATGGATAGCATCTTCGTTTCAACTTCTTCTAATGGAAGTCCTTCCTCCCGAAGGGTAGCGAGATAGTCTTTCAATTCGCTCTTGATTTCGGCCTTTAGTTTAGCCGTATCCTCCTTGGCCATCCTCGTGAATTCATCAATTTTTGCTTTTAGGATTTCAATTTCATCGGTGGCCAGTGGGGTATAATCACAAGGATTTGTATGGGTATTATATAGGAAAGAGGGTGGTGTTTCAAAGGAATAGGTAGTATTGTTTTCTTTGTGAATTTGTGATGGAGGTGGGTAGTAGGTGTTTACGTGGGAAGTAGGGAATGAATTTGACTCGGGAGTATAGCTTGGCTCGATCGCTCTCATCATTTGTGCAAGCTTACTCTCTATATTTTGGGATATTTCTTTGGAGTTTAACGAGTCAATTTCTTGGAAATTGGGTGATTGTGAAGGGTAAATTTTTTTAAAAGGTGGAGGTGGTGTTTCGTATGGATATGGGTGATGATTGGGTGTATTAAATGGATATGAATATGGAGGTGGTAAATGGTGGTATGGAGATGGGTAAGAGTATGGAGGTGGGTAATGGTATGTTGGTTGGAGGGTAAGTATAGGTGGAATGGGGGTAATAAGGATATGGTTGGGGTTGAGGATTCCTATAGGATTGTCCTCCATGATGTGGGTAATCATGGGGATTCATTATCGCACTTATTGGCAAGTTTCAAGAGGTTTGCTTAAAGAGAATTTCCTGCACAGTAGCTTAGCCAACAACAAATAATTTTGCAACTAAAAGTAGTTGCAAGTGAGCACAAGATATTCAATATAATAGAAGCTCACTTCTTCAAGCAAGATAACAAAAATAAGAAAACGAAATAAACAAAAAGAAAGCAATTCAAGAACTCTTAAAATTCTACTTCTAAGATGTCAACACTATTCGAAACCGTTTGCCATCCCCGGCAACGGCGCCATTTTGACGATGTGGTTTGTATGGGGTGAGTGCGAATGTGAAGGTGTAAAGTTGTAAAACGAAGAGTCAAGACTCCCCGAGTGTCGTGTCTCTCAAGGATGACGAATGGGAATCGAATGGGTATGATGGCATCTAAGAGGTAGAAGGAAAAGAGTTACTGGAATGGCTAGGAGTTGGATTCATTGGTAAAAGAGTAAGGTTGGTAAAAGGTGGTGTGAAGTAAAGAAAAGTAAAGAGGAGATTGGGGCTTTAGGCTTTTCCATGTGGTTTATCTTTGGTTGGTTTTGTGAATGCAAGTTGTGGAATAGACTAGAGAGTTCATGGCACACTACCAAGTGACGTCACACTTTGGACTCCCACATCCTCATTCGGTTGGGGCATTTCATCGAGTACTTTGTCTACCACTCCTCTCGGGTCTTGTCCTTTCAGACTAAAAGCGGAGATGTGGGTGAGTGAGGCTCGTGGGTGGCCGCTATCGCGCGCACACTCACTTCCTTTGGTTTGCTACCTAATGTGGCCACAAAAGGCACAAAGCTTAAAGAACATCATCCACACAAGTTTAACATCCAACAAGCAAGAAATTCACAAATCAAAACAATAATATTAAACATCCACATAGATCTACCATGGGGCCACCAATCCCCTATCTAATCTACTCTAGCATACTAAGAAACAAGAAAAGGAAAAGGAAATTCAAAGAAACAAGTATCGAATTAGAAATTGAAGAGAATGGTTACCACCTCTTGAAAAAGAGGATCTTACAACCTTGATCTTGAATCCCAATCTTCCTTCTTGCCCTTGATCTATTCTAATTATGAACGGAAGGAATTTTCCCCCAAAAGGGGAGAAAACCCTCTAGATCTAACTATCCTATTCTATCAATTTTCTGATCTAAAACTCTCTTCCCCTTTTAGGTTTAGGGCAAAAGGGATTTATATAGGTGACAAAGAAAAGGAACAAATTTCCCAAAATAGCCCTTGGCCCGACCACGCTTGCTCACACGCGTGTGAGTGGCGTGGTGGCTCTCTGGAATAATTCCACGCCCAGCCACACGCGTGTGAGGCTGCGTGGGGCGTTACTGCATTTCGGCTTGTTTGTCTTTTGCTCTATTTCAGCTTCAAATCCCTCTCCAACCTGTGAAATACTTCAAAACTCTTTCTGGAAATGTTGTTAGAAGAAATTGATCGCATTTGAGCTGAAATGCATGCAATTGTTGTAATTGGATGTCAAAACGATGCGCTTTTAATCTAATAAAGACCCCTTATAAGTGCTATCCTTGGTGCTTATCAGGCATACTAGGTTGACCATTAAATGTAGGTTATCCTCATCCTCCTTTCAAGAATATACATAGTTAGCCTCATCTCCAAAATGACTTGTAGCTAAGTCATCCTCATCCTCCTTGAATTAATTCCAATAGGCTAAGTCATCCTCATCCTCATTCTTGAACTTAAATTCGGTCAAGTCATCATTTTCTCCCTTTAATTTAATTCAAGTCATCCTCATCTCCATTCTTGAATTGATTTTCGGCCAAGTCAACCTCATCTCATTAATTTTCGGCCAAGTCATCCTCAATGGCCAAGTCATCCTCATTTCCATAAATTAAAGAGGCAAGGTCATCCTCATCACCAAAAATATTTTCTTTGCATGGGTTAGCCTTTAAAATATTTTGTGATGGAACGCATTCGAGATTGACTTCAATTTTGACCTTTAATTGCAACATCTTCATCACGAATTAATTAATTCTTCCAAAGAATTAATTCTTTCAATTTGAACCGTTGACTTGCTTCGGGATGTCTTCGAGTCTTGATCAATCTTCCAAATTCTCCTCAATTTGTAAAGTGGAAGCGAATGACTTACAAGTATAAATTAAAAATTTATACTATTGTAATTTCCGCTTAACCGATTCGGCTCGTACTCGACGTAATCCTATACTAGACTCAAAATAAAATTGGGGATCTAATATTACATTTTTGGTTCATCAAAATAATTACAATATATTCCTAACAATTTCCTCCTTTTTGATGATACCAAAACCTATACCCGAGCATTTTGGCTATAGTCCAATCAAAAATTGATTTTTCATTTTTCGAATTTTATTTTGACTAGTCAATTGACGAGTTTACAATTTGACTGACCTACTTGCTTTATAATTTAGACACGTACGAAAAGTTGCAAAGTTTGAGGTTCAATTTCAATTTTAACTTTTGTCAATAATTTTCTTTTGCCCTCAATTTTGCATGTTATAAAAGTAAAGCTTGTGTCCAAAAATTAATAAAGCAAAGAAACAACTATAAAACACTCACTATAAACATCAACAATTCGTACAATATTATATCAAAATCAAAATAAGCTTCATAGTGTTATAATGGTATGTACATAACATAATAGAACTAGAAATCAATAAAGTCCAAGCATATCATTTATTATAGCTCTAAGCTTCTCGAAGTTACCTTTGCAGTCATCATGTAGAAATTTCTCCTTGACTCTTCCTTCTAAGTAATGCTTGATGACTTCCTTTGGATCACTAGCGAGAAATACTCCTCTAGTGTACCATTGAGCACACTCCTTTAGAGTTCTTCCTTCGGTGAGTATCGTCTCTTTGGGTAGGTGAAGCTTGAACATTTTGATCACCCTATCTTCGTCAACGCACACAGGTGTACCTGAAAAATCAATAATAAATCGAAATGTCGGCGGTACCCATTCTTCTTCCCTTTGTGCTTCCCCCTGCGAAGATGATCCACCAAAATGAGAGGGTAACCTTTCTTCCCCCTTTTTGGTAGCATCCAAAACCTTCCTGAATATCACCGTGTCACCTTTTTGTTGTGCTCTCATCTCTTTGATCAGGATTGAGTCATCTTTGTGCCTTGCATCCATTTCCTCCAATTTCTTCTCCAATCCTTGGACGGTGTTGACTAGCGTGTGTAGACACTCTTGTAACACATCAATACTTGCTTCATGTGACAAGTTGCTCCTTGATGTCACATTTTTCAACTCTTCCACTAGGGCCATAACATGCCTCAACTTGCCGTTCACCACACGATTATTTTTCTCTATTATTTCCTTTTGAGATGTCACAACCTCACTGACTGCTTTTCTTTCCTTCTCCAGCATTAACATCATCTTGGCAATGAAACCATTTAGTTCCTCCTTGATTACTGGATTTAGTCTGTTCATGCCTCGTTCCATGCCTGCAATCTGCTCAAATAATTTCAAGAAATTCGTGTATAAATTGTTATTAGAATTGCTTACTGCTTCTTTGAATTCCTTGAGAGCGGCTATGATCATTTCATTCGAATTATCCTTTGATAAATTCGAAATCACCCTGGCTTGCTGCATTCGGTCTTGAATATTTATTGGTACAGGTCTAGGTGTAGGAGTACTAGCCTGTCCAACATCTACAGCATCATCATCATCACTATGGCTTGGATTAATGTCTACTCCTTCTTCTTGATCTTGTTCGGCCTCAACACCAAATATTTCATTAATTTCTCCTTGTGCATCCACACGTGTGTTGGCCTCTACATATTCATTTGTGGCATCCAAGTTAGCCACAAAAATGTTACTTTCTTCATTTCCACCTTGATATGCATCACTGTCACCGTCACTTTCAACTTCACGTGCACCAACATCCTCTTGTGACACAAAATCATCCTCTTGGTTAGCCTCATCTATACCAATGTTTGTGTCCAAGTTAGCCTCAACCTCAAAATTGTTGCCATCATCATTTTCAACATTAATTTCCCTTGTGTTGACCTCAACCTCAACTTCATGAAAATTTCCAACTTCATACTCTTCATTCTCGGCCTCAATGTTGATGTCAACGAAATTTGTTCCAAGTTGACTTTCATCCACTTCCATTCGGCTTTCTTGATTAATTTCATGGGTTTCTTCAACGTTCACTTCACGTGTGACATGTTCATCTAATAAAACATCCATAAAGTCACCTCCAATGTCACTAGTTTGATGTGTCACAACCAATTCCCCTCCGGTCACAACTTCTTCCTCATTGCTTTGAATTTCTACTCTTGGAGTTCTTTTTCTCTTCCTAATCGGTGGATTAGGTCTCATAGGTAATTCTCCTTCAACAAGATCCTCCGGTCCGGGCTTCTTTGCATTAATTTGAAACAAGTATTTGCTGTTGGTAATAGGCTTTGATTGACCCATTCGAATTCCTTTTCTTCTTAAAAGTTCACCAACTAACATGCTATACCCGAGCTTCTCCTTGGATTTAACCATTTCAACCAATCTTTCAAACATAACACCACTCCAATCCAATTCACGGTCGGTTTTCATGATAGCATAGATAATACGGGAGATTTGGGATGTCAATCTATCAAATCCACCAAGCTTGCACAAAAGACATTTAACAATAATTTCTAGCAACTTGGCATACTCCCAAATAATATCTCTACGAAAACCGGACAACTTTGGCACAATAATACTTGTATCTCTTCGAACCATATGCCAATAATCATGTGAATCAAATATAAAATCCTCAAATTTCATAGCATGCTCATCAACATCAAATAAATTCCTAAAATCATCCAAATCAACTTGCACATGAACTCCACCAACAATAGATTCTATATGCGAAATCCTATAGGTAGCATGCTCAAAGAATTCACTCACATCATCATCAAATATGCCAACATAACCAAAGGTGCATACCTTTAAAATGCCACTCCTTTCCATACCATTGAACACATTTTGAGCAATCCTTCCATTTATTGAGATGTTCATGAAATCTTCTTTTGTGAGTAGATGCCCCGAATGAATCTTCTCATTAGGTGCTTCAAGTTGGGTGTTCTCGGGTTGGGTAGAGCTTGCAGATGCCATCTTTTGGATCAATTTCGGGTGGGTAGAAATTGGATGTAGAAATTTTGAGTGTAATTTGAGAGTGTTGTTCGAATTGTTGAGAGGGTTTTTTGGTCTTGGTTGTCTCTTGAGGACGACGGGTAGTATAATTTGGAGAAGGTGAAGGGTTTGCCTTTTTAGGTTTAAAGTGTGAGTGGGAATCAAGGGATTTTATAGGTCAAGATTTAGGTGCTCATCTACCAATATGCCCTCGCAATTAATGCTATGAATTCAAAAGGTAGAGGGGCATTTCGGTCATAATAGGTAGTGGTAGAAATTGCTCAACTTGCCAAATATAGATATAGAAATTTGGTGCATTTAAAAGGTAGGGATGCATCAAATCACATATTCAATTTAAAGCTGACAAGGTAGGAAAACATTCCTTCACAAAGTAAATGCAATCAGATAAGAAAGTCAATAAATTTTGTCAGGTAGCAGTTCTAGGAAATGTAAATTTCCTATCAGTAAAAAGAACATGAAACCTACTACATAAAACCAAGAGCATAAGGACAAAACACATAAACCCATTTCTCATGAGTCATGCATGGCAAGTAGGACAATTCTAAATACTGAGCAACTATTACATCCACCTACTAACAGTAACACATAAATACAGTCTAGCATGCGTAATGATTAAAACACACAGATAAAAAGAATACATGCATGAACCGTAGATAAAAACATTTAAGCAAATATGGTCACAAAATAGAAGTAACATGCAACACACGTACGAAAAAAAAAACGTAACACAAGCATACGTATGAAAAAAAAACGTTACATACATACGTATGAAAATAACTAAAATAAGCAAATAACGCAATTAAAACACAAATATAGAACATGCATACGTAAAAATCACATAAAAATGCATAAAAACATGCATAAAGTAAATCATGAGCTTATAAGATAGAGATAGTGATACTTAGCTCATTTCGATCATACCCATCTCGTGCCTTAGAGTATTGAATCTTGATTCGCATAAAGGCTTCGTGAGAATATCGGCAATTTGACTTTCCGTGGGTATATATTCGATCTTTAAATCCTTCTTTTCAACGTGATCTCGAATAAAATGGTGTCTCACGTCAATATGTTTGGTACGCGAGTGAAGCACTGGATTTTGGGTAATCGCAATTGCACTAGTATTATCACAGAAAATACTAACGTCATTGCAATTGATCCCGTAATCTTTTAATTGTTGCTTCATCCATAAGATTTGCGCACAACAACTCCCTGCTGCGATATATTCCGCTTCGGCTGTACTTGTTGCAATGTAGTTTTGTTTCTTGCTAAACCAAGAGACCAATCTTCCCCCTAAGAACTGGCACGTTCCTAAGGTACTTTTTCTGTCTATTTTGCACCCTGCAAAATCTGCATATGAAAATCCAGTTAGTTCAAAATTACCTTCTTTGGGATACCATAATCCCACATTGATAGTTCCTTTGAGATAACGGATAATCTTCTTGGTAGCTTGAATAGTTCCTTTGAGATAACGGATAATCTTCTTGGTAGCTTGAAAATGACCTTTGAGATAACGGATAATCTTCTTGGTAGCTTGAAAATGACTTTCTTTTGGACGGATAATCTTCTTGGTAGCTTGAAAATGACTTTCTTTTGGCTGTGATTGGATCTTGGTAGCTTGAAAATGACTTTCTTTTGGCTGTGATTGGAGTCTAGCACTTACACCCACTGAGTATGATATGTCGGGTCTACTCGCAGTGAGGTATAGTAGAGAACCAATCATTCCTCAATATTTCGTTTGCTCGACATCTTTTCCTTCATCATCTTTATCCAGTCTGAGTGCTGTACTCATCGGTATTTTGACTGAGTCTTTTCCTTCCATGCCAAATTTCTTTATAAGATCTTTTGTGTATTTGGCCTGGTTGATGAAGATTCCTTCCTTTAGTTGTCTGACTTGTAGTCCAAGGAAGTAATTTAGTTCACCCATCATGCTCATTTCGAATCTGTTCTGCATAAGCTTAGAAAATTTCTCACACAAGGATTTATCAGTACTTCCAAATATAATATCATCAACATAAATTTGTACCAATAAAATATGATTATTTTCTTGAATTCTAAATAAGGTTTTGTCAACAAGGCCTTTGGTAAAACCACAACTAATTAAGAACATTGACAAAGTGTCATACCAAGCCCGTGGTGCTTGTTTTAACCCATACAACGCCTTCTTTAGTTTATAGACCTTATCAACATCACCTTTTACCTCAAAACCGGGTGGTTGTTCCACGTAGACTTCCTCTTCAAGTAGTCCGTTTAGAAATGCACTTTTCACGTCCATTTGGTAGACCGTGAAATTCTTGTATGCTGCGTAGGCTAGAAAAATTCGTATTGCTTCGAGTCGTGCAACTGGGGCGAATGTTTCATCAAAATCAATTCCTTCTTCTTGTGAATAGCCCTTTGCAACTAGCCTCGCCTTATTCCTAACAATGATTCCATCCTCATTTGCTTTGTTCCTAAAGACCCATTTCGTTCCAATAACATTATGATCTTTTGGTCTAGGAACAAGTTCCCATACGTCATTCCTTGTGAACTGATTGAGCTCCTCTTGCATGGCCTCAATCCAGCTTGGATCACTTAGAGCTTCATCTATTTCTTTTTGTTCAATCTGAGACAGAAAACACGCAAATAAAGTGTCTCGTGCAGCTGATCTTGTTTTCACGCCTTCTTGCAAATTTCCAATAATAAGATCTTGTGGATGACTCCTTAGCCACTTTCTATCAGGTTGGAAAACTTCTTGAGCGTGGGTAGTGGGTAGAGGTTGACTGTCACGTGTAGATTCATCATGAATAGCTTGGTCAGCCTCATCCTCACTTTGAATATTCATGTGGTTAACCTCATCCTCAAAATTTGTCTCATTAATGAGGTTAGCCTCATCACCAACATGAATTTCTTCATTTCTAGAGTCAGCCTCGTTTCTCCTAGTAAGTGTCACGTCCACTTCTTGAATTTTGGAATTATTAAGTTCCAAATCACTTATTCCCTGCAAGATCTCAATCTCAGATGAATCATTAGTCTCAAATAAATTATTTGGCACATTTTTACCAATATTCAAAACATCTGCTTCCTTGCTTTTTGCTGATTCGTCAAATACAACATGTATTGATTCTTCTACCACCATTGTTGATTTATTGTATACTCTGAATGCTCTGCTGGTGGAAGAATATCCCAAAAGTATTGCTTCATCTGCACGCTCATCAAATGTTTTCAGATGTGTTTTACCATTAATAAGAACAAAACATTTGCATCCAAAAATATGAAAATAACTAAGGTTAGGTTTTCTCCCTTTCCAAAGTTCATATGGCGTCTTGTTGTGCAACTTGTTAATCATGCTTCTATTTTGAGTATAGCAAGCAGTGTTGATAGCTTCTGCCCAAAAACGTTTCGGTAGATCGGCGGCCGTAATCATAACACGTGCGGCTTCTTTAAGCGTTCTATTTCTTCTTTCGGCTACGCCGTTTTGTTGCGGCGTTCTTGCGGCTGATAATTGATGCACAATTCCTTGAGAATTGCAATAAGCTTGAATCACACCATTCACGAACTCTGTACCCCGGTCGGTACGGATTTTGACTATTTTGNTGAGATAACGGATAATCTTCTTGGTAGCTTGAAAATGACTTTCTTTTGGCTGTGATTGGAGTCTAGCACTTACACCCACTGAGTATGATATGTCGGGTCTACTCGCAGTGAGGTATAGTAGAGAACCAATCATTCCTCAATATTTCGTTTGCTCGACATCTTTTCCTTCATCATCTTTATCCAGTCTGAGTGCTGTACTCATCGGTATTTTGACTGAGTCTTTTCCTTCCATGCCAAATTTCTTTATAAGATCTTTTGTGTATTTGGCCTGGTTGATGAAGATTCCTTCCTTTAGTTGTCTGACTTGTAGTCCAAGGAAGTAATTTAGTTCACCCATCATGCTCATTTCGAATCTGTTCTGCATAAGCTTAGAAAATTTCTCACACAAGGATTTATCAGTACTTCCAAATATAATATCATCAACATAAATTTGTACCAATAAAATATGATTATTTTCTTGAATTCTAAATAAGGTTTTGTCAACAAGGCCTTTGGTAAAACCACAACTAATTAAGAACATTGACAAAGTGTCATACCAAGCCCGTGGTGCTTGTTTTAACCCATACAACGCCTTCTTTAGTTTATAGACCTTATCAACATCACCTTTTACCTCAAAACCGGGTGGTTGTTCCACGTAGACTTCCTCTTCAAGTAGTCCGTTTAGAAATGCACTTTTCACGTCCATTTGGTAGACCGTGAAATTCTTGTATGCTGCGTAGGCTAGAAAAATTCGTATTGCTTCGAGTCGTGCAACTGGGGCGAATGTTTCATCAAAATCAATTCCTTCTTCTTGTGAATAGCCCTTTGCAACTAGCCTCGCCTTATTCCTAACAATGATTCCATCCTCATTTGCTTTGTTCCTAAAGACCCATTTCGTTCCAATAACATTATGATCTTTTGGTCTAGGAACAAGTTCCCATACGTCATTCCTTGTGAACTGATTGAGCTCCTCTTGCATGGCCTCAATCCAGCTTGGATCACTTAGAGCTTCATCTATTTCTTTTTGTTCAATCTGAGACAGAAAACACGCAAATAAAGTGTCTCGTGCAGCTGATCTTGTTTTCACGCCTTCTTGCAAATTTCCAATAATAAGATCTTGTGGATGACTCCTTAGCCACTTTCTATCAGGTTGGAAAACTTCTTGAGCGTGGGTAGTGGGTAGAGGTTGACTGTCACGTGTAGATTCATCATGAATAGCTTGGTCAGCCTCATCCTCACTTTGAATATTCATGTGGTTAACCTCATCCTCAAAATTTGTCTCATTAATGAGGTTAGCCTCATCACCAACATGAATTTCTTCATTTCTAGAGTCAGCCTCGTTTCTCCTAGTAAGTGTCACGTCCACTTCTTGAATTTTGGAATTATTAAGTTCCAAATCACTTATTCCCTGCAAGATCTCAATCTCAGATGAATCATTAGTCTCAAATAAATTATTTGGCACATTTTTACCAATATTCAAAACATCTGCTTCCTTGCTTTTTGCTGATTCGTCAAATACAACATGTATTGATTCTTCTACCACCATTGTTGATTTATTGTATACTCTGAATGCTCTGCTGGTGGAAGAATATCCCAAAAGTATTGCTTCATCTGCACGCTCATCAAATGTTTTCAGATGTGTTTTACCATTAATAAGAACAAAACATTTGCATCCAAAAATATGAAAATAACTAAGGTTAGGTTTTCTCCCTTTCCAAAGTTCATATGGCGTCTTGTTGTGCAACTTGTTAATCATGCTTCTATTTTGAGTATAGCAAGCAGTGTTGATAGCTTCTGCCCAAAAACGTTTCGGTAGATCGGCGGCCGTAATCATAACACGTGCGGCTTCTTTAAGCGTTCTATTTCTTCTTTCGGCTACGCCGTTTTGTTGCGGCGTTCTTGCGGCTGATAATTGATGCACAATTCCTTGAGAATTGCAATAAGCTTGAATCACACCATTCACGAACTCTGTACCCCGGTCGGTACGGATTTTGACTATTTTGACTTCTTTTTCATTTTGAAGTTGCTTNTTACACCCACTGAGTATGATATGTCGGGTCTACTCGCAGTGAGGTATAGTAGAGAACCAATCATTCCTCAATATTTCGTTTGCTCGACATCTTTTCCTTCATCATCTTTATCCAGTCTGAGTGCTGTACTCATCGGTATTTTGACTGAGTCTTTTCCTTCCATGCCAAATTTCTTTATAAGATCTTTTGTGTATTTGGCCTGGTTGATGAAGATTCCTTCCTTTAGTTGTCTGACTTGTAGTCCAAGGAAGTAATTTAGTTCACCCATCATGCTCATTTCGAATCTGTTCTGCATAAGCTTAGAAAATTTCTCACACAAGGATTTATCAGTACTTCCAAATATAATATCATCAACATAAATTTGTACCAATAAAATATGATTATTTTCTTGAATTCTAAATAAGGTTTTGTCAACAAGGCCTTTGGTAAAACCACAACTAATTAAGAACATTGACAAAGTGTCATACCAAGCCCGTGGTGCTTGTTTTAACCCATACAACGCCTTCTTTAGTTTATAGACCTTATCAACATCACCTTTTACCTCAAAACCGGGTGGTTGTTCCACGTAGACTTCCTCTTCAAGTAGTCCGTTTAGAAATGCACTTTTCACGTCCATTTGGTAGACCGTGAAATTCTTGTATGCTGCGTAGGCTAGAAAAATTCGTATTGCTTCGAGTCGTGCAACTGGGGCGAATGTTTCATCAAAATCAATTCCTTCTTCTTGTGAATAGCCCTTTGCAACTAGCCTCGCCTTATTCCTAACAATGATTCCATCCTCATTTGCTTTGTTCCTAAAGACCCATTTCGTTCCAATAACATTATGATCTTTTGGTCTAGGAACAAGTTCCCATACGTCATTCCTTGTGAACTGATTGAGCTCCTCTTGCATGGCCTCAATCCAGCTTGGATCACTTAGAGCTTCATCTATTTCTTTTTGTTCAATCTGAGACAGAAAACACGCAAATAAAGTGTCTCGTGCAGCTGATCTTGTTTTCACGCCTTCTTGCAAATTTCCAATAATAAGATCTTGTGGATGACTCCTTAGCCACTTTCTATCAGGTTGGAAAACTTCTTGAGCGTGGGTAGTGGGTAGAGGTTGACTGTCACGTGTAGATTCATCATGAATAGCTTGGTCAGCCTCATCCTCACTTTGAATATTCATGTGGTTAACCTCATCCTCAAAATTTGTCTCATTAATGAGGTTAGCCTCATCACCAACATGAATTTCTTCATTTCTAGAGTCAGCCTCGTTTCTCCTAGTAAGTGTCACGTCCACTTCTTGAATTTTGGAATTATTAAGTTCCAAATCACTTATTCCCTGCAAGATCTCAATCTCAGATGAATCATTAGTCTCAAATAAATTATTTGGCACATTTTTACCAATATTCAAAACATCTGCTTCCTTGCTTTTTGCTGATTCGTCAAATACAACATGTATTGATTCTTCTACCACCATTGTTGATTTATTGTATACTCTGAATGCTCTGCTGGTGGAAGAATATCCCAAAAGTATTGCTTCATCTGCACGCTCATCAAATGTTTTCAGATGTGTTTTACCATTAATAAGAACAAAACATTTGCATCCAAAAATATGAAAATAACTAAGGTTAGGTTTTCTCCCTTTCCAAAGTTCATATGGCGTCTTGTTGTGCAACTTGTTAATCATGCTTCTATTTTGAGTATAGCAAGCAGTGTTGATAGCTTCTGCCCAAAAACGTTTCGGTAGATCGGCGGCCGTAATCATAACACGTGCGGCTTCTTTAAGCGTTCTATTTCTTCTTTCGGCTACGCCGTTTTGTTGCGGCGTTCTTGCGGCTGATAATTGATGCACAATTCCTTGAGAATTGCAATAAGCTTGAATCACACCATTCACGAACTCTGTACCCCGGTCGGTACGGATTTTGACTATTTTGACTTCTTTTTCATCCCGGTCGGTACGGATTTTGACTATTTTGACTTCTTTTTCATTTTGAAGTTGCTTGAGTAGTTCTGTTTTGACTTCTTTTTCATTTTGAAGTTGCTTGAGTAGTTCTGACATGACTTCTTTTTCATTTTGAAGTTGCTTGAGTAGTTCTGACATCTTTTTCTCCACTTCATTCTTTTTGTTGAGAAAAATTGTCCATGTGTACCTGGAAAAATCATCAACAACAACAAGAGTATATTTCTTACCACTTATACTTACTGGGTCTACTGGACCAAATAGATCCATGTGTAGTAGACTAAGAGGTCTTGAGCTTGATTCGTGGGTTTTGGACTTGAATGAAGATTTGATTTGCTTTCCTCTTTGACACGCATCGCAAATTTGATCTTTCTTGTACGTGATGTTGGGTAGTCCTTTGACTAGATATTTCGTTGCTAGCTTGTTGATCGTCTTGAAGTTCAAATGATTTAACTTCTTGTGCCATTCCCAACACGTGATGCTTGAATTGTTTGCCACTAAGTACACTCTTTTGTAGTGCTCCAATTCACAACGTACATGTTTCTCTTTCTCGTTCCTTCGAGTACGATTTCTCCGGTTGATTCGTTCTTCACTTGGCATTTGTCTTTGAAGAATTCCACAAGATATCCTTTGTCACAAAATTGACTTGTACTCAATAGGTTGAATTTTAGACCTTCCACATAGGATACATCTTCTATTTTCAATCCATTTCGTACTATCGTTCCGATTCCTTTTGTTGAACCATATCGATCGTTTCCTCCGAATACGACTTTTGGTCCTTCAATGGATTTGAAATTTACAAGACTAGATTTGTTTCCAGTCATGTGCCGTGAACATCCACTATCGAAGTACCAAACCTCCTGCAAAATATTTAAACATTTTTAGGTACCCAGTTTTCCTTGGGTCCTGGGGGGTTAGTGATTTTTGGTACCAAAATCCACCTTGTTCTCACAGAACCAAGAATAGGTGATTTGTAACCATTGTTAACTTTATAATCATAACTAATTTTTGAAAACTTTTTCGGTGCCGGGTTTTGAAAATTTAATCTACTTTTTGGCACTTGGGAAATATATTGTTTGAACTTATTAACTCTTGGTCTAGTCCAAGTTTTAATATTTTCAACCCAATATGACTCTGTAGGATAAAATCTCCTAACTCCACTGTTTGGAATTTTTCCCATTTTCCAATGTGGTCTTTTTGCACTTAACTCATTGGAGTATCTTGAATAACTAAATTCATGCCTTTTAGCAAACTGTCTTGGCGAAAAATTGTTCTTTTGAGCATTCGGCCGTACAGTGCTATTTTTGGCAATTGGTTGATACCCAATTCCTTGTCTCATTGTGCTATCTTGACTTTTAACAAATTTTACCACATGCACTTTATCATTTAAAGCAGTAGTAGAATTGGTCAACTTGATAGAGGCTTGAGAACACGACGGATCATAACCGAGACCGGTTTTATCGTTAGATGGTTTTTGCATATTTACCATTTTGTCCATTATTTTAAACGAATGAGTAAATGTTGCAATAACCTCCCTTAAGTTGTGTTCTCTCACTTCCCTCGATTTACACTCTTCTTGAAGACAAATAATTTTGGCATTCAAATCTTTNTACGGATTTTGACTATTTTGACTTCTTTTTCATTTTGAAGTTGCTTGAGTAGTTCTGACATCTTTTTCTCCACTTCATTCTTTTTGTTGAGAAAAATTGTCCATGTGTACCTGGAAAAATCATCAACAACAACAAGAGTATATTTCTTACCACTTATACTTACTGGGTCTACTGGACCAAATAGATCCATGTGTAGTAGACTAAGAGGTCTTGAGCTTGATTCGTGGGTTTTGGACTTGAATGAAGATTTGATTTGCTTTCCTCTTTGACACGCATCGCAAATTTGATCTTTCTTGTACGTGATGTTGGGTAGTCCTTTGACTAGATATTTCGTTGCTAGCTTGTTGATCGTCTTGAAGTTCAAATGATTTAACTTCTTGTGCCATTCCCAACACGTGATGCTTGAATTGTTTGCCACTAAGTACACTCTTTTGTAGTGCTCCAATTCACAACGTACATGTTTCTCTTTCTCGTTCCTTCGAGTACGATTTCTCCGGTTGATTCGTTCTTCACTTGGCATTTGTCTTTGAAGAATTCCACAAGATATCCTTTGTCACAAAATTGACTTGTACTCAATAGGTTGAATTTTAGACCTTCCACATAGGATACATCTTCTATTTTCAATCCATTTCGTACTATCGTTCCGATTCCTTTTGTTGAACCATATCGATCGTTTCCTCCGAATACGACTTTTGGTCCTTCAATGGATTTGAAATTTACAAGACTAGATTTGTTTCCAGTCATGTGCCGTGAACATCCACTATCGAAGTACCAAACCTCCTGCAAAATATTTAAACATTTTTAGGTACCCAGTTTTCCTTGGGTCCTGGGGGGTTAGTGATTTTTGGTACCAAAATCCACCTTGTTCTCACAGAACCAAGAATAGGTGATTTGTAACCATTGTTAACTTTATAATCATAACTAATTTTTGAAAACTTTTTCGGTGCCGGGTTTTGAAAATTTAATCTACTTTTTGGCACTTGGGAAATATATTGTTTGAACTTATTAACTCTTGGTCTAGTCCAAGTTTTAATATTTTCAACCCAATATGACTCTGTAGGATAAAATCTCCTAACTCCACTGTTTGGAATTTTTCCCATTTTCCAATGTGGTCTTTTTGCACTTAACTCATTGGAGTATCTTGAATAACTAAATTCATGCCTTTTAGCAAACTGTCTTGGCGAAAAATTGTTCTTTTGAGCATTCGGCCGTACAGTGCTATTTTTGGCAATTGGTTGATACCCAATTCCTTGTCTCATTGTGCTATCTTGACTTTTAACAAATTTTACCACATGCACTTTATCATTTAAAGCAGTAGTAGAATTGGTCAACTTGATAGAGGCTTGAGAACACGACGGATCATAACCGAGACCGGTTTTATCGTTAGATGGTTTTTGCATATTTACCATTTTGTCCATTATTTTAAACGAATGAGTAAATGTTGCAATAACCTCCCTTAAGTTGTGTTCTCTCACTTCCCTCGATTTACACTCTTCTTGAAGACAAATAATTTTGGCATTCAACGATTTACACTCTTCTTGAAGACAAATAATTTTGGCATTCAAATCTTTCACCTCGGACAGAGCATGAATAATTTTGGCATTCAAATCTTTCACCTCGGACAGAGCATGCTGCAATTTTTCATTTATTTCATCTTTTTCAAGAATCAAAAATTTATTGCGCTCTTCGAGTTGAGAGTGAGTGTCTATTACGGTTTGACATTCCCTCATTAAATGAGAGATAGACTCTTTCGAAAAAGTAGAACTCACAAAATCAAAAGATTTAGATGTTACCTCATCTTCTTCCAAATCATGCGCCATTAAGCACTTGTCCTCACAGGTTGACTCACTTGAAATACTCATGCAAAATAATGCATTGTCATCCTTAGAGTTGATTCCAAGGGATCACTAATCAAGGCTTTTCTCTTGTCCTTTTTGAATCTTCTTTCCTTTGTCTTAGCCTCTTCCTGCACAATGTCATTTTGATTTTTGCTAACCTTGGGATAGGGACACTCAGCCATAAAGTGTCCAGGCTTTCTGCAATTGTAGCATAAATTCGAAACTTCTTCTGGGTTGCTTCGTCTGGGTCTTCTCATTGAGCTTGTGTTTTTCTTCTTCATAAATTTCTTAAATTTCCTAACAAACAAAGCAAAATTTTCGTCAGATAATAATTCACTATTTTCTACTGACCTTGACGTGGATGGTTGTTCGACAACGAGTGCGGCATTTTTCTCTTCGCGTTCTTCTTCCATCCTTGACTTCATTTCGAATTCGTATGCCTTGAGATCACTAAAAAGTTTGTCGGTTGTCAACGTTTTTAGATCTCTATGATCTCTTATGGCCGTGACTTTCATATCCCAGTTTGATGGTAATCCTCGTAGGATTTTGAGCGATATCTCCTTTTGATCAATCTCCTTGCCTAGATCGACAATCTCTCCCATGATTTTGATAAATCTTGCCTCCATGTCGGTAATAGATTCACCACTTAGCATTTTGAAATCCTCGAATTTCTTTAATGCTATTGTGAGCTTGTTGTCTTTTTCTTGTTCGTCTCCTTCGCCAATCTTCACAAGAATTCCCCAAACTTCCTTTACAGGTTTTGCATTTTCGAACTTTTGGGAAAGTTGCATCGTCAATGGCTTTGAACAAAATATCCTTGGCAATGTTGTCCAAGTTATTTCGTGTACGATCTTCTGGACCCCATTCCTCTTTGGGTTTAGGAATGTACTGCGGTGTTGTACTCGTTTGTGCTACAGCGGTATTGATCTTTAAGATTTTGATCGACCCGTCTGTAATGACTTCCCACATTTCATCGTGTAATGCGGACAAATGAACCTGCATACGTATTTTCCAATCATCAAATTTATCTAATGAGAATAATAGGTTGGGAGCCAAGTCTCTCTTCATTTTGAAGGTTTGAGATCTGTCTAGCAGTCAAGATTTGACTCAAATAGACAACCGCTCTGATACCACTTGTTGGTCTCGATAGGGTAGGGAAAACTCTAAGGGGGGGGGGGGGNCTTGAAGACAAATAATTTTGGCATTCAAATCTTTCACCTCGGACAGAGCATGCTGCAATTTTTCATTTATTTCATCTTTTTCAAGAATCAAAAATTTATTGCGCTCTTCGAGTTGAGAGTGAGTGTCTATTACGGTTTGACATTCCCTCATTAAATGAGAGATAGACTCTTTCGAAAAAGTAGAACTCACAAAATCAAAAGATTTAGATGTTACCTCATCTTCTTCCAAATCATGCGCCATTAAGCACTTGTCCTCACAGGTTGACTCACTTGAAATACTCATGCAAAATAATGCATTGTCATCCTTAGAGTTGATTCCAAGGGATCACTAATCAAGGCTTTTCTCTTGTCCTTTTTGAATCTTCTTTCCTTTGTCTTAGCCTCTTCCTGCACAATGTCATTTTGATTTTTGCTAACCTTGGGATAGGGACACTCAGCCATAAAGTGTCCAGGCTTTCTGCAATTGTAGCATAAATTCGAAACTTCTTCTGGGTTGCTTCGTCTGGGTCTTCTCATTGAGCTTGTGTTTTTCTTCTTCATAAATTTCTTAAATTTCCTAACAAACAAAGCAAAATTTTCGTCAGATAATAATTCACTATTTTCTACTGACCTTGACGTGGATGGTTGTTCGACAACGAGTGCGGCATTTTTCTCTTCGCGTTCTTCTTCCATCCTTGACTTCATTTCGAATTCGTATGCCTTGAGATCACTAAAAAGTTTGTCGGTTGTCAACGTTTTTAGATCTCTATGATCTCTTATGGCCGTGACTTTCATATCCCAGTTTGATGGTAATCCTCGTAGGATTTTGAGCGATATCTCCTTTTGATCAATCTCCTTGCCTAGATCGACAATCTCTCCCATGATTTTGATAAATCTTGCCTCCATGTCGGTAATAGATTCACCACTTAGCATTTTGAAATCCTCGAATTTCTTTAATGCTATTGTGAGCTTGTTGTCTTTTTCTTGTTCGTCTCCTTCGCCAATCTTCACAAGAATTCCCCAAACTTCCTTTACAGGTTTTGCATTTTCGAACTTTTGGGAAAGTTGCATCGTCAATGGCTTTGAACAAAATATCCTTGGCAATGTTGTCCAAGTTATTTCGTGTACGATCTTCTGGACCCCATTCCTCTTTGGGTTTAGGAATGTACTGCGGTGTTGTACTCGTTTGTGCTACAGCGGTATTGATCTTTAAGATTTTGATCGACCCGTCTGTAATGACTTCCCACATTTCATCGTGTAATGCGGACAAATGAACCTGCATACGTATTTTCCAATCATCAAATTTATCTAATGAGAATAATAGGTTGGGAGCCAAGTCTCTCTTCATTTTGAAGGTTTGAGATCTGTCTAGCAGTCAAGATTTGACTCAAATAGACAACCGCTCTGATACCACTTGTTGGTCTCGATAGGGTAGGGAAAACTCTAAGGGGGGGGGGGGGTGAACAGACTTTTCTAACTTTTCAAAAAATATTATAACACTTCAACAGAAAGAATCCAAGTGAATAAATTCAACTTGAATTGCGCAGCGGATAAATAAACGGTAAAGTGCTATAATCAAAGTTACGCAAAAATGAAGAGCTTCACAACATGCAACACGTTAGAAATGTCAGATATAACTCAAATAATGAGTATATAAAGTTTGGCTCGCATGCGGACGTGGGAACTATCAAACCCAAATCAAAAGATATAACTAGTGAAAAGTTGGGTTCGTAGTATAACAACAAATATAACTTTCACAGGATGAGGTTGAGTATGCAATATGTCTTGCATGCAAATCTGATGTCACGAATACCAATAAAGTTCAAGAGTAATAAATGTGACAAAATATGCAATGCATGTGATGCTCAGATAGATAAATATGCAAGCAGATATATGAGCAGATAAAGTAAATGACACAGGGATTTATAGTGGTTCGGAGGTGATGTAATCCTCCTACTCCACTTTCTCCTTCCTCCAGGAGAGATTCCACTAT
>NC_044926.1:15524453-15553618 GCF_003576645.1 Ipomoea triloba | reverse complement strand
TAAATCATGCATGGCATACTAGGTTGACCATTAAATGTAGGTCATCCTCATCCTCCTTTCAAGAATATACATAGTTAGCCTCATCTCCAAAATGACTTGTAGCTAAGTCATCCTCATCCTCCTTGAATTAATTCCAATAGGCTAAGTCATCCTCATCCTCATTCTTGAACTTAAATTCGGTCAAGTCATCATTTTCTCCCTTTAATTTAATTCAAGTCATCCTCATCTCCATTCTTGAATTGATTTTCGGCCAAGTCAACCTCATCTCCAAACTTGATTTAATTTTCGGCCAAGTCATCCTCAATGGCCAAGTCATCCTCATTTTCATAAATTAAAGAGGCAAGGTCATCCTGTAACACCCCAATTTTCACATCTTGGATTTATTACAAAATCCCTAATAATACATCGCGGAAGCTTACATCTAACCAGCAGAAAACTGGGTGTTACCGCCACGCTTAAGTATCTCTCCTATACCCAAACGTTAAGGCTAAACTTACAACATCGACATCCATTTCCATCCTGTTCAGAACTCATCGGGCTACTGGAGCCCACACTAGACAACATCTGTTAACAGAAAACACATTGAAGTGTAGTTAGCGCGACGGCTAAGTAAGGAAATCCATTGTCACTTAAAAGTAGACAAAGGTTTGAAAACACAAATAATTTGGAAGTTCGTAAAGTTTTTACCCATGATTTGAAAACCTACCTACAACCAAATTATTCACAGATAGTATAGTAGCGTATATAAGTTAAATCATGTAAAGCTTTTCTCAAATAAGAATAATGGCATAACTGCCGCTCAAAATCATTTTCATGTCTTTCAGACGAATTTGCAAACCTTCTCATTTCCAGGAATTTCATCATTTTCACGATACACGCGTGAATTTTCACAACCATACTTGACATCTTCACAATATCCCATTTCTCAGACATCACTCGACTAGTTTCTTGGAACTAGTATCACATATCTCATCATAGTCATTGATTCAACCATTACTTGTGAAAACTCGACTTAGTTTCATTTCAAAGTATGAGGTCTTATAGGAAATGTTGAATATTCCTTGTCGTTGACCGATTGAACCTGGAACATGGGTTTGCGGTCATTACCCAAGTTCTCTTCTCGGTCCCTTGGACGATGGTTCATTAGAATGGCCCCTAGTGTGGCCCCGCCTAGGTCCATTAAAATGACACCAACCCGGAGACGACAGAGTCATTACGCTTAAGTGTGCACACCCCCACAGTCTAGCCATACATGAGTGACGTAGAGACTTGGCGAATAGACTTCGCCTAAGTACGAATACAACCGTACATATTTCAATGACAACCTTCGGTAATTATAGCCCGAGGTAAAAAGACAACAAGGTCCTCGTAACTCCTTGAAACTAAGGTTTTATTCATTTTAACGTCATTTTCTCATCATTCCAGTAAGGTACACACTCACTAAAAATGGTATTTTCCACTGCTACGGGCTAATTTAATTGAATAGGAAATTCAAGCTTAATAGTATGGTGCCTAATAATCCATTTCTTAGGAAATCCGAGCTGAAAATTCGTCCTTAAAAATTTTACGGTTCGTGACCGGTACGTAGGTTCGCAGCTTAATAACAACTATACTCACCTATAAAAATCCTTTTGAAGTATCGGGAGATCATAACTCATGTATGTCAATACCTTAGGATAAAATAATAATGTTAATAAAATACGGGGTATTACACATCCTCATCACCAAAAATATTTTCCTTGCATGGGTTAGCCTTTAAAATATTTTGTGAGAGAACCCATTCGAGATTGACTTCAATTTTGACCTTTAATTGCAACATCTTCATCACGAATTAATTCTTCCAAAGAATTCATTCTTTCAATTTGAACCGTTGACTTGTTTTGGGATGTCTTTGAGTCTTGATCAATCTTCCAAATTCTCCTCAATTTGTAAAGTGGAAGCGAATGACTTACAAGTGTAAATTAAAAATTTATACTATTGTAATTTTCGCTTAACCGATTCGGCTCGTACTCAACGTAATCCTATACTAGACTCAAAATAAAATTGGGGATCTAATATTACATTTTTGGTTCATCAAAACAATTACAATATATTCCTAACATTGATAGTTGAGATAGGCAGCTTTTGTGTTAAAGTTTAGCTATCTCGACTTGTGAAAAGTTGGGGTGTCACATGTGAGCACGAGATATACAAGAGAAATAAACTCACGTCCCAAATCAATTAACCAAAAATAAGGAAAATAAAGCAAACAAAGTAAAGAAATTCAAGAACTCTTAACAAACAACTTCCTAAATGTCAAAACAACTCGAAAACCGTTTGCCCTCCCCGGCAACGGCGCCAATTTGAAACGAGCAGTTTAGTGTGAGGTGAATAGGGGATGGAAGTGGTAAAACGAAGAGTGAAGACTCCTCGAGTGTCGTGTTCTCATGGAGGGCAAATTGGAGTTGAGTAACTTATTGGCATTTGGGAGGTTAAGAGGCAAACGTTGCGTGAATAGCCAAGATGGAAAAGGGCATTGATCAAAGGGGCACTAAAACTAAATAAGGTTAACTATGAAAATGGAAATGGGGATTGGGACTATTAACTAGCATAAGTGGTTGACACTACTAATGGGTTTGTAAACAACATGATTCGGACTCGACTAGGGAGTTTACGGCCCATCACCGAGTGGCGTCACACTCGGACTCCCACATCCTCAGTCGGTTGGGGCATTTCATCGAACACCTTGTCTACCACTCCTCTCGGGCCTAATCCTTCCGGATAAATAACAGGGATGTGGATGAGTTAAACTCGTGAGAGGCCGCTATCGCGCACACACTCACTTTCACGGGGTTTGCTACCTAATGTGGCAACACTTAGGCACAATGCATATTAAACATCAACCACATAAGTATTTGAATCCAATTTCATCAAGCTTACAATTTCCAGGATATATCTTAATAAAACAACCATACAACCAGCTTTAGGGCCACCAATCCCCTATCTAACATAAGCAAACATCAAAAGAAATAACAAGAGAAAGCAACAAAAGATTGAAAGGAAATGATAATGAAATTAAACAAGATAAAGGTAGAGAGGAGTTACCATTCGAATCTAGTAATCCTATTACATCTTGCTCTCATCCACCTAGCTAGATCTACCATTGGAGAATCAATCTAAGCTAAGAAAAATGGGGGATTTCCCACAAAGGGGGAGAAAACAAATGAGATCATATCTGGAAAATTAGGGGTCCCCCTTCTCAAATGCAATGGAAGGCTTTAAATAGCCAACATAAAATCGAAATCCCGAAATTGCCCTTGATGGCCCGATCCACGTCTCATCCAAGCATGGATGGGGGGCATGGACGCGTACTAGAATTGATCCACGCCTCCTCCACGCGTGGGGCACTCGCGGTTGGATCCTGCCTGGTTACTTCTTCGTTTGTTGTTTTCTTTCGGCCTCGGATCTCGTTCCGTCCTGCGGGAATGACTTAAAAACACACTATAAAGTTGAATTAGCAATTTTGATCACATCCGAGTCTTTTACGCATGAAATAGTTACAAATGGGTGACAAAACAACACACTATTGTCCTATAATTGACCCAAAACTCGACTATTCTTGGTGCCTATCAATATCCGGTTAGTTCAAAATTACCTTCTTTTGGATACCATAATCCAACATTGATTGTTCCCTTGAGATATCAAATAATTTTCTTCGTAGCATAAAGATGACTATTTTTCGACTTTGATTGGAATCTTGCACATATACCCACTGAGTAAGATATATCGGGTCTACTTGCAGTGAGGTATAGCAAAGAACCAATCATTCCTCGATATACGGTTGGATCAACGTCCGTTCCTTCGTCATCGTTGTCAAATCATTGTTCTGTGCTCATGGGTATTTTCACTGAGCTTAGAAAATTTCTCACATAAAGATTTATCAATATTTCCAAAGATAATATCGTCAACATAAATTTGTACTAATAAAATATGATTATTTTCTTGAATTCTAAATAAGATTTTGTCAACAAGGTCTTTGGTAAAACCACAACTAATTAAGAACATTAATTGGGTATCGTATCAAGCTCGAGGTGCTTGTTTTAACCTGTATAGTGCCTTCTTTAGTTTATAGACTTTGTCAACATTATCTTTTACCTCAAATCCGGGTGGTTGCTCGACATAAACTTCCTCTTCAAGTAAGTTGTTGAGAAACGTGCTTTTTACGTCTATTTGATAGGCTGTAAAATTTTTGTATGATGCATATGCTAGGAAAATGCGAATAGCTTATAGTCTTGCTACTGGAGCAAAAGTCTCATCAAAATCTATTCCTTCTTCTTGAGAATAGCATTTTGCTACCAGTCTTGCATTATTCCTAACAATGGTTCCATCTTCATTTGCTTTGTTCTAGAAGACCCATTTTGTACCAATTACATTGTGATTGCCTGGTCTTGGAACAAGCTCCCATACATAGACACGACTATGCACTTGATTGTGCTTTTTGACCTTCAAAACGTCATATGTTTGATCTATGGTTTTCCAAAAAGTTGTAGCCCTTCGATTTTTCTTTCCAATGGCGTAAAAATCACCTCATTTGGACATTCCTAGGCTGAGATATGGTCAAAATACCAAATAGTGACAGATTTGGACGAAATCTGTAAGTTTGAAACTTCAACTTCAAGGACAATTTTGACCCCTTTGGCTTCCTTTTTACGCTTTAATATCTTCATAATAGTTATATCCCTTTGAGTCTTTTTTCCAATGGAACAATAATCACTTAATTTGGATATTTCGAGGCCGAGATATCGTCCTAATACCGAATAGTGGTCTAAATGAGAGAAAATTGCAATGTCTTGATCTTTTGCTCTTCTTTTGTTTTGATTTGCATAAATGACCAAGACCATTGAAAACATCACTCTTGGGCTCCCTTATAAGTGTTGCATCCATCCCGATAGCTTCATATTTGGCATCTGTTTGACTCAAAAACCCACTAACTTGAATGAAAATACCCATCTTTGCTTCCAATGTTTTCCAACTCATACTCCTTGAAAAATAACACAAATAAGCACTAATTCTCATGAAATTTGGAATGATCTATAAACAAAATGACTTAGTGAAATGGGGAAAAATATAGATAAATAAGCATTTATCATCCCTCGACTATTAGGATTTTATCACTTTGGTCATCGACTACCAAAGTTGTTCAATTTAATCTCTAACTATTCAATTTTTGTTTAAAATGGTCCCTTGACTATTAGGATTTCACCACTTTGATCATTGACTACCAAACTTGCTCAATTTAGTCCTTAACTATGTAATTTTTACGTAAAATAGTCCCTCGACTATTAGGATTTCACTACTTTGATATTCAACTATAAGGATTTCACCACTTTGGTCATCAACTCTCCAAAAATGTCTCCAAATCCACACTAAACTTACATTTTAGGTTAACCTTTGCATATTTTTAATATAAGAAGATTGTGAAAAGGGGGAGGGGAGGGGATAAAGAATCGGTAATTCATAATTTTGAATAAAATACATGTTGTTATTTGACTATTAAAATTGCACTATAAATACTCGCAAAATAAAAAAAACAATTCTACCATTGAATATTTTCTATTATTCTTTGTTATTTCTCATATTTCTCCTTATTGTTTAGTAATGGAGTCTGTTTTCGTCTCTACCTCCGACCTATCTCGTAGGACAAGGAAAAACTATTTATGGCTTTGGTTGATGCGTTGTTATTTGTCCAGAGAATATCAACGCTCTATGGTCAACCAACAAACACTCAAGTGCTTATTCCATTACTTCTAGGTGAATTTTTTACTAATGTAGTTATATTTACTGAATATCAAAATATAAGTGTACCTCAAGATCTTGCAATAACTGACCAACAAGTAATTAAATTAATGATATATAATGCAATGAAGATTATCTACATATTGCATTTATACACTTATTTTAGAACACTAAATTTTTGTGATATTTGTTGCATATAAGGAAGACTCATACTATAGTTTATTTATCGATTCTTATATGTTATAAATCATAATATCATAAGAAATGAATACTTTGATGAGTTATGAAGTATGAGTGGTCTGCCCAATCAACGGTTATGGACATCGCATTTTAACAGTTTGGATGAGCATCATCCCAAAAAGCCATACATTTCATTTGGTAATCTGGAGTGAAGTTTAGATTAACAGTTTAGATATATGATTCATACATTCTGATATATTTTTGTTGGCCTGATGCCATTATGATTATTTGAATTTTGAAAGCATAGAAACAAGCTCGAAACATGCTTATAGTTTGAATGGTCTTACCTCAAAGTTAATTGCCCAGTATCACACAATGCTTTATGTTGTATGTTAGACTCAAGGTTACTAACTTCTTATAATAGTCAGAGACTTGCTTTATATGTATGAAATATTGACAAAAAAATTAGGCTTTAGATGTGAGTTTTACTTATACATACTTGTGAGTTTGAAACATTTTAAAATTTAGTGATTGGTAAAATCAATATATTTTGCAGTTTGACTATCAAAACTAATTTTATGGAAAAAATCACAGAAGATATACATGTAGATCATAAAATTAAAATTTCAATGTCAATACTGTTATGACTCAATATTTGATTACATTGAAAGTGATTTTTTAAAATTTCAAGCTAAAGATATGGCACGCTTGATGAGTTGCAGCTAGAAGGTCAAGTGATCCGCTCGTGGACTTTAGATGTCGTTGATCAAATTAATCAGTACATGTGCAACATGAATATTACAAAAAGGACGAACATATTTACGTTGTAACTCTTTGTGTAAGGCAGAATCAGACGTTGAAAATCTATCAGATGTACACACTCATAAATTCTTAAATAGTTTGAGATTGTAAGGTTTTATTAATCATTCATTGACATTAAAGGTCGGTGCACCTGTTATGTTATTGCGGAAGATAGACCATTCTCTTGGTCTTTATAATGGTACGCGGCTCATCGTTACAAGATTGACAGATCACATTGTTGAAGCAAGAATAGTTAATGGGACACATGAAGGAATCAAATTTTTATCCCTCGAATGTCTCTCACTCCTTCTGATACGAGATTGCCCTTCAAGTTCAAAAATAAATAATTCCCGTTGATGCTTGCATATGCCATGACTATCGACAAAAGTTAGGGCCGAACACTAACTCATGTTGGGTTATTGCTGAAAAAACCAGTCTTTAATCATGGTCAATTGACATGGCTTTCTCCCGAGTCACCCATCCTGACAGCCTGAAACTGTTAGTTCTAGATGAGAATGGACAAGATTGTGTTGCTACTACCAATGTCGTTTACAAAGAGGTTTTTAATCATGCGTAAAACAACTGGTGATATTATGTTTTTTTTTTCAAGATGGCAAAATTGCTATATATTTACACAAAAATATATCTTCCATACATATGAATTAGAATAGCAATTGATTCCTATAACCGAATTACTAGAGAATGAGCATATTTGCCTAATTTATAAAAATTCTAAATAATGATATATAAAATCACTAAAGTTCCAGCACCGCATGCGTACATCTACACATTAGCTATTAATTCAGTAATTGTTTGCTCGAATTCAAACAAGAATAACATCATAAAACATAATCGATCAAAAACATATCTTCAATTGCACTATATAATATTTGATGTTATAATTTATATAATTGATGGGATATAAGCCTGGAAGAGTGGATGACTCAGACTGATTAAATAGAGCGGGTCTCTAGAATGACCGGATAATCATGTAAAGACCGGTGATCATCACTTTGGATGGATGACTCGATTGGGCAAGAAAGCGAGGAGAGTTTGTATACAGTCGGTAGAAGAATGAGCTAGACTGAAAAGGCGAAGGCAGAAGGCCGGATAGATGAGGAGATCGGATGACTGGGAGGAAGACCGAGAGGTCGAGACTCACGGTCGGACGAGGAAGAGGATATCACGTCTAAGAGTTCCAACCCTTGAGTCCAGAAGCGTTGAAGACCAACGGATATCTGCAATTAAGGAAATAAATGAGTGTATTAAATGCGTTTTATTGAGATTAATTTGTACCCTTAAGTGGGAGTAATTGTGTAACGGTTGAGAGGCCTAGTATAAACCACCTCTCGATCATTTGGAGAGGGGGAGAAAAACTGAGAAGGAGACATACAAAAATACAGAGGTTTTTAGCGATAATCAAGAGTATTCTTCATATTCATTCTTGGTTTTACCGGTAGTGTTAGCCCGTCGGCTGACCACCTTTTGGTCATAAAACCATCACTGGCGCCGTCTGTGGGGACCATTACAAAAAGTTGCGTATCTCCGTTTGAGTGATGACAAGAGGAAGCAAAGCACAAAGTGTAGGCAGACGAACCCACTCGAACGATATGAGAGAACAACTGGGTCACAAGAACGGCCGAGATTTAAGAGAGCAGTTGGGTCGTCCAAATGGTCAAGATTTAAGAGAACAATTGAGTCAGCAAAGTTCTCGACGCCAGGGGAATCACAACGGGATGGTGGAGTGGCAAATAAAACAAACAGCCGACCGCCACCAGCTAATCCCGAGCAAATCGTGGTCCAGGTAATCAACGAGGTGGAAAGACGACGACTTGAAAATGGTGAGGGAGTAAACAATCATGATGAGGCACCACCGCCTGCAGTAGAGAGAACCGCGAGTCTTCGGACCTCTGAGCAAGAGGGACAATGGAAAGAACGGTATGTGGCCCCCCGTCGAGAAGACGGCAGGCGCTAAGAGGCGGCCCGTTCTGTTATGGATCGCCTGAGTGATCAACATGGCAATCCCCTGCGATACACGTGACGTAATAACCTGGGACATCCGGAGGGCAATCGTCAGGAGCGCCAGGTCGCGGCCGCTTGGCAGCGAGTGCGGGTGCGGCCCACCATGTCCGAGAGCAGTGCGGAGTCGCCAGGGGAGCCTAAGTATCGACAGAGTCAAATGGAAGGATTTGCGCGAAAGTTGCAGAACATGCAAGACCAACTCGAGGGGAAAGTTAGGCCATCCGCTGAGAATTTGTTAACTTCCTCGCCCTTCACAACAGAAATTATAGACTACAAGGCTCCAACGGATATAAAAATTCATGAGCATGCAACTTATGACGGGACGGGAGACCCGCGAGAACATCTGGTCAGCTATCAGGCTAAGATGCAAGTTTTAGGGGTGGAGGAGCCACTTATGTGCAAAGCTTTCCTTCCTATCCTTAAAGGATTGGCCCAGAAATGGTTCTTGGCCTTGCCGAGTCGTTCCATCAAATGTTTCAATGACTTGGCATATCAATTCCTTGCCCATTCCGCGGTGAATATCAAACCACAACGTAACTTGAGTCACCTGAGTGGAGTGCATCAAGATGAGGGCGAAACTCTGAAAACTTACCTCGCCCGGTGGCAAAAGGCGGTACAAACCATTGAGGGATTGAATGAGCAGGTGGCCATCACGTTCTTTATGGAATCCCTCCGCGCAGGGAAATTATTCATCGATCTCCATAACGATCGCCCAAAGATGTATGTAGAGGCCATCCAGAGAGCCAATCGGCAAGCAGACATTGAAGAAGCGGTGAAACAAAAAAGGCAGCGAGAAGCTGCCGGGTCGAATTCAAGAAACCTCGTCCTGACTCGAGGAGCCGGGCTGATCATGAGCGTTCCATTCGACCGGAGGGGAGGCTAGCCTTTGAGAGAGTGGGTGCACCTCCTTATCGGCCTACCGTTACCCAGCCCGTCCAAGAGGTAAAAAGTTCCTTACCTCCCTCACCGCCATTAAAACCTGGTGACCAACCCGAAGTCTTGCCCCCTGGGGGAACTTCATAAAAGTACTGTCGATACCATCTGTCGGCTACGCACACCACGGAGGAATGTTCTTATCTAAGAAAGGAGATAGAGGCGTTAATCCAGAAAGGTGCCCCGCCCCCGCCAAATTAGTGGAGGCGGTATCCACGGCAGGAAAGATCAGAACCTCGATCCGATCGAGGAAAATAGCCTGCCTCTGAAGAAGAGGAGGCGAACTGAAAACATAAGCCTGTCACTAACATGATTATAGGAGGACCGGAAGGAGGGGACTCGTCAAGCTCTCGCAAAGCTTGGGGTCGGCAATTATATGTCGAGACCATATACGGTCGTGAAGACAGCCTGAAAAAGGTATGTCGAGAACCTATCTTATTCACTGATGAGGATCTACCCAGAGGTCAATACCCCCACCGGGATGCTCTAGTTATAGCCACGGATGTAAGTGGCACTGTTGTCCGTAGGGTACTAGTAGATACCAGTAGCAGTGTGAACGTCCTTTATCTTGAGGTATTTGAGAGATTGGGACTACAGCATAACAAATTGATACCAGTAAAGACTCCTTTGGTCGGTTTCACCGGGGATTCGGTGGAGTCGGAAGGGTCGATCCGCTTATCTGTCGAAGTGGGAACATACCCAAACCTTCGAAATATAAAGATGGAATTTGTGGTGGTGGACCTGTCTTGCTCACATAATATGATATTAGGCCAACCGAGCTTGAAGGACCTAGGAGCCCTCATATACCTTGAACATCTATGCTTGAAATTCTGGACTCCGAATGGAATAGGAGTCGCGGTTGCGACCAAAAGGCGGCTCGCGATTGTTATTTGCAATCCTGTCGGCAGATAGGAAGAAAAGATATGAGAGTACACGCCATCACAAGACAAACGGAGCAACTCGAATCTATTGGTCGACCGGAACCAGCGGTCAAATTGGAAGAAGTTGAAATCAATCCTTTGCGCTCTAAGAAACGGGTAAGGATCGGAGTGGGCTTGTCTGAGAAAGTCAAGCGAGACATAATCCAAGTATTGCAAAAACACCAGATGGTATTTGCCTGGGGACCGGAAGATATGCCAGGAGTAGATCAGTCGATCATTTGTCATCGGTTGGCCGTCGATCCCAATTACAAGCCCGTGATACAAAAGAAAAGATATATCTCAGCTGATCGAAGAGAGTTTGTAAAGAAAGAAGTGGAAACCTTAATGGCCACTCGTCACATCCGTGAAGTGAAATACCCTAACTGGCTCGCCAATGTGGTACTCGTTACGAAACCACCTGCCTGGTGGATGTGCGTCGACTACACGAATCTTAACAAAGCTTGCCTGAAAGATCCTTTTCCGTTGCCGCGAATCGACCAGTTGGTCGATGAGACAACTGGATGCGATTTGCTAAGTTTCATGGACGCCTTCTGAGGATACCACCAAATTTACATGCATCTCGCAAATGAAGAGAAGGCCACCTTCATCACCCCGGATGGGGTGTACTGTTATCGCGTAATGCATTTTGGCCTAAAAACGCAGGGGCGACATAAACGCGCATGGTGGGATGATTATTTAAAGATTTATTAGGAAAATCCATGGCAGCGTACGTGGACGATATGCTTGTCAAAAGTAAGGAAGAAAGCACACATGTTGAAGACCTGGCGGCCACCTTCACAATCATGGAAATGTATAACTTGAGGCTAAACCCAAAGAAGTGCGCCTTCGCGGTGCGAGGAGGAAAATTCCTAGGATATATAGTAACTCGAAAAGGAATTGAGCCTAACCCTGAAAAGGTAAAGGCCATCCTCGACATGCAACCTCCGGGAACCCTGAAGGAGTTGCAAAGACTGACTAGAAGGCTCGCCAACCTCAATAGATTCTTGTCCAAATCTGCCGATCGGGCTATGCCCTTCTTCGAGGCCATGAAGAAAAGGGAAGGGTTTCGTTGGATGGAAGAATGTCAAAAGGCCTTTGAAGAACTGAAACAATACTTGTTGACATCACCGCTACTATCGACTCCTAAAGAAGGATAAACATTGTTCTTGTACTTAGCTGTTTCTCAAAAAGCAGTCAGTTCTATGTTGATCCGAGAAGAAGAAGACCGGATACAACACCCGATTTACTATATTAGCCGCGCGTTGAAAGCTTCAGAAGTTCGATATACTCCCTTGGAAAAGGTGGTGTACGCCTTGGTGATCACAGCGTGTAAGTTGGTGCCCTATTTCCAGGCCCATCCCATCCGAGTCCTCACTAATCAGCCATTGGCGGGTGTCTTGCGAAACCCAAATTCCTCAGGTCGACTGGTTAGGTGGGTTGTAGAGCTCACATAGTATGGGATCGAATATCACCCGCGTCCGTCCATAAAAGGCCAAGCTCTAGCCGATTTCATAGTGGAATGTACAACACAAAGCCCCGAGCGAAGCCCCAAGGCCCCTGTGGAAGGGGATTGGTGGGAAATGCACGCAGATGGAGCCGCCAGTCAGCATCATTGTGGCAGCGGAATTATGTTAACCACACCGGAAGGTTTCCGTTTGTACTACTCGCTGAAATATGAGTTCAAAGCCTCTAATAATGAGGCCGAATATGAAGCTGTATTGGGAGGACTGTGGTTAGCCAAAGCACTTCAAGTTTAGAAAATTCAGATTAAGACCGACTCCCGCCTTGTGGTTGGACAAGTCACTGGAACTTGTGAAGCAAAAAACGACAGACTCTGTCAGTACAAGAAGGACTAAGGGACTCCTAGGGGAGTTTGAGGCTTACGAATTGGAGCATGTACCACGTACGGAAAATGTGGAGGCAGACATCTTATCCAAAATGGCTTCAGGTGGAATACCGGATCACCTCCTGAGAATCTGTCAGACCGAGCAAGTCCATCAAGCCAGTATCGATCTTAGACCGACGCAAGAAGTCGCCCAGATTTCCGAACAGATAGACCCTGAAGAGCATCCTGAAATATTTTGGATAGAGGAAATCAAGAGATATAAAGAAAAAGGATATCTCCCTGACGACCCTGCTGAGGCAGCTAAGATTCAGAGGCGAGCGGCGGCCTATTTGCTTGTGAACAGTCATATGTATAAGAAGTCCTTTGGAGGCCCGTTGTTGAGGTGCCTTCTACCCTTAGAAGCTAGTCAAGTCATGGAAGAAGCTCATCGAGGCATTTGTGCTGCTCACCAAGGGGCCCACACTTTGTCCCATAAGCTGGTACTACAAGGATATTACTGGTCGATGATGGTTCGGGATTGTATTGATCGAGTGGCAAAATGTGTCGTATGCCAGTCTTTCGCTCGAAAGGATACCCGAACGGCTTCCTTTTACACCCCTATTATAGTTGTCATTCCGTTTGCTAAGTGGGGAATTGACATTGTGGGCCCGCTGCCTCAGGCACCCGGCCGGCTTCGGTTCTGTGTGGTGGCAGTGGATTACTTCACTAAATGGGTGGAGGTTGAGCCCTTGGCGACTATTACCGAGTTCCAATGCCGAAAATTCCTGAACACCTGGTTAGCGACAATGGGCACTAGTTCGATTGCCAGCCTTTCTCAGAATTCTGCCAACAATACGAAATTCGACACACCAAGGTCTCTGTGTCCTACCCGCAGGCCAATGGTTAGGTGGAAAATGTTAGCCGGACCATTGTGGATGGAATTAGAAGGAAACTAAGTGATTTGGGATGAGTCTGGGTTGATGAATTGGATCGAGTTCTATGGGTTTACCGAACGACTCCGCGCCGGGCAACGGGGGCAACTCCGTCCTCTTTAACCTACGGGTTCGAAGCCTAAGTACCCACAGAGGTCACCACACCGACTCACCGAGTGATACAATATGAGGATGAGGAAAACTTGCAAAGAGAAAAGAATTTCTTGGAGGAAAGAAGGGATGCAGCTTATGGCCGAATGGCCGAGTACCAGCAGTCGGTTAAGCGTTATTATGACAAGCGAGTGAAGGAGAAACAATTTCGAGAAGGTGATTTGGTTTTGAGAGATAGTCAGATAGAAAGGCTAGTCAACCTAACTAGGGAGGAAAATTCGCAATTAAGTGGGAAGGCCCTTATCAGATCAGAGAAATGGTTCGACCGGGAACCTATCGCCTGGAGACCTTGGATGGGCGAGTGGAGGATCGGACTTGGAATGTTTTACATTTGAAGAAATTTTACCAATAGAAGGTTTGCGTTTAGGGGATTGTAATGAAAGTTTAGAGATTAATGAATTTTTGAGGTTTATTTGCAAGAGAATCCAACAGTCTATTTGCCTCGATGAGTTAGGTTGCGATAACCTAAGTCCTAAGTGATCTATGATCACATATGGACGAGTGAGTTCGGCAGTCTATTTGCCTCGATGAGTTAGGTTACAATAACCTAAGTCCTAAGTGATCTATGATCACATATGGACGAGTGAGTTCGGCAGTCTATCTGCCTCGATGAGTTAGGTTGCGATAACCTAAGTCCTAAGTGATCTGATCACATATGGACGAGTGAGTTCGGCAGTCTATCTGCCTCGATGAGTTAGGTTGCGATAACCTAAGTCTTAAGTGATCTATGATCACATATGGACGAGTGAGTACGACAGTCTATCTGCCTCGATGAGTTAGGTTGCGATAACCTAAGTCCTAAGTGATCTATAATCACATATGGACGAGTGAGTTTGCTAGTCTATCTGCCTCGATGAGTTAGATTGCGATAACCTAAGTCCTAAGTGATCTACGATCACATATGGACGAGTGAGTTCGGCAGTCTATCTGCCTCGATGAGTTAGGTTGCAATAACCTAAGTCCTAAGTGATCCATGATCACATATGGACGAGTGAGTCCGGTAGTCTATATGTCTCGATGAGTTAGGTTGCGATAACATAAGTCATAAGTGATCCATGATTACATATGGACGAGTGTGTTCGGTAGTTTATTTGGCTTGATGAGAAGTAGGTTGCAATAACCTAAGTCCTAAGTGATATATGATCACATCCGGACGACGAGCATCGGATGACTAAGGGACTCAGGTTAACTTCGAGTCCAGAGGAATTTTTAAGGCAAGAGCACAGCAATAAGAGTCGAGAACAAAAGAAAGCAGTTATCAAACCAAAATAGTTTAAAGGCCTACTGCTAACTAAGCAGGCCTGGTAAAAGTTGAGCAAAAAGGAAAGAGACATAGAAGATGATTAATCCCCCTGGCAACTACCAACTGTCTCCCCCTCCGTTAGGCTAGTAGGGGGAGGGTCGCTGGTATTTCCACGAAGGCGGGAACGACATTGCAGGTTGCCCTCAGTAGACTCTTCCTCCTCAGTTAGATGGGGAATTGAAAGAACGGGATTGTGATCCATCCCTGCCAGAGCGGTCAGATTGGCAACAGAATTCAGATAGGTTGGGTCCATCGGAATCTGCCCTCCACTTGAGCCCTCTGGAGTGACCTTGGCGGTTTCTCCAGCCCCTTGTTGACGTACGGGGGTAGCAGGAATGCATGAAGGAAGCTCGGCTAGGTGTGGTGGTAGGCCACATTCCACGGGGTCGAAAGTTGGGTCCTTGTGAAGGAGGACTGGGTAGATATCTTTCTGCATCTCCAGCGAACCGGCATGGTAGTCCTCTTCTCCCAAGCCCGTCAAATAGAGCCTGCCCTCTTCAGAGTCCAACCATTCTAAGGCCAGCAGCCTTAGCCTCGAGCGAGCTTGCGCCATAACATCCTCCTCAAAAGTCCGAGAGGATTTGTAAGCAACCACCGCCAAGTTCGCGGCCTCAGCATTTTTCCCTTTCTCAACTTCCAAAGCAGACTCTAGCTGACCCACCCGGAGAGCCAAGTCATCCACCTCCTCCAAACTCTTTTGGTAGTTAGCCTGGAGGGTGGGCATTGACTCTACGTCCGCCAGGAGGGGTTTCATCCTGATAATTAAATGATCGTGAGATGTGTTTACCCGGTAAAGGTAGCGTGAGACGCCTTCGAATAGCTTCTCGGTGGGGAAGGCCTCATAGACAGAGGCGTCCTTGGGGAAGATCACCTTGTCCAACAAGTCATGCACAGGGAAGTTACCCTGAGAAATGCCTTCGCCGGCTTCGGCTTCAAAGCCGAGAGCAATCTTCTTCGCAGGCGGAGCATTGAGAGAAGTCTCAGCAGGGCGCTTGGAGCCAGAGGTAGTAGTAGAGATAAGAGGGACTCGACGAGTCTAGCGCGTCCGTGAAGGATCAGGAGAACGAGTGGGGGAGCTGCTAATGACAATAGGATTGGAGGCAGAGGCACGGTTTCTTGTGCGCTCCTTCAAGAGGGCGTGACGGCTCGACATTTCAGGGAAAATGGGGGTGGCGCTCGGATCGTCTGTAAGGGCTTCCTCGCCACTCACCTCCTCGCCTTCCCCTTCCTCTTCTTCCTCTTTGGTGGGAGGCTCTGGGTCGTCGCCTACAAAATAACACAGTGAGAAAATGCGAATGAAGAATTAAGCAGATGGTTTAAGGTGGTAAGTTACCTTTAGTAGCTGCCCTTTCTGGCAAAAGACCAACTGCTTCAAGGGCGGCCAGATTGGACCAGGCTTTGACCTGTAAAGTGCCGAAATCCAGCAAAACAATGGTCGACTCGGAGGTATTTCCGTTGCAAGGAGGCTTCTTGAGGCATTTAAAGAACGAAGGTCCCCAAGCCAAAGGAAAAGCGAAGGGAGAAAGGCGAGGAGACGGGCATACAACGAGGAAGATTGGCTTCCACCTTTTTATGGAGTCGGCCAGCCCGTCAAAAATTTTGCTCCCTGCTTGCTGAGAAACTTGAATAAAACCCGGAGAGGTGGTCCCAACTCTATTGACTAAATAGAGTTGGAGGAACAGGTTTATAGTCGGCTCGAAGCCGAAGTTGGTGCAAAGAGTTTAAAAGCAGGTGAGGAGACGATGGGAGTTGGGAATGAGTTGACCCTGGGAGAGAGCAAAATAGCGAAAAAAGAGGGAGGCAAATGGGCTTAGGGGCACAGAAACCCATGACGAATGGATTGCAAGTGAATCCCCACATACCCACTAGCAGGAGGGTAAAAGATGTAACGCTCGCGAGGAGCGTATATTTCGGCAGCTGGACCCAATAAGTATTGGGCCTCTTCCAGCTCTTGGGCCGAGATAACAAAGCGAAGGCCAGTCGGTAGGCCTATATCTTCAGAGGCCCGTGGCCCGTTGAATGCCCGGAGGCAAAGCGGCCACAGCCCGAATGGGTGCAGGGTTTAAGGGAGCAGAGGACGAAGCCTCTCTTGCCGCCATAAGCGAGGAAGTAGAAGCATTAGGGTTCGTCGTAAACCCAACGCGATTTTGGGAAGAAGACATGAAGGAAAGGAGAAAGAAACCAACCTGGTTGACACGAAAGCTAGGAGGGTGAAGTGGAGCAAGCACGAAGTAAGAGGACGACCGGGTGAGGCGCAACAAGAAGGGCTGCCGAAGGATAATCAGAAAAATCTGGAGCACTGGAAAATGAGAGCTGGAAGTTCGCCGGAAAAGTGAAAAATAAAAAAGTAAAACAGTAAAAGGGGTATTTATAGGCGCAATCACGTTGTGGGAGATGGTGACACGTAGAGGAGGGGATTAGATTGAAGTGACATTATGTGAAGCGTACGCGGGAAGCCAACAGTTTCGAAAGAGTAACCTACGGGGAGTTGGAATGGTCATGACGATTGAATTTTCAGGTTGGGGATCGCAAAGGTTAGGGTTTTTCCTTACCTTAATTACAAGAGAAGTCATAAGGCGGTAGTTGTTTTGGTTGGCCGGAGTCTTGAAAAAGGAGTCGACACTCGGTCAACCGTGCCTCCTTACGAAAATGAATGTTGGAAAGAAGTAATAAGGCGGTTGGTTTGGTTGGCCGGAGTCCTGAAAAAAGAGTTGGCACTCGGTCAACCGTGCCTCCTTGAGAAAAGGAGTGGGAAAAGGTGTAATAAGGTAGTTGTTTTGATTGGGCGGAGTCCTGAAAAAAGAGTTGGCACTCGGTCAACCGTGCCTCCTTGAGAAAAGAAGTGGGAAAAGGTGTAATAAGGTAGTTGTTTTGGTTGGCCGGAGTCTTGAAAAAGGAGTCGGCACTCGGTCAACCGTGCCTCCTTGAAAAAGGAGTGTGGAAAATGTGTAATAAGGCAGTTGTTTTGGTTGGCCGGAGTCCTGAAAAAGGAGTCGGTACTCGGTCAACCGTGCCTCCTTGAGAAAAGGATTGTGGGAAAGAAGTCATAAAGCGGTAGTTGTTTTGGTTGGCCGGAGTCCGGAAAAAGGAGTCGGCACTCGGTCAACCGTGCCTCCTTGAGAAAAGGAGTGTGGGAAAAGGTGTAATAAGGCGGTTGTTTTGGTTGGCCGGAGTCCTGAAAAAGGAGTCGACACTCGGTCAACCGTGCCTCCTTACGAAAATGAATGTTGGAAAGAAGTAATAAGGCGGTTGGTTTGGTTGGCCGGAGTCTTGAAAAAGGAGTCGGCACTCGGTCAACCGTGCCTCCTTGAGAAAAGGAGTGTGGGAAAAGGTGTAATAAGGCGGTTGTTTTGGTTGGCCGGAGTCCTGAAAAAGGAGTCGACACTCGGTCAACCGTGCCTCCTTGAGAAAAGGAGTGGGAAAAGGTGTAATAAGGTAGTAGTTTTGGTTGGCCGAAGTCTTGAAAAAGGAGTCGGCACTCGATCAATCGTGCCTCCTTGAGAAAAGGATTGTGGGAAAAAAGTCACAAAGCGGTAGTTGTTTTGGTTGGCCGGAGTCCGGAAAAAGGAGTCGGCACTCGGTCAACCGTGCCTCCTTGAGAAAAGGAGTGTGGGAAAAGGTGTAATAATGCAGTTGTTTTGGTTGGCCGGAGTCCTGAAAAACGAGTTGGCACTCGATCAACCGTGCCTCCTTGAGAAAAGGAGTGTGGAAAAAGGTGTAAAAAGGCAGTTGTTTGGTTAGCCGGATTCTTGAAAAAAGAGTCGGCACTCGGTCAACCATGCATCCTTGAGAAAAGGAGTGGGAAAAGGTGTAATAAGGTAGTTGTTTTGGTTGGCCGGAGTCCTGAAAAAGGAGTCGGCACTCGATCAACCGTGCCTCCTTGAGAAAAGAAGTGTGGAAAAAGGTGTAATAAGGCAGTTGTTGGTTGGCCGGAGTCCTTGAAAAGGAGTCGACACTCAGTCAACCATGCCTCCTTGAGAAAAGGAGTGGAAAAGTGTTAGAAGGTATTTAAATCGAGATGGTGACCAGGCAGCTGGCTTGAGGAGGCGATCGTTGTAAATAAGAGCAAGTATCTTGTATTTGATGTTCAAGGTGACGGTCGGATAGACAGCCTGAGGAGGCGATCGCTGTAAATAAGAGCAAGTATCTTGTATCTGATGATCAAGATGACGGTTGGACAGACGACCTAAGGAGGCGATCGTTGTAAATAAGAGCAAGTATCTTGTATCTGATGATCAAGATGATGGTCGGACAGACGGCCCGAGGAAGTGATCGTTGTAAATAATCGCAAGTATCTTGTATCTGATGACCAAGATGATGGTCGGATAGACGGCCTGAGGAAGCAATCGTTGTAAATCAGAGCAAGTATCTTGTATCTGATGATCAAGATGACGGTCGGCCGATCAGCCTGAGAGGGCGACCGCTGCAGATAAGAGCAAGTACCTTGTATCTGGATCAAGGGGTAGCAGAATTGACTCGTGATCAATAATATATGATCAGAACACAAAGGAAGCAACTGCACAGTTTAACAAAGTATTTTATTCATTACATGCCCAAGCCGATTACAAAATTGCCCTAAGGGGCCTAGCAAGCTTATATATGATACTATGGGAGGTCTTCCTCTTTTCCATTGGTCAGGCCGGGGGAATGGTCTCGTCGTGCGAGACGTCCGCTCTGGAACTTGGCACCGGAGAACCAGGAAGGGATAGTGGATCAGTCCACGGCAAGGCTGGAACCGAAGAAACGGGAAGGGACAGTGGATCAGTCCATGGCAAGGCTGGAACTGGAGGAGCCAGGAAGAAGTTCAAATCAGTTGCCTCTACCTTGAGTAGAACGGGTGAGGTGTTCGTAGCAAGATTCTCAGAGATCGCTTCCATCTCCGCGAGAAAATCAAGATAGTTAGAATCATAGTCCCAGGACCATCGCTTCTGCCTTGAGAGGGACCAGGACAACTGCTCCTTTCTCCTCGTCAGATGGAATGGACAGAGGGTCCTCCCAGGTGTTGCCAACCTCATGGCAACCGTGGGCGATCTTTCGTTGATGAAGCATCTCGAGTCGAGCTAGTTCCGCTAAGCGCTTGGAGCGACGCTTTAAGGTCCCGGTGTTAGGTTTTTTCTCGTCCATAGTAGCCTGCAGAGAAAAGGCAAGAGGTAAGTTAGGATGAGACAATAAAGGGGAATGGTGCGGCCTATTTATACTAGTAGATGAAAAGCGGGTCGCCGACATGTGCGACATAAGGAAAGAATAATAGTAAGATCGAAGAAGGCGACGTATCTTGAAAAAGGAGATTTGGAGCATAGATTTGGTAAGAAATCTCCTCGGTAATCAAGTAAGGTGGAGATTTGATTGATGGAATGAAAGGAAAGGAATATGTTACAGAGATTCGGATCTTATTGTCAAAACATGTACTTTCCTAGGTCGCATTTCATTAAAACCAAGGAAAGTGAGGGACTAGATGATGGGATATAAGTCTGGAAGAGTGGATGACTCGGACGGATTAAATAGAGCGGGTCTCCATAATGACCGGATAATCATGTAAGGACCGGCGATCATCACTTCGGACGGATGACTCAACTGGGCAAGAAAGCGAGGAGAGTTTTTATACAGTCGGTAGAAGAATGGGCTAGACTGAAAAGGTGAAGGCTGAAGGCCGGATAAATGAGGAGATCGGATGACCGGGAGGAAGACCGAGAGGACGAGACTCATGGTCGGACGAGGAAGAGGAGATCACGTGTTAGAGTTCCAACCCTTGAGTCCAGAAGCGTTGAAGACCAACGGATATCTGCAATTAAGGAAATAAATGAGTGTATTAAATGCGTTTTATTGAGATTAATTTGTACCCTTAAGTGGGAGTAATTGTGTAACGGTTGAGAGGCCTAGTATAAAACCACCTCTCGATCATTTGGAGAGGGGGTGAAAAACTGAGAAGGAGACATACAAAAATACAGAGGTTTTTAGCAATAATCAAGAGTATTCTTCATATTCATTCTTGGTTTTACCGGTAGTGTTGGCCCGTCGGCTAACCTTTTGGTCAGAAAACCATCAATAATTATATATGGATCCAAATATTCTTAATATATTATAACAAATCCATTCCGTGCATCGCACGGTGAAAATACTAGTTATAATTAATTTTTACATAAATAACAATTAACTTATCTATAATTACGTAATTAGTATTACATTTCTCATTATAACTATTAAATTTCTATATAAAGGCAAACCATCTCATTTCTAATCTAGCACCTCTAATCTATATGACTTAAATACATAGAGTCCCAATACATTAGACTTCTATTTTTTTTAATCCTACTAACTCTATTACAATGTAGTAACTCTGCAGTATCTGTTTATAACTACTTTCTCAACTTATTGAAGCACAAATAATCAATATCACATCCATTGAGGTTTAAACTCACAACATCTCATATAAGGGAGTAACTTGGTGCCACTGAACCACAAGATTCTTGGTCCGAGCCCTTCCTATGCGCTATCGTCGTAAAAGGATGACAAATTATTCCATGAACTCGAATCCACCTTACAAGGTGGACTCGAGTCTAAAATACACAATTTGTATATTGAATGTTCACAATTTATATATTAAATGTTCATAATTAAATATCTATATCTATATATATATTAAAATAGAAGTGCTAGCTTTCCCGCTCATTTTAGTCCCAAAAAATTGAAATCAGTCAACATAATATTATATAATAATTCCTTATCAGAAATTCTAGCCTTCTTTATCATTTTATTTATGGCTAAAATTGACAAAATATTCAAAATATGATTCCGTTCCTTATTATACACGAAAATTAATGTAATATTTTAATCTATTCCATTCCTGTATGAATATATTAATCTTGCATATTATATATATATATATTACTATGCTAATGTACGTAATTAAATTTCTCTCATGATAATATTAAAAGAAAAAAATTCCAACAATGAAATTACTATATGATGTATATTATTGTATTAAAAAAATATAACTATATTATGTCAATGTACGTAATTAAATTCTTCTAATGATAATATTAAAAAAAAATTCCAACAATCAAATTACTATATGATGTATATTATAGTATTCACAAAAAATATTACTATATTATGTTAATGTACGTAATTAAATTCATCTCATGATAATATTCAAAAAAAATTCAACAATCTAATTAGTATATGATGTATATTATAGTATTTAAAAAATATTAATATATTATGTTAATGTACGTAATTAAATTCATCTCATGATAATATTCAAAAAAAATTTCAACAATCAAATTACTATATTATGTATATTATAGTATTCACAAAAAATATTACTATATTATGTTAATGTACGTATTTAAATTCTTCTCATGATAATATTAAAAAAAATAAAAATTCCAACAATCAAATTACTATATGATGTATATTATAGTATTCCAAAAAAATATTACTATATTCGGTACATGTATATATATATATATATATATATATATATATATATATATATATATAAAACTTACAAAAATAAAATTATTATTGATTGTTGTGTACCTGTAATGACTTTATTTTGTAAACTTTATATAATCTATACTATATATAAAAGTAAAATTCTTCTATTTCATTTTTCCGCCTAAACTTTTGAGGTCAATTAATTAAATATTTTATTGGTCAATAATAAAACTTATTTGGTAAGAAAATGTAAAATGGAAATTAACTCATATTTATTAATTGGTAATATTGTTTTTATATTCACGTATCAACAATATTAATAAAAGTTATAAAACCCCCCTTCAACTTTCCAGCACAAACTAATATTATTAATTAATTGATAAAAACAAATTAATAAAGTTTAATTGGTAACAAAATTTTATTTACCAAATTCTGAGAATAATTAAACCATTATAATTGTGAGAATAATGAAATTTTTTTGTGTAATTTTATAATAAAAAATAATTTATTAATTATTATTTACACCAATAATAATAATTCAAATATTTATTTGTACTTCTATATCTATACTACTATTAATGAAAATAAAATCATTCTTTGTGAAATTTCCGCGCAAACAATAGTAAAGATAAAACGGAAAAGAAAGCTAATTTTTCTAATTGATTGAAAATATAAAAAGATCCTAATGGAAAAGAAGACGAAAACTAGGCAAATTGAAAAAAAAAAAAAAGAGGAAAATGATATTACTAATTGATTGAAAATTATTTAAAAACTTTAACAAAAATTAATTACACTTTCCTTTTAAAAACTTTAAATTATTTAAACTTTTAAAAAAATTAATTAAACATGGGTTGTTAGATTTTTTATAATAATAAAAATTAATTTATTTGAATATAGATGAGGAAGAAAAAATTAAATACGATATGGTGAAAATGAATATACATAAGGTATAAAAGTATAATTGCACATATATTAGTGTAATTGCCTAATAATTATTATGGTAATTAAGCTAAACATCGGTCGTTAAATTTATTTTTATAATAATTATAAATATATTATTTCTTATTTTCCCCATATTTATTTTAGTAATAATACAATTACATAAGTCATATTACATATCGATCTTTTTAAGATAATTGTAGACAAACAAGTCATATATTATTCAATTAATTGAGTAATACTTTTGCGCTAATCTTATAATCAAATAAATGTACATGGTAAATATTATAATTTTTTTTATAATTTCATCTTTATTTTATTATCTAAATGTATAATAAAAAAATCTATCCGTGCATCGCACGGGTAATTGGACAATTATTTACTCTAATTCAAACAAGGAAAACATCAGAAAACATAATCGATTCAACCAATTTCATCAATTGCGCTATATAATATTCGATGATATACTTTATATAATTGTGTATCGATCCAAATATTTTTCAAATATTATAACAAATCAATTTCGTGCAACGTACGAACTAAAATACTAGTTCATAATTTAAATTGTGAACATTTAGTAGGTAAATTGTGAATTAAATAGGTAAATTGTGACGTCGCATGGTATAACTATTGGTAGAACCGTAGAAGGATAGCAAACGTCCCAGAAAACTAGAGCCCAGATTAATTCTCGCCGGCCAGCTTCGCTGCCGCCACCACCGCAAATACATTCTCCGCCGCTTAACATTAATCTCAAAGAGCTGCTTCCCTTGTCTCTGCAATGGCGTCTTCGTCTTGTACTAGCGTTTACAGCTGTTCTCTCGTTCGTAATTCCCAATGCCTACCGAGTCTATCTCCTCCTGCCGCCGCCGCTTCCGTCATCAAGAGACCTTCCCATTTCCCAAAATTGAAAATATCACACTTAAACAGCTGCAAATTTAATCATATTTTCTTCCCTTTACCTTCCACTACTGCAGGCCGCTCATCGGCCTTCGCCAGAGCGGCGGCCGCTAGGAGAAGCGGTGGCGGCGGCGATAATAGTGATGAGAAAGAAGAGAAACAAGAAGAAGAAGAAGAAGAAGAGGTGGAGGAAGAACTACCGTGGATACAGGAAAAGGCATTGGACCTCGTTGAATTCACGGGCTCCGTCACTCAGGCAATTCCTGGGCCTCGTGTCGGTGGGAGTTCCTTGCCATGGATTCTCGCCGTGCCCTTGGCTTATTTTGGCATCACATTTGTTATTGCCTTCGTTAAGACCGTCCGGAAGTTCAATTCCCCTAGAGCGAAGCGTCGAAAATTGGTACTTATTTCTCTTTTTTCGCTTCTTCTTTTAACTCCTGTCTTTTACAGATACCAAAATTCGATGCTTTAATATATATGTTTTCTGTATACATCCGTTTCCTAATGTTTAATCAATTACTTCTGTAATGCCAATTCAAGTAATGTTTCTGACAAATTCCTGGTGCCTATAAGAAATTTGGAAATGATTTGGTGTTTGCTTTATTATGTAAGGAAATGAGGTTCTGTAAATACTCAAATGAGTATATGTAGCACATTAAACTGGAAGATGCAATATTTTCAAGGAAAAAAGGTCCTTGTCCAAAATCCATTCATGCCATATTTGGTTATCTGCTATGTAAAACATGTATGCAAGATAAAAGAGAACTTACTTCCCATGAATGTAGAGGGGCTTGCCTTTAAGTGCTTTCTTTGGCCCAACCTTTTTAGTCTTCCAGCTTTGAGAAAAGGATCAGAAATTGTTGGAATTACTAAGTGAATGCCAAACGCGGAGATCATAAAAGTCATTCAGTGCAATGTTGTATCTTCATGGAGCCCTAAACATGCATTTGCTTATTTATTTTAAAGAATTATCAGTTGTAAGAATGGCTTAACAGATGCAATCCAGAGAAATCTATATGAGCATCTGTGGGCTAAGTCTTACTTTTTCTAGTAAGATGATAGCATGACTACATTTTAACAAATATATGTCATCAGTTTGCTTTCTCCATGATTAATGTCACATTTTGAGATACATGGGTAACAAGAGGTCATTTCTCCTTCCAGGAAAAGGAGAATAGGATGCACAATCCACATCAAATTATCTTTTCTCTTGCTTAACACGGCATATCTTTGCTTTATACAGTCACACTCTGCAATTTCTGTATTATTTTATTCAAGTGCCAACTCATCTATGCTTTTTTTTGTTAGAAATGTAGAAACCTCCTAATTATATTTTGCTTCAGTATTGATGCCTGAAAAAAAAAAACCTATCTTTCAGGTCAATAAAAATGCTTTCCTGTGCAAATCAATTGATGAGCTCTTTGAGAAAGGACGACAAAATGTTGATGACTCAGAGTTGAAGGACCTGATGAAAAAGGTGATTTCTAAACATACAAACCTCATCCTTGTCAATTTGTCATGCAACCAATAGATATACTATTCCAGTAAAAGTGGCAATGATTTGCATGAGAGTTTGCTGCTATCCTTTTTAATGAACTTGCAAGAGACCTTGATTGTATTATAGTATTCTTTCAAAATGTTTTTAGTTTACTCTAAGCTATCTTGCAAGGTTGATTTTATAAACCTTAAATACAAAGCATTCTGACCAAGGACTGTGGTGAGTGTTGCTCTGTTCAATCTCTTTTTCTGAACATAGATGATAGTGAAGATTCTATTGTTTTCTGTGCTATTTTCATATTCTGAGCTAGCATCTACTATTTACTGCTTGCAAAGTTGAATAATGTCTTTGTGCTTTTGCAGACAAATTTTGAAATGGAGGATATTTTGCGCAAATATATTCGATATGCCTTGAATGAGAAACCGTTTAACCCAGATTTGGTAGCTGATTTGATTCAACTCAGGAAGGCCTCACTTTTAAGTGATTCTCAAGTAGCTGGAATCCTTAATGAGATCTCAAGTCGTATTGTTAAAGATAAAGGTAACTGAATAATAGAATCGGATCATTCATTTTTCCATTGTATTATTCACCTTGTTTTGGGATTCAACTTGAAGATAAAAATCCCATATAACCATATAAGAAGACTAATAAACATTGTGTATGTGAAGATATTATTTTCTTGATATAGACACAGCCTATAATCACATTATGGAGCAGAAATGGCTAATCTGAAGTGGTTAATTTTGGCTAAAGAAGTCAAGTTGCATGATTGCAGCTAAATGCAATGCATTAGTTGGTATAATTTCCTAAACACTAACACAGGCACACAATGTGCTGGGGAACCCCCTAAATTATGCTTTCTCAAAAGTGAAGCATCTTTTTGTCTGATATGTATGTCATGCAAAACTGAATTAACTGAAAAGGACTTGCCTAAAAAAATGGGAGGGAAGAAAAGTAAAAAATGTACCATTTATATGCCCATATGCCAGATTGGATGACTGCTTCTAACAAGTACAATTTATATGTTCAGAGTTGAAGAGGGTTCTGTAGTGCAGTGTCTGATTTCCATTCACTTGGTTGGGGTTGTGATAATGGTCAAATATGAGATTTTAAAACAGTGGATGCTTATTAGGGTATAGAATAAATATTGTATGCTAAAAAACTTCTGTTTTCATCTTCAGGTCCTGTTGTCATGGACATGTCTGGGTATTCTGAGAAGGGTTTCAAGAGAAAACTCGCGGTGCAAGCACTTTTTGGAAAGATTTATTATTTGTCAGAGGTAGGATGTTCAACCGTCACTATGTAGGGAAAGTAATGTGCAATTCTTACAATTAAGCCTCTCATTGCAGTTTCCTTGCTGGATTGCTACACACATCACTTTTATTTCAATCTCTTTCTATCATTCCTCTCTTTATGGCTTTAATGCTTTATGCATGACATGCTTCTTTCTATTCCCAATTCTGTGATAGCACCTCGCCAACCCCACCCCCTGCCACAAACACACACAAACTACTAGATGTACATTCTTTATGGTCATATGTTCTGCACACTTCACATGGTTTGGATGATGGAATTATTCCTGAAGTTGCGATGGAACTTTTGAGTGTAATAGAAGATCGGATGCATTTGTTTGATGTAATGATGTCAAAAATTTGACTCATCCTAGCATGTCTCCATCCCCAATTTGAAGGCTAACAAAATTAAGGCAACTATTGGATCTGTGTTTGCTTGTTATTCCAGTATGATAATGCCTTTTTAATGCTTGTTTCAGCACTTTTCTATGCTTTACTCACTTATTCAGCTCTCTTAAGTGTTCATTATTTTAGATAAATGTAATATTTTTATAGGAACATTTTATGATCAGTTCTGGATGTGGATATGAAATGCAGTTCAGATAATGCTTTTGATGACTATTAATCTATTATGTACCTATTGCAGTTAACATATTATGTACTTGCAGATGACATATTATGTACATTTAGTTTATTTACGTAATATGTTCATCAAAGGTACATAATATGTTAACTACTAGTACATAACCTAGACCAGGGTCCACGATATAATTTACGCATCACTAATAGGGTCTTCTCTTGATATTTATTAGAAGTGTGATTCATGTGAATTTTAATTTGATTAGGCTGTTCTAAACTCTAAAGTCAAAGTGTTATTTGCTTATGGAATTCTCTGCAAGCCTGTCTTTGTTGGCTTGTCTGTCCTAGAAAATAGGCATCTTCTAGTATGCACTAAATTTTTGTTGATACTGCATACTGAAAGCATACAGTTTAATGAATATCATCTCTAATGTTGTTATTGTTGTTGTTGTTTTTTTTTTTGCTCATAGGGAAAAATTAGGCATTATATAGTAGAAAAAGAGTGAAATTGGTTTTTAGTCTACTAATTACTTGTAAAATAACACAAAAATTAGAGATCTTTTTGTGAATCGAGAAGTTAAAGAATGTATTGAGATCTTTTGCTTCATTTTGTGCACAGATGCCTGAGTTTTGTTCAAGGGATAGCTCTTTAACAGTTAAAGAAATATTTGGGGTAGCAGAGTAAGTGCTTGTCTCCTAACCTTGTGCACATGTCAGACTGTATCTGTGTCCACTGATCTCTGTTCTTTTGGCTTTTCTCTCTCTTTCAGTGAGGATGCCGAAAAGCTTAGGTTGCATACTATCTCAGATGCCGGGGATATGGATTCTCTGGAAAAGATGGTTGATGGCTCAGATTCAGAAGATTCAAGTGACGAGTCATCTGATGCTTCCTAACTCACATTCCTTGAGTAGAATTTAGTGATAGGTTTAGAGCAAGCAAAGGCGATTTAGTGTTTTCCTGTAAAATGTTTTCCTTTTAATTGTTTTTCCTCATCCAAATTGAAAATTTTAGGACGGCTGTCGGATTGGAGCACAATAATGTTGGAACACTAGTTGTAACACAGAATAGAGATTTTAACGCAGCTCGAAAATTTTCTAATCTGCAGGGCAATTCACTCGTAAGGTGAAAGGCCTAATTCACCATAAGGTGAAAGGCCTAATTCACCATGGGCAATGTTCAAAGTACAATGGGTACCATACCGGTTTTACACAAGAGACTAGGTCTTCTATCATTCTATTGAAACTTACCCGAGTATTGCTCCCTTGTGAATTAGTTTGGCATAACGTCTTCTCTTATACTTTTCCCTAGAGCTGCGACTACCAAAGAGATTTTATTGAGCAGACTTTCTTGCCAAGATGAGAATGAGGACACGTGTATGCTTGGTTCGTCTATTTCATTATGGTCTACCTCCTTCTATAGATGTTTCAATATGTTATCCTTGAATTTGTGAATGCTTTGCCGTTCTTTGGCATTTCTTTTTCTGCTTGATTTGTATTTCTTGTTTTGATGGGATTGGTACTTCTATTTCCTTGTGTTGGATTTTGACATTAATTTAGACAATCCCGTGCCAACAATATCTCCTTTGACAATTTGTTTGGCAAAAATCAATTTCGTTTTTTTTTTTTTTTTTTTTTTTTTTTTTTTTTTTTTTTTTCAG
>NC_044926.1:15520257-15524020 GCF_003576645.1 Ipomoea triloba | reverse complement strand
TTTTTTTTTTTTTTTTTTATTTTTTTTTTTTTTTTTTTTTTTTTTTTTTTTTTTTTTTTTTTTTGTGGTTTCAGGCAATAGTTATTGCGTGGACCTTGGCCCACCACGGTCCAAAAATGACGTCGTTTTGTGTAATTTTTTTTTACGCGACCCACTGTAACATACATTTTTATAACTCATAATGTATATTATTCCAAAATATAATATGCATTATTCTAACTCATAAATTATATTATCTTACTCTAAAAATTTCATTATTCTAAAACATAATATACATTATTTTAATACATAATGTATATTATTTTAACACAAAATACATTATTCCAACTCATAAAATTCAACGACGTTGATTTGGACCATGATCCACACAACTGTTTGTACTGTAATTTGCCCGTTTCGGGCTCCCCTTAATGTGTGCAGCGTTCGGTTCAATTGCTTCTTTATTTTGTTTGGGCTTGTTTCAAGCCCACCCCTTAATGTGTGCAGTGTTTGGTCCATTTGCTCCTTATTTTGTTTAGGCTTGTTCTGAAAGTTGACTACTTTTTGTTTGTGGGATAGGTTATTGACAAATTATGCTCTAATCATGTTCCACATTGTAATTTGGGCGGTGTAAATGTTTATTTTTAATGTGCTCTAAAAATTGTAATTGCTCTAATCATGATCTACACTGTAATTGCTCTAAAAATTTATTATTTGGTATATATTACCAAATAATGTTAAAAAAAAATTAATTTTTAAAAAATAAACATTCAATATATTAAAAATGAACTTTATGTCAGTGGTCTAGCTTACAAAATGATCCATAGTATAATAATTGCGTATAATTTGGCTTGGCCTTTTTTGGTCCAAGGCTTCTCTTCTTCATTTCTTGCTTTCACATCAACCAGGTTTAATCAAGTGGTCAAACTTCTACATTTACTAAGTAAAAAGACTAAGCATTACAAGTCACTTAATCAAAATTGTGTGACTAATTTCTAGGACATCACCAAGATTTCAAACAGAGTTTAAAGCGCAGATAAACTTCATGTTTAGACAACACTATATATATCTAGAGTTTTAAAAATATGTCCAAGCATAACCACCAAATATTTCACCATTCATTCAACCAACTAGTTAACCAAGTAATATCAAAACTTTTCAACAAGACCTTTCTTCTAATATGGGCAACAACAGAAACAACTATAGCTCCGTTTTTAAACTCCTAGCACAGCTCATGGCGTCTCAACAACATCTTTTCTCCTTTTTTTTTTTTTTTTGTAAAAAAATTATTTTATTACTTTTAGCTAATAGTCAGCCACAAACGGATTTGCTGTTCCTTTACTGGAGCTATTTCCCAAGGCTAGGATGCCTCTTAACTATTGGCATCTGTGTTGTTGGAAGACGTTGAAATTGATCAACACCTTCTTGCAATTCATCTCCCTATCTGTTTTCTTCTGTTGATTCTGTTTCATGCCTTACTTCTCCCAGTACCTTTAGCCATTGGCTTACTTTAGTTTTTTTTTCTTTGAGTTGCATTTATTTCCTTTCAAGTGCTTTTTTCAGCTGATTCTATTTCTTCTAGTCTCTTCTTGAAGTAATTCAATAGCACATTCCTGTTAGTGGGATCCTCTTTTGGTGCGACATACCTCAGATCATTTTGATGAGTTCCTTTCCTCAGTTTGATTGACGCCACTAGTTTCTTGACTACTACTTTGTTCTTTTTATTCATTTGTCCCTTTGAAACCTTGTTTCACCATCAATGCATAAAGAAGATTCTAAAAGATCAATGAGGCATGGGTTATTATGTTGTTTGCTAGGTTCATGATTTGATCATGGATTATTTCTTCAATGTTGAATTTTATGCCTTTTGTCTACTTTGTTAGAGCAATTCTACCAAGGTCCACTTGCCAATATTCTCATGTAAGGAGGGCATCCAATTGGCCAAGGTAATTTTTTGTAAGATTGCTTACATGTTTGTTAGGCAAGATGCTTTAATCTTTTTTTCTCCAACATCACATTTCCTGTTGTGATATCCCTAGCTATTTGTTCACTAATCATCGCAACTTCATGTTCTTCCCCTCTAGCACAAAGTATTCATTTATATAATCAAAGGATTGAAATCATAGAAATTACCTTTGAGGTATATTTTTCCCAACATTGAGTTGCTTGGAGTTGTGGTTTCCTTTGAGAGACTGATATACATTTCCTAGATTACTTCTTCATCATATGCCTCAACATTGGTGACCATTCCATGTATATTCCCTTGGATTATCAGTTTTGAGATTTGGTTATTGTCTTCAAGGCTTTCCAGTATTAACAACTTCTAGTTAATGATCTTCTTATACACTATTTTGTCCCATATTTTGGAGGTTTCCTTGTTCAGGGATTTCTTGTTGAATTTCTTTGGTAAGTCGGATACCTTTGGTGTTGTAACAAATGTTTTAGCAACTTTCTTTCCCTTTAGCTTGTTAATACATTTTGCTTTAGATTTTTCTATTGTCCATTTTCCTTTGCCAGTTGCTCTGCTTCTTGTCATTGAGGTTAAGTATTGGTAGGTCTCTTCTATCTCCAAGTCCATCTCCTTAATGTTCCACCTTTCCGTCTTCTTCCAACGAGTGGTTATTTTTTAAAACTTGGAGGACCATTGGAGGTCATTTTAAACTCGAAAGACCACAGGTGGTAAACTCTAATACTCGGAGGACCATCGGAGGTAATAACTATATATATAGATATATAGATATATATATATATATATATATATATATATATATATATATATATATATATATATATATATATAATCATTATTTTTTTCAAAATAAAAGAAATATACGGTCTACTAATTATAAAAATAATTTATATATATATTTTTATATAAATAAATACGGAATAATCATATGATAAAAAATAAGCACACACATGATCAAAAATTAATTTCATACTCATGATCTTGAATGAAATATTTTATACCACTCGTGTTTATGAACACATATAATCATACTATAATTTTTTCAAAGTTCTTCAACAAGAAAATTATCTATTAACGAGGCAAAAGTCAAAACAGACATAACCATTTACCTTGAAAGCTTATTGCCCTTAATACTCTAATCCTCAATTGTCCAAAGCTTCTTCTTCTATCAACCATCATCATCATCCAACCAACAAAACACATAATAACACACATAAGCATATAATCATACAAAATCCTATTTCTATTCTACCCATAAAGTAAAAATAATAATAATAATAATAATAATAATAATAATTAACATAAGACTCACAAGGCTTGGAGAAGTATAGTTCCACTCTTGATAGAAAATAAGAATTTTTTTTTTTTTTTTGTTTAAGTTGACGGCAAAATAGGGAAGAAGGAGAAAGAAAAAGAAGATGAATTCTTCTTTTCTACAACTTATTTTCGGCCAATGGAGAAGAAAAGGAGAAGAGTAAATCATCTCATTATCCATCAAAAATAAATAGGAATCATGAAGGGAAATTGTCATTAGTGTAGGGTTTGTAGCCTCCAATCACAATCATCAAATTAATTTGATTAAAACACCTAATTATAACATGTGTAAATTATATCATATTATAATTTATATACATATATACGGTTACATACATATATATACACTATCAAAAAATATACTTATACATATAGATATACTGTCCATATATATATATATATATATATATATATATATATATATATATATATATATATATATATATATATATATATATATATATATATATATATATATATATATATATATATATATATATA
>NC_044926.1:15479262-15519625 GCF_003576645.1 Ipomoea triloba | reverse complement strand
TATATATATATATATATATATATATATATATATATATATATATATATATATATATATATATAATCATTATTTTTTTCAAAATAAAAGAAATATACGGTCTACTAATTATAAAAATAATTTATATATATATTTTTATATAAATAAATACGGAATAATCATATGATAAAAAATAAGCACACACATGATCAAAAATTAATTTCATACTCATGATCTTGAATGAAATATTTTATACCACTCGTGTTTATGAACACATATAATCATACTATAATTTTTTCAAAGTTCTTCAACAAGAAAATTATCTATTAACGAGGCAAAAGTCAAAACAGACATAACCATTTACCTTGAAAGCTTATTGCCCTTAATACTCTAATCCTCAATTGTCCAAAGCTTCTTCTTCTATCAACCATCATCATCATCCAACCAACAAAACACATAATAACACACATAAGCATATAATCATACAAAATCCTATTTCTATTCTACCCATAAAGTAAAAATAATAATAATAATAATAATAATAATAATAATTAACATAAGACTCACAAGGCTTGGAGAAGTATAGTTCCACTCTTGATAGAAAATAAGAATTTTTTTTTTTTTTTTGTTTAAGTTGACGGCAAAATAGGGAAGAAGGAGAAAGAAAAAGAAGATGAATTCTTCTTTTCTACAACTTATTTTCGGCCAATGGAGAAGAAAAGGAGAAGAGTAAATCATCTCATTATCCATCAAAAATAAATAGGAATCATGAAGGGAAATTGTCATTAGTGTAGGGTTTGTAGCCTCCAATCACAATCATCAAATTAATTTGATTAAAAACCTAATTATAACATGTGTAAATTATATCATATTATAATTTATATACATATATACGGTTACATACATATATATACACTATCAAAAAAAATATACTTATACATATAGATATACTGTCCTATATATATATATATATATATATATATATATATATATATATATATATATATATATATATATATATATATATATATATATATATATATATATATATATATATATATGTATAATTACATATCATAGTGTATAAAGAAATTAAATATATATGCTTATATGTTAGGTATGCAATATATGAAATCTCAATTAATATTATAGTATAATAAGAGTACAATATATATATATATATATATATATATATATATATATATATATATATATATATATAATCATATTCATATACTATCGTATAATTAAGTAGGTACATAATGTAAATACTTATCACTATAATTATAGAAATCAAAATATGAACTTATTTATGCTCAATAATAATAATAATAATAATAATAATAATAATAATAATAATAATAATAACAACAATAACAAGAACAACAATTGTAGTTATATTTTAAAGAATCAATAATAATACACAAAATAATCAGTGAATCCAATCCACTACCTCAACAGTAACTCATATAAACGGTAAGAGAACACCTTTTGAACCCAATGTGTGATATACCTCACATGGTACGACCCTATTTGATGAAGCTATAGAGGATTATCGAGGCCGAAGATCTGTGCTTTAGCAGTCCAAAAAAAAATCCCTTTTTGGAGATTTACGCTGTCGTTGTCCGTCTCGCTGACTCACCCACCACTGCACCACAGTTATATGGAATACTGTCCAATTATAAAGCTTTGTAGAATTTCTTCTCAAGAGTATTCTTAATTTCAGATCATCAGTGATGTTTTGAGAAGATGATTTCCCAGAGTATTTCTCTTGTATTCCTTAGAGAGAGTTTCTTAATATTTAAATCTTGAAGATTATCTCTTGTAGTGCTCGTTAAAGACTGTCTAATAAGTATATATAATATTCTGGATCTTGTAAGACAAGTAATCCTAAGATATTTCATGTAGCATGAATTACTGTCTTACCCTTGAGGTATTTCAGTCAGAGATGGGTATTCTTGTAAAATAACTACAAGACGGGTAATTGCTATATTGGTCCCAGTAGGGTTATGGTACAAGTCTAGAGGGGGGTGGGGGGGAGGGGTTGAATAGACTTGTAGGATTTTAAAACTTTTTAACGATTCGTTCAACTGTACCGAGAGGTAGCTTCAACGTTTCGTTGAGAATGCACACCGGAAATTAATTTTAACCCTTTTTAATTGTTTGCACGTATACTTGTTCTTGTAAAATGATTAGGTTTGATCGTGATATAATGCAAGCAATACAAGTAGTAAATAAAGTAGAGAGAAAGGGGGGGGAGGAGAGAGAGAGAGAGAGAGAGAGAGAGAGATTTTATAGTGGTTCGGCCAACTCAACCTACTCCACTCTTTTCCTTTGAACTCTTAAGGAGGTTTGCACTATCCCTTAGTACAAAAGACGCTCAATCCTTGAACTCAAAACCGGCCTTGAACTCTACAAAGTTTTTCGACTATAACTAGTCTACTCCGTCTCTTTCTACTTCTACCGAGTAGAGAACTTGGCTTTGAATGTCTTCATCTTCACGACTGAGCAGCACAAGTCTCTTGATACTGGAAGTAAACTTTGGAGCTTTTATCTCTCTCACTGATCACTAGATGTGAAACTTGTTCACTTGAATACTTAGAATAATCTTTGAAATACCAACCCTTCTTCAATCTTAGAAGAGGGTATCTATAGGCATGTTGGAAAAGGTCCGTTGGAGGGAAACCATATTCAAATGTCTATTAACTAGTGGGTAGAGACCGACGGGTAATCGAGATGGTAGGTGAGCGTGTTAAATTTTCCAGCCGTTGGTAACTTAATTTGCATTGAACATATCATTTTGCTTTGCATAAATGTTCTAGGTTTTAAGGAAAAATCCACATTGGGATGTGTTCCTAGGACTCGTTTTGTTTTGGACACATTTGCTCATATTTTTAAGGTATCGAACTGTTAGCTCAGAGAATGTCTCGAGCAGTCCTTTTCGAATGGTTAACTGTCACTATTCGAGTTAATGTTTCGAACCTTAAACCATTACATCCTCTCGGATACGAATGATTGACCTTACTGTTCCACCTTTTACTTCGAAAGGTATACCCTTCCACCATTTGGCCTTTACAACCTTTTGGTATTGCAATCTTCTACTCTTCAAATCTTCATCTCGAGCTCTTCAAGTCTTCAAATCTTCGAGCCATTCGAATGGTAACTACTTGAATATTTTGTTTAGACTAATAGAAATGTAACTTCCTGAGTTACAATTCAGACTATTCGAAGTCTGAGCAGAAATATCATAAGTCTAAAATTGAAAAGAAATGAAGGGACTAAAATTCTTAACTTTTGGTATCATCAAAATCTAAATTAAAAAATGTTTCTAATAATTTCCCCTTTTTTGATGATGCCAAAATCTATACCCAAATTATGAGGTTGTTTTTAACCTTGAATTGATTTTCATTACGATTCAACCAATAATTGAGTTTGATTGATAATTGTTCTAGGAATTTAAGTACTTGAAATTTAAAAACATTATGCAACCCACACTGAAATAATTTTTATTAATGATCTCAAAATATTACAAATTACATTCAGTTGGCAAAAAGCGTAAGTAAATAAATATTACAACATTTATTCATTGCGAAGCTTATATCCTTGCTCTTGTTGCTCCTTCTTGCCCTTAGCTTCTGTAATGTCTAGAATGGTGTTGATCTGCTTACGAGTGGATGAAATGCTGTCTTCTACCACAAGATGATCATACATGGGTGTTATTTTGTCTTGAAATTGTGGTAGTTTTTGAAGGCTTCCATGATATTTTCTCCCTGAATCACTCCACAACACCCCCATCTTATGAACTCTCTAATGGTCATTCCATCCGTGAAAGATATGGAATTGTTCCTCATGAGCTCGAACACTGTACTTGTGAGAGTTGAGTCGAATGTGTTCCTTGTGACCCTTTAAAAAGAGTCAAGGCGTTCCTGCATCTTCCTCTCAGCTTTAGCAGCTCCAGTCTTTATTCTCTTTTTTCTCTCTTTCATTTTCCTCATCAATCATGTGTTAATGGTCAATAGCTTGATTAGGGGAGGCTATGCAATTAGCCTTTCACTGCTTATCCCATCTCTTTGTCTAGGGTGGCTGATTTTCTCCTTTAAATCTTTTGCCACTATTTTCCTAGTAAGGCATGAACGGTACAACTTCACCAGTCGGGGTGATAATTGTTGTTTTTCCTTTCCGTCTTTTGGTAGAGCTAGCAACTACCAATAATCCTTATCTCCTTTGGCCTTGGGCTAGTGTCATCTCTTCGCGCTTTTTAGCATAATTAGTTGCATCGCCAGGAGTAGAGATGCCAAGCTTGTTGTGGAGATCACCGAGGCTTTGATGAATGATCTTCATGTCATCTTTAAGCTCTTAGGTTTCCCCTTTGATGGCTCGTTGGTTGACCTAAACTTGTCCGTGTTCTGTAAATATTTCCTGTATGCCATTAAGAATCTTGTTAAGTACCTTCTGCATCTGGGCTACAATCGAATGTCTGAATTCACCATCAGCTAGAGGTGATGATTTAGTTGGGTGACTCTAGGAAATGATAAATTTCCTTGTAGCGTATGCTTTCTTGACCACTGTAGATTTGATCTTAGCATTTACTTGTTGAGTAATTTTGACTACTTTCTTCACCTTCTTGAATAAAGATTTCTGCTCCTCGGCCATGGATTTTAGAAACTCCATCATTGTTGAAACACCTCCCATTAGCCTGGGTGAAGGTTGAGGCGTCTTGTCCTGATCCACTTCTACTGAGAAAAGATTCTCTAAGCTCGCACCAGTTGGCGCTTCTGGGTTTCCACCAGAACTGGCTGAGCTAGAATCTGAATTCGCTATCACTCCTTTGTCAAAGGTACTAGGAGAAGTGGCGAATGGTTTTGCCTCACGAGTGGTTGCGGGCTTAGCCTCACCACTCGATTCTACAGCCTCTCGAGTGGGTGCCATGGGAAGTGAGCAGACTTCTACTCCTCGAGCTAGTTCACCACTTGCTTCCACTACCTCTCGAGTGGTTGGGAACTACTCGGAACATCCTCGACGTTAGTAGCCTCACTACTCGGTACTTCAACCTGTCGAGCAGGTTCTAATGTCGCAATTGACGGCTCGACTACATCTACCACTCGGGCAAGTTGATGCGGCCTAACATAATGAAGATCCATTAAGAATACCATTTGGGCCAATCACAAGGCCGAAAGTCCAAACAATTAAGGTAACTCTTCATTGGTTATATTCAAAGATCGTGGAAAACTAAGTCAAGCCCAATTGCAAAAGATGAAGAAGAACACAAAGCTTTTTATAATTGTTTAAGTGTTGATTTTGGGGATTAAATTAGGCCCAAATCAACCCTATTATTTTTTGTCATCATTATTTTAAATTGTTTGGCATGAAAGAGAAAACACTAGTTTGTATTTAGAAAACATTCCTTAAATCCCTTTCTAAGTAGGACTATATTTACTTGTTTTCTAGATTAGGTTTAGGACTCATTTTCTCATTGTATTTAGGATTATAATGATTCCCCTATACCTATAAATAAGGCATAACCATAACAGTTTTAATTACGCTTTTCATTCAATAAAATTCTTAAGTTTTTCTTTACACTTGTGTAAGAAACCTTATGGCTAATTATGGACTCAATTAGTGGCTAGTTGGTGGACTCGATTAGCAAAGTGATTCGTGGACTCGAATCAATATTCCTTTCTTCAACCTTAGATTTTGGTTCGTGGACTCATTCCTGAATCGAAGGAAACTAGATTCGACTCTAGTTGATTGAAGATTGCATCATCGAGGTACTTGAAGCTATAATGGGATTCTCTTAAGTTTTTGAGGATTCGAGACTAAGGGTTTCTCGTGAGGTCTAAGGTATTTCGATCCATCTTTATCCTTACCTTGGGAGTTATCTTGGGACAATACTCTATCCTTTATTTGAACCTTGGACTAGGTTCATATCAATTTGGTATCAGAGCATAGATTTATTTCATAATCATTACAAATTTGGTTCCCTAGGTTTTATTTAAAAAAAAAAATAGAACATTCAATCTGAAAAATTTGCTCCTTGTCTTGAATATAAGTTTGAGGATGAGGTATGTGACCATTTTGAAACCCCCAATGAATATGTTGAGGGGGAACCATTCATACCTTTAGATGTTGATTCTGAATATACCGATAGTGAGTCTAGTCATACTCTTGTTGTTAAGGAGGTTTTGAATGTTCGCTCTTTAAAAGAAGATGAATCTCAAAGAGGTAATATATTTTGTGCTAAATGGTCAATAAGAGGGAATGCTTGTATTGTGGTAATAGGTTCTTGAAGTTGCACAAGTGTGGCTAGTGTAGCTATGGTTAAATTTCTTCAGTTACCTTTGCTTGATCACCCAAATCTTTATCGTTTGCAATGGTTAACCGATGCAAGAGAAGTTAGAGTAACAAAACAAGCTCTTATTCATTTATTTATTAACAGTTACTCTGATGAAATTTTGTGTGATAATAACCCAATGCAGGTTGCTCATATCTTGTTAGGTAGACTATGAAAATTTGATAGAAAAATAAGTTATGATGGAATGAGGAACACGTATGTGTTTCACATGAATGGAGTTAGATGTGTCTTGCTTACTTTGTATCCTAAACAAGTAGAAGAAATTCAATTAAGGTTGATGCAAACTCTCAAACCTGTAACACCCAATCTTCACACCTTAAATTTATTACAAAATCACTAATAATATATTGCGGAAGCTTATACATCTAACCAAAAGAAAATGGGTGTTACCGCCACGCTTAGGTATCTTTCCTATACCCAAACGCTAAGGCTAAACTTACAACATCAAATAACAATCCAAAGTCTAACTTACTACATATGAAAATAATCAATACAACCGGGTATTTCTTACAATGCTAAAACTTCCAGGGTGTCTATTCTAAGATAGAGTAGATCTCAACCTCAACTTCCATCATATTCATGTTCACCTGCAAAAATCATTTTAACACAAAAACAAAGGGGTGTATATCCCAAAATTAGCATATGCTAAGTAAGTTCCATTTCACCCCGTAAAATATAGGCTTGGGTTTTCATCATTTATCTCATAATATACTTTTTCAAAAAAAATATGTGGAGATATACTTTTCCAAAAATAACATATTTGTCAATGAGGATTAAATACCAAGTGGAGAGTCTTTAAGCTCTCTACATAACCACCACTAGGCATCATAGGCCAAACCAAAATCAAATTGGGGGATTCAACCCACACCAATACTCAAATTTCATAATTCATAAACCAAATTGGGGGATTCAACCCACACCAATATCAATCAATTAATTTTTCATAATGACTACAATTCCAAAGGTAAGTTGTGAGATTTCCGGCTCACACCGGCACCAATATTATTATCCTCCAAGACCAAATATGTATATATATAATTTCCAAAATATATCATTTCTTCATAATAAATATTTTCTTCAATAAAATCTATAATTTCCCAAAACATATTTTTCTCCACAATAATTCATTCCATAATAATATATCGTTCTTAATACATGTATATAACACCAAAATTCCAAGCCAAGCATTTACTCAACACACGGGTTTGACCCGTAAAAATCAATTCTCGACAATTCGAGAATCATACACATATTATGCAATGCATTTGTGATCACATGAACATTATTATGCACATAATTTGTAAAACATATAATTTTGATATCATATCATATCATATATCATCAAAATATACTTATATATATTGGGGCAAAATATATAATTTTAGTGAACATGAAATCTTACCCTTGAAGACCAAAACTCTCATCAACACTTAATGGGATTCTAGCCACTTGATAAGAAACTTGAGAGGCTAGATTTTCCTTCAAATCCTTTAAACACCAATAGCTAAATCCTCTCCTTTACTTGAAGACTTGTGAAGAGAATTTGGCTATGGATTCTTGAGCTTCAAGGAAGAAGATGAAGACTAATACTCTCTCTCTCTTATCTTTTTTTCCTCTCTAAATTTCGGCCAAGTGGGAAAAAAAATGGGAGATCAAGCTTTTATATTATCTCTTATAAGATAAGGATGAAAACATGTGGTATAGAAAGTGACACTTGTCACATTTTTGTGGTGGGTAAGGGAAAATATCTTTGGTTAGACTGTTATGGGTTAAAACAGATATAGTTACGGTAGAAAAATTAGAGAATTATAAATGGGCCAAAAAAAATTGGGTTAAAATAATTAATTTGGAATTGAGCTAAAGTTAGGTTCAGAACATTACGAAATAATCACATTTGGGCTTAGGGGTTTAAGTAGTAAAATAAAAAAAATAAGTTGACCCAATGCCCATAATAAAATAGTTAGATTTATATAAAATAATAATAATAATCCCTTTTTGAAAATATTTATTAAAATAATAATGTTAGGAAAATACGGGGTATTACAAAACCAACCTCGAAGAAAGAAGAATTAAGGAGAGTAAAGTGGAACCCCATATTTGGAATTGCAGTCGCCACTCCAATCCTCTAACTCAGTTTGTAGCCAAACAAAGAGACCACAATTAGTGATACAGTTGAAAGGACCAACCCAAGGTGTCAAAGTGTAGCCTCTCTTGGTAACTAAAAAGGATAGTAACCAAGAGAAAAGAAGGGGAGTCACTATTTACTCACTTTTATTTCAAAAGCATGCATTAAAATTCTCTAGATTTGTTTTTCATGTTTCAATTGATGGCGCACTTGCTAGATGTGGTAGAGATTTGTTCGCTTTTGATAAGTTCCAAAGATACCTAGGTAAAGGGTCTAATTAAGGTGCAATTGTTCTTACTTGGTATCCTTTTGTGGCTAATCTGTGGTGTTTTATACTTTAATGTGCTAATCAATTGCAAAGCTCTACTCTTGGCATACTTTAGATGATTTTATAGGTTCTTGAGGCTCAAAGGGAAAGCATGCGAACTTGGCAAAAGAAACAACCAAAGGAAGTGGCAGCAGAGCAGATCTACGTTCACTTCCACGCATGGAAGGTGGCGTGGGAAATATTCAGAGACTTCCACATTCACTTCCATGCATAGAGAGGAGCGTGGAGCAGTTTAAGTAAGTAGGTTTTTTCTGGGGCGGTCTTTCGGTGACCATGCTTGCCTCGACTTTTCAACATATTTCAGAGCATCTAGTCCTTGTGTCGCTCAGTTGGTGTTGACCATCATAATCTCTACTGGACCCTCGGTGATTACTTCCCACATCTCATCATGTAGGGCCGAGAGGTGCGCCTGAATACGCACCACCTTTCAGTCATCAAATTTTGAAAATTGAACACAAGATGCTTAGAAGAATGATGATAATCTATATTTTTATAAAAATACCTGCAAAGAGAAAAATGGATTTTAGGGTTTTGAAATGAGATCACCCGGCAGTACACTCCGAGTGTACCGATCAATGCAATTTCTCTGATACCACTTGTTGGTCCTGGTGAGGGTTTTGTACGAGTCTAAAGGGGTGAATAGACTCGTAGGAATTTGAAAATTTCTTCGCGATTAGTTAATCCTACCCGAGAGGTAAACTTAACTACTCGACCAGATTTTTTAATGCACAGCGAAAAATATTTGTTTTAACCCTTTTAGTATTCCTTGCACGTTTTGATTTGCTTTATTAAAACTTAGGTTTGGTTGTGTTAGATGAAAATGATAAAGCAGTAACGAGAGAGAGATAGAGAGAGTTTTTATAGTGGTTCGGTTGTTAATGAAACCTACTCCACTCTTCTTCACAACACGTGAAGGGATTGCACTATCTCCATAGTACAAACACCAAGTTTGCTCATTAAACACAAAGCTGGACGTGAACTTCACCCAGGTTTTTTTTTAACTCCTACCACTGTTGTAAAAATCGGCCTAAGCGCCCGTCTAGGCGCTAGGCGGCCCTAGGCCGTTCCGCTTTCGTTGCTAGGCGGTAAAAAATCGGTCGGCCGCCTAGTCGGCTGGCTAGGCGGCAAAATCGGCCTAGGCGGCCAACTCGGTCAACTCGGCCGAGTTGACCGATTTCATCCGATTTTGACCGAGTTATTCCGATTTTGACTGGTCGTTGGAGTCTAGACTGCTACGGTAAAGTTTTAAACTTTAAACATTTAATTTATTTCATTAGTTAATACATTTTATTCATTGATTCTATAATCTAATTTATTAATTAATAATTATTCATTTATTTGATTTATTTCATACTTCATTAATTAACAAACATTATTACCATATCCTGATATTTTTTATAGTTTGCTACTTTGAATCATTGGATGATTGATTGAATGTTGAAAATTGCAAGTTTGCCATTGTTTTTTTTGTGCCCGCCTAGCGCCGCCTAGATTCCGCCTAGGCCCCACCTAAGCCGCCTAGGCGCTAGGCGCTACCCGGGCGCCCGACTAGCGCCTAGCGCCTACTGCAACCATGACTCCTACAGAGTTTACTCCGCCTCTTTCTACTTCACCGAGTAGAGATATATAGGTTGAAGAAAACAAATTCATCTTCTCCAACTAGAAGGTCTTGGCATCTTTGAATCTAAATCTTCACACTTTGAAGCAACATAAGACTCCCTTAAACTGGATGTAGCTTTAACGCTTTAGGTCTCTCTTCTCTTTCACAGTACACTAGTCTTAACACTTGGAGTTTTGAAAGTTTTTTCGCACTTAGAATATAAGAATAACCAACACATTATTCTGAATTAGAAAAAGGTATTTATAGGCAGTGAGAAAAATAGTTTCGTTGGAGGAAAAACTATTTTCAAATTGCCTAAGGACCAGCGGGTAGAGACCGGCGGGTAATCTAGAGGGTAGGTGAGAGTTGTCAGATTTTCAACAGTTGTGACTTAAATTGCGTTGAACATTTACCTTTTTGTTCTGCACACGTTGTCAATGCATTTAAAGAAAATCGACCTTGGGATATGTTCCTAGGACTCACTTTGCCTTAGGACATAAACACTCACTTTAAGGTTTTGGACTGTACATAGAATGGTTGACCTCATCATTCGGTCTTGCAACATTTCGAAAGGTAGACCCTTCCACCTCTCGGTCTTTACAACCTTTCGGTCTTGATTGTGTTCTACTCTTCAACTCTTCATCTTCATCTTTAGTCTCGGACTAGATTTAACCATTCGGTTACTCTGCTTCTCGGTTCATTCGATCGCTGATATCTGCATTCGAGAGGTAACCACTCGTGTTACTCTACGACTCGTTGTCTTTGAGTGTGCTCTCGAGTGTCCATTCGGATAAATACATTTTAACTACTCGAGGTATTATGCGGATGATTCGAATGTTGAGCAGATGATTCTAAAGACTAAACTAATTGGGGGGTCTAGACTCCTATTGTTTGGTATCATCAAAATCTAATATAAAGTGTTCCAAACATACTTTTACTTGTTGCTATGATAATGCTCTCTTGAAGTTGTCAAACCTAGCTTTCTAGTGCTTCTACGCTCTTGAGCTTAGTCACACATTGTTCAATTCTCATGTGTCAGCCTCCAACCTCTCATATGTTGTTCGTAGACGATTGTTTTTTGTTTTTACAGGCTAACACAAGGGAGATCACCACTATGGAAAATGTGTTAGATACTTGTTATAATCCATCCGGACAATAGATAAATTTTGATAAATCATTGGTTTACTTCAACAGCTGTGACACCCCAACCTTTCACAAGCCGAGATAGCTAAACTTTAACACAAAAGCTGCCTATCTCAACTATCAAACATAACATAGCGGAAGCGATTTATAACCTAAGGGGTATCATGCCACATCTAGGTAAGAAAACACGGCCTAGACGCACAGGCTAACCAAAAACTGAACCAAACTGCATAGATATAAATCCTCAAGTAATATCAAAACATCCAAAATCTAAACAAGAGCATATAATCTCATCATTGGCACACAGGCCCAAACATAAAGTCTAAAACATCAACAACTAGTCTAAGCCGCCTCATAAAGATAAGCTCTAACGCGCTCTCGCTTAGACTTATTCCATACCTGGAAAACATACAAGAAACCATTAGCAAAAGACTGCTAAGCAACCACCACTCACACCCGCAAGGAAATACATATATATAAGAGGTAATTCCAGCAATGGTCCTCCGACTATGTTGATTTTTCAAAATTAGTCATCGACTTTTAATTTGGACAATTTAAGTCCCTTGACTTTCAAATTCTTTCCAATGTTGGTCCTTTCGTCAAATTTTGGTTAAGTTGAGGTAAAATGAAGGGGTAAAATTGTCCGTTCACCAGTATAGTGTATTATTACTCGTATTTCTCCTGTCCTATACACTATATATCTGAATATAATATCAGTCGAAGAGACATCGACTGAGATTATATGGCTTCGATTGAGACTTCGACTGAGATTATATTCATATATACAGCGTATCGGACAAGAGAAATATGAGTAATAATACTCTAAATAGGTGAATGGATAATTTTACCCCTTCATTTGACCTCAACTTAACCAAAATTTGATGAAAGGACCAACATTGGAAAGAATTTGAAAGTCAAGGGACCTAAATTGTCCAAATTAAAAGTCGGGGACTAATTTTGGAAAATCAGCATAGTCGGAGGACCATTACTGGAATTAACTCTATATATAATAAGTTTGCAAATAGGTTTACACACCCATATAGAATATATACACCAACGAACTGTTCAATACTTAAAATCGGATACTCAACAACAACACGTTGAATAAAGGATAAACCAAGACTCCTCAACAATACCAATATCCAACATAATTGCACAAGACAACAAGTCTATAGCGGAATATCAACCGAATCAAGAATTCAATAGAATACTCATAAGAAAACAACCAAACCAGAATATATCCAAGAATAATCAACAACCAACGAGATATGATATAACTCAAGAATTAAGTAAAGAGACCAAACGGACCTCAACCTAAGGATAAGTACCAACCCTTACCCTCCAACCAACTTACCAATCATCAAACCCAAACTCAGTTCACAGAGGCAGATAATGCCCGATTCATGATGGCAAATGGTGCCCAAATATACAGAGGCAAATGGTGCCCAAATATACACGGAGGCAAATGGTGCCCAAATACATGGAGACAAATAGTCCTCAAATACACAAAGGCAAATAGTGCCCAAATACACAAAGAACAACCACAAACAACTCCCAGGTAATATAATCAAGGATTCAACTAACCAAGAGACTCAAAAGATGGACCAAGAGATATGAATAAATACTCAAAAGCCAAGGTGGAATACTCAACAAAATATCCAAACAAGTTCCAGAATTAGAGATGAATCAACAAGACAACAGATCAACAGATCAGCTACTGGAAACAGAACTGGAAATGAACTGGCGGAGCACCCTCACGGAGCACCTTGTTCCGCCAACGTACCCCACCAACACTAACGGAACACACCAACAGAGCTACCCCTTCCGCCGAACTCTTCCTCTAGTTCTAACGGAACACACCAACGGAACACCATGTTCCGCCAAACCCTTCCACCAGTGTTCTTACGGAACTTCCAACGGGACACATTATACCATTGAAACGCACAACAAGAACAACTCCAACGCACAGAATCAGACTTAGACAGAATACGGAATACTCACTCCCAGAATACAAAAATATGATCAGATTGCCCAGATTACACATTTCAGAAGCCAAATAAACATGGAATCCATCACGATAAATGTTCGTACACATCAAGATGCAAAGGATCAAGAACACAAGTTCAATAATCCATCAAAATAGCTCACAAATCATCAAGAACAAAGGCTAGATCAAGGAATTTCCATAGGATTCCAAATCACCAAATAATATTCATAGATCAAGAGTGTAAAATAGGTTTTAGTGGACATGATGGTTACCTCTTGAAACACACTTCACCCAAGAACTCTCAAACCTCCTCACAAAGCTCCACCTCCACCTTGATCATCTTTTTCCCAAAAGATCCCCAAAAGAACAACATAAGAACTTGTATAAAGATTATGAAAATAACATGATGCAAGGTACATTCCTAAAGATAGACACTTACCCAAGCCTTAACAATCCTAAAAGAGCAATCTTGGCCTTGGATCTTGAAGAAGGAAGTGTAGGATTCACTTAGGGTTCTTTAGAGGTGAAAGGAGTAGGATGGATTATATTTGCAGGAAATGAAAAGGGAAATAGGGTTGCAAGTACAAGACTTTTATATTAGTAGGGAAAGATCATTACATATATCATGTATGTATCAACTAGGGTAAGACATAAAATAATGGGCCCTTATAAAATGGGTCTCACGTTATTTATTATACTACTAGTTTGTAAGGAATTAATCCTTCAAGAATGAATGAATATATATATATATATATATGTGTGTGTGTGTGTGTGTGTGTGTGTGTGTGTGTGTGTGTGTGTGTGTGTATATATTGGGCCATTATAAAAATACTCTTACTTATAAGAATTGTAAGGATCCAAATTAGAATAAATCCCTTACAAGAATTAAATCAAGAATTGGGCTTTTTAATAAATAAATAATTCCGGGTTCAAGAAATATATATATATATATATATATATATATATATATCAATTGGAAAGACTAAGCCCAATTAAATCAAATAAATCGCCCGGTGGAAATAATTACCGGTCTCAAGGCTTGAACGAATTTTCGGGGTGTTACAACAGCAATACGGATCAGTAGGGCAAAAGAGAAGTGGTGGATACTCTGGGTGTTAAGGAAGCGAACACTACAAGCAAATATTTAGGCTTATCATCCCTCATTGACAAAATGAAAACAGAAAAGAGAGATTTTGGGCTTCATTCCTTAAGGACAAAATTCTCACTAGGATTTGCAGGTGGAATGCTATATTTTTTGTCGGGCTGGTCATGAGATTTTACTGCAAAACGTCTTCTAGGCAATGCATTCCTATGCAATGATGGTTTTCATATTGCCTATAGAGCTGTGCAGAGAGATTGAAGTTTTGATGAATGACTACTGGTGGACGGGCTAAGTAGGAACTAGTAGAGGCATCAAGTGGAAATCGGGAAAACCTAGGAGGGATTATGTACACAAAAAGCAGCGGGAGGTATGAGCTTTTTGAAACTTAGAAAAATGAATTTGGCATTACTTGGCAAACAAGCATGGAAACTGATACCATGGTTGAAAAAATCGCTAGGCACTCGTGTATTATTTTATTTTTTAAAAATTTGTTTAATTTTTTTATATTTTAAAATTTTTTAAGACTTGATAATTATAAACTATTTAATACTTTAATAGTTAATACTAAAATATTAAATATTAACTTAAAAAAATCTAGGGTTTGAATGATTTAGAGTTATTTCATCCAAAACGACGTTGCTTTGAATAAAATAATCAATTTTTTTTTTTAAAAAAAAACAAAAAAAGGAAACAATATCTAATCGGCCGACTAGTCAGCCTAGGTGGTTGGCGCCTAGCCGGCCGGCTGCCTAGACCACCGATTATAGTGATACGCTAGGCGGCCAGGCGCGATTTTTGCAACATTGTTTATTACTAATTACTAAACATGCGTCCATGGTAGTGCGAGTATATAAAGCCTGGTACTATTGAACATGTCCAATTTTTGAAGCTAAACCAAGAAACAACCATTCCTTTAACTGGATGGGAATTATTGAAATAGAGAGTGTGATGAAGGAGTGATGTAGAAAAAGAAAAAGAGATGGTTGCACCTGTAATACCCCGTATTTAATTCAAGCCTTGAAACCTGGTAATTAATTCTACCGTGTCATTAATTTAATTTAATTGGGCTCCGACCTTTCCATAGAAATATATTTCCCATCCGGAATTATTTATTTGTTCCAAGGCCCAATTCCTTGAATTAATTTTGTAAGGGATATTCTTTAATTGGATCCTTTCTATTCCTTACAAGTATATTAATTATGTAATGGCCCGATCATTGGAAGGACCATATTTATATTCATTAAATTAATATTGGGTGTGGATGACCCATTTCTTACAAATAAGCCCATGTCTTACTTTAATACCCTAATATGATATATACATGATATATGTAATGTTTTTCCCTACTCATATAAAAGTCTTGTACTTACAACCCTATCTCTCTTTCATCTTTCCTGCAAAATACATTTCTTCCTACTCTTTCACCTCTAAGAACCCTAAGCATATCCTACACTTCATCCTTCAAGATTTCAAGCCAAGATTGCTCTTTTAAGGTCTATAGCTGTAACACCCCGTAAATTCGTTCAAGCCTTTCGTTCGATAATTAATTCCTTGGGCAATTTAATTTAATTCCAATTGGGCTAATTCCTTCAATTTGATATATATATATATATATATGTATATATTTCTTGAGCCTAATTTAATTATTCTAATCAAGAGCCCAACTAATTGAATTTATTCTTGTAAGGGATTTTATTTAATTTGGACCCTTACAACCTTTGTAATTAAATAATCCTACAAGCCCACATTCTTGATCATACATTATATATATATATATATTGTTTCTAAGACATCTTATGGGCTAATTCTTGTATTTAATTTGTAAGGGGTGAATTTATTAAGCCCAACTTACTAGTCTTGATTATATTTAATTTCCTACACCCACTATTCTATAAGTTACTTAAGCCCACATCATTTAATGTCTTACACCCTAAATATTGTATGTATTCTTAGTATATATTTTGAAGATCAAAATACCCTAAAGACTTTCACTCCTTTCTTCCTCCCTACTCTACTCTCTCACGCCACTTTCCACTCCATATTTCCCTAAAATTGATCTTCATTTCTCCTACAAGTTTTCAAGTCAAGATTGCTACTTTAAGCTTGTTTAGGATTGGGTAAGTGCATCTAGCCTAGAATCTACCTTGCATTTTATGGTTTTGCTAGTCTTTTTGCATATTCTTATAATGTTCTTTTGGGGTTCTTTGGGAAAAAGATGATCATCAAGAAGGTGGGGCTTTGTGAGCATTGCTAGAGGCTTGTTGGAGTAGGAAAAGCTCTTTGAGGTAACCACTATGTCCATCAAAATCTATTTTGTTCACCTATTCTATATATGATGTTCTTGGTGTTGGAAATCCTGAAAATTCTTGTTGTTAGCCTATTTCTTGGATGTATTTTGTTGGTTTTCATCTTGATCTTTTGCCTTGTGTTGTATGATCAATGATGTTATGGATTTCCTTATTTTTGGACTCTAAATTGGATGAAATGTGAGTGTATTTGGTCTGATTTTGTATTCTGGAAGTTGGATTTGTTCATGTCTGTTCTCGGTTCTGGAATCTGGAAATTGGGTTGGCCTTGCGGAAGACCCGGACGGCACAATGTAACCCGCGAGGGCGATCCGCAAGGTGGCGACGGTGGTGTCGGGCGGAGGGGAGAGGCCCGTTGAGGGAGACCGTCTCCTCTTTGCGGAGGAGGTCGGCGGAGAGGTGTGCTCCGTTGCGGTGTTCCGTTAGGCCACTGGGAATTGATTTCCAGTGAGCAGTTTCGCTGTTGTTGTTGTCTGTTGTTCTCCTTTGTTCTGATTATTGTTGGATTGTTTTGTTGGGTATTTTACCATGTCTTTGGAGTATTTATTCATGTCATTTATTGGGTATTTTATACCTTAGCTTGGAGTATTGATTCATGTCTTTGGTTTCCATTTTTGGTATTCTTGATCTATNTCGGTCCCTGTGATTGGACTTCGGTCCCTGTGATTGGGCTCATCACCCCTGTGTACCGGTTTTCCGGGTTTGGCTCTTGACCACTGACTTTGGGTTGGTCACCCCTGTGTACCGGTTTTTCCGGGATTGACTCTTGACTCCTGACTTCTGACTATGTGGTTTGACTTGGTTTGGTGGTTGGGTTGACTTGGTTTGGAGGTTGGAGTTGGGGTTCCTTCTTGGTCCGTTTTGTGAGCTCTTTATGCTAATTCGGTCGATACCTTATGGATCTCGGTTATGGTTCGTTATTGCATTATGCTTTGTTGTTGGCTATTGGCTTTGTTTGACTGAGTCTTGGTTTGTGATTCGTTCAGCTTATTATTGTTGAGTATCGTTTTCAACTACTGAACAGTTCGTTGGTGTTTATATTCTATATGGGTGTGTAAACCTATTTACAAGCTTATGTATATCTATATCTCCTTGCGGGTGTGAATGGTGGTTGCTTAGCATTCTTTTGCTAATGGTTCTTTGTGTGTTTTCCAGGTATGGAGTAGTTATGCGAGAGCGCGCTAGAGCTTTCCTTATGAGGATGTTTAGCCTTAGTTTACCTTGTTTAGACTTTGGTTTTGGCCTGTGTGCCTTGAGATATTATTAGTATACTCTGGATTAGTGGTTTGAGTACTTTCGATGATTGTGGATTATGTTTTGAGAATTTTATCTTGGTTTATATCTATGACAGCTTAGTCCGTTTTTTTGATTAGCCTGTGCATCTAGGCTGTGTTATACCTAGATGTGGCATGATGCCTCACAAGTTTTGAAATCGCTTCCGCTATGTTACGTTTTATAGTTGAGATTGGCAGCTTTTGTGTTAAAGTTTAGCTATCTCAGCTTGTGAAAGGTTGGGGTGTCACAATAGCACTTGGGTAAGTATTTCTCCTTAGGAAGACATCATTTCTCATCATGTTTTCATAGTCTTTTATAAGTTCTCATTATATCCTTTTGGGGATCTTTCTTGGGAAAAAGATGATCAAGAAGGAGGTGGTGTCTTGTGAGGTGTATTGAGGATTGCTTGGTTGAGAAGAGCTCCAAGAGGTAACCATCCATGTCTCACTAAACCTATTTTCACTCATGATCTATATATATGATTTGGTGTTGGAATCCTGTGAATTTCTTTGGGTTATAGCTTTGTTTGATGGTTTGTGAACCTTTATTTGTAGATTGTTGGACTTGTGTTCATCATCCTTTGTATCTAGATGTGTGTGAGTAATTCTTGTTATGGATTCCATGATTTATTGGCTTCTGAGATGTGTAGTCTGTGTATTCTGAGCATGTTTCGCAGTCTGGATTAAATCTTCGTGTGTTCTGTTCTGTAATCTAGGAGGGGTGTTCTTGCGGAGGTGGGTGGCGGTATAATGTGTCCCGCCAATCTCTTCCTCAAGAACACGATGGTTTGGTATGGCGGGGAGGTGCGATCCGTGAACTTCCTCCGCAATCTTCTTGCGCTATAGTTCGGCGGACCAGGGCATTCCGCTACTGTGTTCCGTTAGTTCATCTGTGATTATGATCCAATGTTTGTTTTTCGATTCTTGAACTCTGTTTGATTCCTTTGATTCTGGAATGTGTCCTGAGCATTTGGTTGAGTATTTCACTTTGATTCTTGATCATTTATTCATGATCTTTAGTCATTCATCATGATTTATTGAACTAGTATTGTTAGCTTATTCCTTGGCTATCATTCTGAGTATGTACTGTGTTTACATTCTGAAAGGAACACTGTTGGTGGGTGATTCTTTGGGTATGAATATGAGTTTGGTATGTGGAGACCTTGACTCCTTACGAGTATCTCCTTATCTTGTCGAGTCTTTGATATCCTTTGGGAAGTGGTTGGTGGAATTATGGTTTATGTGTGGTTGGTATTGTTTGGGGTATTGTATGCCTCCGTAATTAGGCCTGTGTGCCTCTATGATTGGGAAGTGGGTACCTCTGTGATAATGGGTTTGTGTGCCTCTGTGATAGTGGGCTCGTATACCTCTGCGTTGTGATATTGGTTTGATGGTTGGTATTGTATTTTGGTGCTTGTTCCTTGGTATTGTGGGTTGTTGGTTTCCTTTGTAGTTACTTGATTGAGTCGTATTTCAATTGATATCTTGTTGTTCCTTTGTGATTATTCTGTTGGAGTTATAATTCAGTTGGTACCTTGTTTATAGACTTGTTATCTGGTATATCCGTATTGGATGTTGGTTTTGTTGGGAGAGTCTTGGTTTGTGACGTATTCAGCTCATTGTTGTTGAGTCTCTGATTTTAAATAAAGAACAGTTCGTTGGGGGTGTATATTCTATACGTGTGTGTAAACCTATTTACAAACTCTATTACATTATGTATCTTCTCACGAGTGTGAGTGGTTGGTTGCTTAGCATTCTTTTGCTAATGGTTTCTAAACTGTTTTCCAGGTATGCCATAGTCTGAGCCGAGAGCGCGATAGAGCTAGTCTCCCTTTGCGATGCCTAGACTAGTTTTTATATTAGACTTGTTGGGCCTGTGAGCCTCAGAGATGGATTATGTTTTGACATTTACCTTTGTTTTACCCTTTTGGATTGAAGTTATGGATTTTTAGCCTGTGCACCTAGGATGGATTGTACCTAGGTGTGGCATGACACCCTGGATTGAAGTTATGGATTTTTAGCCTGTGCACCTAGGATGGATTGTACCTAGGTGTGGCATGACACCCTTGAGGTTTTATATATGCTTCCGCTATGTTATGAGTAGTTTTCTGAGATTTATAGCTGTTATGTTTAAGTTATGCCTGTCTTAGCGAAAAGAAAGTTGGGGTGTCACAGCACCACCACCATAGGAGGTGATCCTTGGTCGCTTTACGAGGAAAATCTTTGCGTGCAGACTGCCCTACTTGATAACATCGCAAATGGCCCAATGAAGTCACTATTTAACATGCATGGGACTGGTTGGAATGTGGAATGCGTGTGAGATGTGTTTGACGATAGAGATACCTAACTTATACTTAGCATACCACTCAACGTGTGAAAGCCTCCAAATTCCTAGACATAGCTGGTATTGAAAAGAAAAATGTGACTACTTTGTAAGAAGCTACTACCATCACCCGATGGGAGCAGTGGCTCATGAACGTTCCTAGAATAAAATTTGATCGCTTAATGTTCCTCCGAAAGTGAAGACGTTATCTTGGCAGCTCACATCGTGTTTCTTACCAACAAGATATGCCCTTGTAGCCAAACGGGTGCCATGTTTGTTATTATATCATATGTGGTTGAAGGAGCTGGCAATTAACAATGTTGATATTGAAACTAACTCGCAATAATTTTTTATGCTATTACTTCTGCACCTTTTATTTCTACTTTAGGCATTGTTATTGACAATATTAAGGAAGTTACATCCTTATTTAATGATGTGCGCTTTATATTTTTCAAGTGATCTATGAATCGTGGTGCCGCTCACATTGATGTTCTGTAAGCCATTTCGATATCAGGTTGGAGTGAGTGGTTGGTGATCACTCTGTCGTCTTGTCTTGCTAATGTTCTTTATTCTGATTTAATGCCCTATTTTTTCCTTTCAAAAAAATTTAAATAAATAAAATAAAATGGGGTTTGAGTGTAAAGGTTAAAAACCTGGAGGATCTCCCCAATAAATCCTGAAAAGGTATAGGGAAATGGAAGACGGCGATGAGGCGGAGAAATCAATGGAGATTGGTAAAGGTTACGCGATTAGTTGCACAGACTTTCTCTACAGCTCTACGGCTGTTCTTCCTTCTTGTACGCATTCAAGTCCAGCCTTCTGTGTCTTCTTCTATCCTTTACTTCTTCACCACGAGTGTACGACAGCCGCCAACTTCACTCTTTAATTTGTAATATTTATTTACAATATGTGAATTGATGAATTTTGAATTTGTTGTGCGTCTGTTAGTTTCTTTTGCTTTTGTAAATTTTCTGTTGCGTCTCTCTCTGCAATTTGGATTTTTCTTCCTAATTTGTTTGGGTATTTGAATTCTTGGTTAAAAATTAATTCTCCAAGACTCTGAGTTCGAATTCAGGGTATTTTGCTCCCTCTAAGAATTTCAAGGATACTGCTTTGCCATTGCTTATTTGCTTTCTCAATTGATAGCTACGCAGTGTGATAGAATTTTGTTATGATGCTAGAAATCTACTAATCTAGAATGTGGACTTAGCTAAATCTTCTTTGGGTTTTCTTCCCTTTTGTATGATAGTATCGTGTGATTATCTATGCAAATTAACCATTGTTTCATAATACATTTGCTTGGTTTTGCTTTAGATATGGGCTTGATTTTTTAGTTGATAGAGAATTAGTGCAGTTTGAGAAAATAGTCTGCTTTTTTTTTAATGAGAAATATGGGTGAGTAAAGATGTGATGGAGCTAAAGATTATAGTGGTTTCAGAATATGAGAGTGTAGAGGAGTTCTATGCCATAGCTCATAAAAAAAATATTGTATTGTAATTTATGATGTATTTTTTATTTGAACCTTTTTATTGATGTTTGATATTTTCTCATGGGCTTCTTTGAATTGTTTGAACATTGCCCCTACTAAAGTTTTTTCCTGGTTCCACCCCTGCATTCAGGTCAATTCCTATTTTTGAGTGAAGAAGAGAAGGGAAATGATTCAGCAATGTTATCCTCCCAGAACTCCAATCTCTCCTTTTTTCAGCAATAAAGCTCTTTGCAGTTCATCTTCTTCATTGTCTTGTGTAAGACCTAGAGCTATATGTAGAGGAGTGGACATCAGCTGTGAGTCTATGGAGGAGAAGAAGCCCAAAGCAAATCCGTATCCAGGCAGAATGGGCCCACATACGGGAAGAGATCCTAATGTCAAGAAGCCGGGATGGCTGAGGCAGAAGGCTCCTCAAGGGGAGAAATATCGGGAGGTTAAGGAGACACTATCTGGTCTCAAGCTACATACTGTGTGTGAGGAGGCACAGTGCCCCAACATTGGTGAGTGCTGGAATGGAGGCGGAGACGGCATTGCCACTGCCACAATCATGGTCCTTGGAGACACCTGCACCCGTGGCTGCAGATTCTGTGCCGTTAAGACCAGCGGCAACCCTGCTCCTCCCGATCCCTTGGAGCCCTTACACACTGCCCAAGCTGTTGCTAGCTGGGGGTAGGGGATACAATTTTCTTTATTTACATCCAAATTATTGAAATACTTGTATTCTTTTGATAATTATGTTTATTTGATACTAGTGTGCCAAAACTCAAAAGGTCTACTTTGAAGCCCGAGTTTATGAAAATTGGAGTGAAGATAGCAAGGGAAATTGAAACAGAATTCAACTCCTTTTAGGAACAACTTAAACAAGACTACTCCAGTTAATGGGTTAAAGCCAAAATTGAGTCTCTAATAAGTATCAACCACGTTCTAGCATATATTTAGCTAGTAGTCATGGCATTCCAAGCTCCTAGCATCGAGAAGAATAATTGGAGCACCTGATTGCATTTTTACATAAATTGTCATAATTCATCATTTCATCTTGAATTTCCTCCTGCAGTGTGGACTATATTGTTTTAACCAGTGTTGATCGTGATGATTTACCTGACGGTGGGAGTGGTCACTTTGCTGAAACTGTCAGGACCTTGAAGGTCAACACTTTTCTTTGTATATCATAATAACTTAATTGCTTTTCATTACAATTTTTCTTTGTTCTGCATGGGAAGATTAAAAACGGACAACTGCATTAATTTCAGGGCATTTTATGCGACATTTGATTCTTTTAACAGATACTTAAGCCAGACATTATGGTTGAGTGCTTGACTTCTGATTTTCGAGGGGACCTGGATGCTGTATCAACTCTAGTTCACTCTGGATTAGATGTTTTTGCCCACAACATTGAGACTGTGAAACGACTTCAACGTATTGTTAGAGATCCTAGGGCTGGGTAAGTTTGCTAAAAGTTTTTCCTTAAATTTCCACAATGACTATAAGAACAGAAAAATTAGCTGTTTTTTGCCTTGCATTTTTATACACTTTGACATCTTCTCTCTCTTTCTCTCAAAATTTTTAAATTTATATATTTAGATGTGGGAAGCAAGGTGGTAATTGAGGGTTCTTAAACTTGTATTTGCTATACTCTGTTTCATTTTTTTTGTTTTTTTGGAAACAACTCTGTTTCATTTCTAATTATGAAGAATTCTGAATCAGAAATTGAACATTGCTTTACCATTTTGATTGGCTTACCAAACAATAAATGAAAACAAGTTAAATGCATTACCATCATTGCTCTCAAGGTGTAGAAAGGATTCTGTTTGTGTGTTTTCCTTGATTTTTAAAAAAAAATTGGTAAGCTTCTATTGCTTGAGTTTGATTTATTCTTTAGTTTTAAGCATAATTCCTTTTTATTGTTGAACCTTAGAGTATAATGACTAATGTATAGCATTTTGAATGACATGCCTTATCAAAATCAAAGTCTTCATTAAGCATAGATCCTATTCTTCATAAGTGCTGCTCTCTTGTTGTGAAGTAAACTTCATCAAGAAGAGGACTTGGATACAAATCTGCATATCAGAATTGCATTTCAATTCACTTATTACCAAAAATTGAGGAGGATTTTGCTTCGTGATTTCATTTCCTTATAGTGCAACCTTCAATCACATCATTTTAGTGAATGCTTAGTATTTAATGGGATTGTGCAGGTATGAACAGAGCCTATCTGTCCTTAAACATGCAAAGCTCTTTAAGGAAGGAGTGGTAACAAAAACTTCTATCATGCTGGGACTGGGTGAAACTGATGATGAGATAAAGGAAACCATGACTGATTTACGGGCAATAGATGTTGACATTATGACATTTGGACAGTATTTACAGGTAAGTATAATTGCTATCTGGCTGGGATCTACTTTAGGCTGTGTAGCATGCTGGATTGCACTTGATAATCTAGGAACCTATGTAGAAAAAGAGCAACTAGTTTTCATCTTCCTTTTTCAATGCAATTCAAAGAGTTAAAACCACATTAAGGGCTGGATAATGAACCTTTTTGGTGGCAATAAGTTGCTCCATTTGAACCTGAATGATTTGAGCAGTGTCACTGTCACAGAAACCACACTCTTTTTTTTGTTTTGTTTTGTTTTGTTTTTTTTTTTTGTTTTTTTTTTTTTTTTTTTTTTGTTTTTTTTTTTTGTTTTTTTTTTTTTTTTTTTTTTGTTTTTTTTTTTTGTTTTTTTTTTTTTTTTTTTTTTGTTTTTTTTTTTTGTTTTTTTTTTTTTTTTTTTTTTGTTTTTTTTTTTTGTTTTTTTTTTTTTTTTTTTTTTGTTTTTTTTTTTTGTTTTTTTTTTTTTTTTTTTTTTGTTTTTTTTTTTTGTTTTTTTTTTTTTTTTTTTTTTGTTTTTTTTTTTTGTTTTTTTTTTTTTTTTTTTTTTGTTTTTTTTTTTTGTTTTTTTTTTTTTTTTTTTTTTGTTTTTTTTTTTTGTTTTTTTTTTTTTTTTTTTTTTGTTTTTTTTTTTTGTTTTTTTTTTTTTTTTTTTTTTGTTTTTTTTTTTTGTTTTTTTTTTTTTTTTTTTTTTGTTTTTTTTTTTTGTTTTTTTTTTTTTTTTTTTTTTGTTTTTTTTTTTTGTTTTTTTTTTTTTTTTTTTTTTGTTTTTTTTTTTTGTTTTTTTTTTTTTTTTTTTTTTGTTTTTTTTTTTTGTTTTTTTTTTTTTTTTTTTTTTGTTTTTTTTTTTTGTTTTTTTTTTTTTTTTTTTTTTGTTTTTTTTTTTTGTTTTTTTTTTTTTTTTTTTTTTGTTTTTTTTTTTTGTTTTTTTTTTTTTTTTTTTTTTGTTTTTTTTTTTTGTTTTTTTTTTTTTTTTTTTTTTGTTTTTTTTTTTTGTTTTTTTTTTTTTTTTTTTTTTGTTTTTTTTTTTTGTTTTTTTTTTTTTTTTTTTTTTGTTTTTTTTTTTTGTTTTTTTTTTTTTTTTTTTTTTGTTTTTTTTTTTTGTTTTTTTTTTTTTTTTTTTTTTGTTTTTTTTTTTTGTTTTTTTTTTTTTGTCTTGCTTAAGCTAAAGTTTAAAGAAACCTTGCTTTTCATAGCAGCTAACAGCTATCATAGTGCACACAAATACTTGTACCTATCAAACATTAATCCACACTAATTCCATATATGCAGCCAACTCCATTACATCTCACTGTCAAAGAGTTTGTTACTCCTGAAAAGTTTGCATTTTGGAAAGAGTATGGGGAGTCGATTGGGTTCCGATATGTTGCCAGTGGGCCTCTGGTAAGACTTCATACTTTATCGCTTTTAGAATGATAATTGTCATAGCTGGAGAAATTCTATTAGCTTTTAGTTGAGAAAATGTTATATTTTGTTCATGTGAAGTGTTAAAGCTATCTAGTTTACTAGTTATCCCCCTATAAAATTTGCAATGAACTTTAAATTTGAACTTGCTCAGGTTCGATCGTCCTATCGGGCTGGAGAACTGTATGTTCAGAATCTGGTGAAAGAACGGACCAAACAAAGATCTGCAGAGTTAAAATAGCTTTTAGCTACACAAATTCAAGATATAGCTTCGATTTTGATGTCATTGTTTTGCCATGTTCACATTCTTAGATTTGGTTCTTCATTGCAAGAGTAAACAGATTATGAATTCAATGTTCCCTTCATACATACAAAACCAAACTAGGGTTGAAGATGAACACAAATTTTAAATTTTCATTTCAGGAGCAACTCTTTAATACGTTTTGAAGAAACAAAAACAGAAAATGCTATGGAAGAATTGAAGTACATATAATTTCAAATTTGATAGCATTGGAAAGGAGACTCTGTAATACACAACTCTTTATTCAACACGTGCTCAAAATGAGTCTTACACATAAATAATGTACATTATGCATGTGAATAATGTATCTTATGCATATAAAAATGGACATTGTATATTTAACAAGGTGTGAACACGAATTGAATCGAGTCAAATATCTTACTATTCGATTCGAATTCGACTATTTTGAGAACTATTCGTATTTGTATTCGATAAATATTCGAATTTAAAATTTTATTCGGAGTTAATACCACAAATGGTCCTCTGACTACTTGGCTAGTACTCCTTTTAGTCCTCGACTTTCAATTCGACCACAAATGGTCCTCGGACTTTCATTTTTGACCACAAATAGTCCTCACTTAAAATTTCTATTAAATAGGTGTTAAATCTAGGGATAATATTGTCAAATTGATAAATATTATTATGATTACTTCTTTTTTAGAATTATATGACAACCTGATTAATTTCAAACATTAAGTTAATAAATATAAGAATAAAATAGACGTGATAAATTTCATAAATGAACAAATTAAATAAAAACCAATGATTGATGTTTGTAATTTGTACTTGATTAATTATATTAATTCACCGGTGGTGGCTTTCAGTTATGTCGCAAACAAAATGTTTGATTGATTAATGAAAAGTGAAAACTATTAATCGGCCATGTATGAACAATCATGAAGTGATGGAAGCAAGGTTTTTGAAAAAAATTTCTTTCATTTTAATCTGTTGGTTAAATTAAAAATAGATAGCTCTAATATTAAATCTTCATTTTGTACGCATAATTAAGAGAATAAGGTGTATTGTCTTTTTATTTTGGAGTATTTATATTCGTTAATTGTTTCAATTATGCTTGTTGGTGAAAAATTATAAACATTTTTTATTTTATGACCATTATATATATATATATATATATATATATATATATATATATCAATTTGACAATAATGCCCTAGATTTAACACCTATTTAACAGAAATTTTAATGGAGGACTATTTGTGGTCAAAAATGAAAGTCAAGGGACCATTTGTGGTCGAATTGAAAGTCGAGGACTATTTGTGGTATTAACTCTTCTTTTTTCAGCTTGTTTTTCCATGAAGACTATCATATGGAACTGTCAAGGAGTAGCGTCTAAGTGCTTTCTTAGAGCTCCGAAATGGCTTCTGAGCAAACACCGTCCGGACATGCTCTGTTTAGTGGAAACTAAAACGTCAGGTAGCAATGCCAACTTTATCTGCATCAAGCTTGGCTTTGAAAAGTGGGCAAGAGTCGAAGCCCTTGGATTTAGTGGAGGCATATGGATTTTATGGTCGAATGGGTTGACAGTGGATATTCTACAATCCCATCCACAATATGTGCACATGTCTGTAAGGGAATTGTCTGGGAGAAGGTGGAACTTCTCTGTAGTCTATGGCAGCCCTTCTCTGTACCTTCGTCGGCGTCTCTGGAATTCTCTAAGTAGGGAGAAAGTGCAGGTGAATCACCCCTGGCTGATTGCGGGTGACTTCAATGCGATTGCTAGTCATGAGGAATGCTCGAACCCTCACAACCCCGGGAACCACAGGAATGGGGACTTCAGAAATTGGATATTCCGAGAAGCGCTGGTTGATCTTGGATTCTCGGGTCAGAAGTTCACTTGGAGGCAGGGAAGGGATGATGAGAATTTTAAAGCGGCCAGGCTCGACCGTGCTCTTAGCTCCATGGATTGGTTAGACCTCATACACGAAAAGAAGGTGACTCACCTCCCGACGCTCGGATCTGATCACTGCCCGTTACTAATTGACTTTGATACTCAGAGTAAGAAGAAAGAGAAAAGTTTCCTTTTTCAAGGGGCTTAGACTGGTCACCACTTGTTCATGGACTTCATTAGTCAACACTAGAATAGAGAAGATACAGTGTGGCAAAATAAGGATGGGATGGCCTTAAAATTAACTGAGTGGAACAGAAATGTGTTTGGAAATATCCACCAAAGGAAAAATAAGTTACTACGTAGGCTTGAAGGGATCCAAGTATAGGTTGCACACGCACGCCATGTGGGACTGCTCAAATTGGAAAGGAAAATCAAACAAGAATTAGAAGACACGTTGCAGCAGGAAGAGATTCTCTGGTTCCAACAAGCGAGAGAGGAATGGATCGCGTCGGGCTACCGCAACACTAAATTCTACCATGCTTCGACCAAAAATAAGAAGGCTAAAATAGGTCGGTATAACTTTCTGGATGAAGAAGGGAACTCTATGACTGATGAGAAACAAGTGGAGAAGACAGTTCAGGATTATTTCACTGGGCTGTTTACCAAGGACGAGGAGGCCGATATCAGCTGTATACCGAAGGGTAGATTCCCTAACCTCGTGGAGGAAGACTGGAATCTCTTCAATGCCTCCATTACTAGGGAGGAGATCAAAGCAGCACTATTCGCTATGAGTCCTTTAAAAGCCCCGGGCCCGGATGGGTATCATGCGTCCTTTTATCAAACGGCGTGGCACGTTGTGGGTGAATCGGTTGTTAAGCAGGTCAAGATGATTTTAAATTCTGGACACCTTGAAGAGGGAATTAACGATACCGCAATTGCCCTCATACCCAAGAATAGCTGCCCAACTAATGCTAGTCAATACAGACCAATAAGCCTTTGTAATGTAATTTATAAAATTATAACAAAGGCTATGACGAACCAGATCAAACCCATTCTAAGGAAGCTTATTGGGCAGCAACAGAGCAGCTTTGTCCCTGGGAGACAAATCACTGATAATATCTTGATTTATCAGGAAGTCATTCATTCCATGCGCAATAAACAGGGTAATAAAGGTCATATTGTAACACCCCAATTTTTCACATCTAGGATTTATTACGAAATCCCTAATAGTATACATCACAGCGGAAGCTAATAATTCAAAAAGCAGAAAACTGGGTGTTACCGCCACGCTTAGGTATCTCTCCTATACCCAAACGCACAGGCTAAACTTACAACATCAAAATACATCCAAAGTCCAACTTAATACAAGTGGACATAATTCTTCCAAGGTGGCTATTCTAGGATCTCAACCTCAACCTCCATCCTATTCAGAGCTCATCGGCTACCTGAGCATACCCACGCTAGACTTCATCTGATAAGGTACACAATGAAGTGCAGTTAGCGCGACGGCTAAGTAAGGAGATCCAAGGTCACTTGAAAATAAACAAAGGTTTTCAAAAATAATTATCAATAATAATAAGGTAAGGTAACATTACCCAACAGTCGCAATCAACCTGCAAACATTCTAACAACAAGCAGTTTCACTTTATTTCAGTAATTCAAGCATATAACACAGTCATTGATTCACCCGATGGTTAGCTCTCACACATCACTCGTGGTACACAATTCTCGCCTTACTCATAAGTGGGGTACGAAACACATCCACTGTTAGATCTCGGTGGGGTACACAACACGTCCACCTTCCAACTCTCACGTGGGGTACAAAACACATCCACGTTTAACTCACGGTGGGGTACGAAACACATCCACCTTTAATTCACGAGTGGGGTACGAAACACATCCACTATTAGATCTCGGTGGGGTACACAACACATCCACCTTTCCAACTCTCACGTGGGGTACGAAACACATCCACGTTTAACTCACGGTGGGGTACGAAACACATCCACCTTTAATTCACGAGTGGGGTACGAAACACATCCACTATTAGATCTCGGTGGGGTACACAACACATCCACCTTTCCAACTCTCACGTGGGGTACGAAACACATCCACGTTTAACTCACGGTGGGGTACGAAACACATCCACCTTTAATTCACGAGTGGGGTACGAAACACATCCACTATTAGATCTCGGTGGGGTACACAACACATCCACCTTTCCAACTCTCACGTGGGGTACGAAACACATCCACGTTTAACTCACGGTGGGGTACGAAACACATCCACCTTTAATTCATCACACGACTCCATCACCAATAACTCACTCAGATATATTTTCCCAACCCGCATGCTTAGGTTAGTATTAGTCACGTCACAGAAAATCAAGTATAGAGTCATAATAATTTTCAAAACATAATTATTTTCCATGTTAATATAATGCACAAAAATAATATTTGTCAAAATTGTTTCTAACCATTCTTTTTCAGAAAATTTCAGCTTGGCGCAGTCCGAAAGATTGAGCCGGTAAAAATAGTTCCCGAACTCTTTTTCACTTGAAATTTTTATGGTAGGACCCTAACTCATAGTACTTGATGTTCATAAAAAGTTTTGGTCATCAAGGTTCACGAATTATCACAGAAAATTCCATTTTTGCCCTTGGCAGTGTGCTGTCCAGCATTTTTTCCTCTCTGGACCAGTTTTTGGAAAAATAATCGAAAACCATACTTATACTACTCCAAAAATTATGAAATTTTATATGCAGCTTCTACACTTATAGAACTACATGTATAAAAAAAATTGGATCAAAATACCTTACCGATTTTTCCCAGAAATTCACGGAAGTCACTGCCAGAGACTAACTTGATTTTACTTCAATATTTTCACAAGTATAAGCCTATATGGGCATAAATCCAACATATACATGCATAAAATAGCTATGAACATGCATAACAAATTTATCAAAAATCAAAGCAAGGATTTTTTTGAACCAACTTTTAGATCTATAACATAGCACACACTTTTCATGAACAAAATTCTAAACATGCAATTCTTCCTAGCATTTGCCTATTTCCAAGCGATTGAACCGACTTAAGAGAATCCTTACCTTTGTAGAAGCCTTTTAAACCGTAAAAGTTGAGGGTGTTCTCTTTGGAGTTCTTCTCCAAAAATCCTAAAGAAAATGTCACCATAACAATAATATTATCTTGTATTAAACATTAACCCTTATATTCTAGAGATGATTGAACCATCAAAGCTTAAAGTCTTACCTAGACTTGGTCACTTGAATGGGAAAAAAAAATGAGTGGAAGTTCTAGATCACAAGTGGAAGTCTTGAACAATTTTCTTCTTCTTCTACCTTAGTGGATTTTCGAAAATGGGATGAAGAGAGGAGAGAGATGATCACAATGCTAGACTAAGCTTTCTTTCTTCTTCTCCTTAGTGTAATTCGAAAATGGAGTGGAGTAGGAGAGAGGTGATGTGAGCTTTGTCTTGCTAATTACTCAATCAAGTGCAAGAGCACCATGCTTCCTATGTCATCACATTTAATGATCCAATCTAGAGTAGGATTTGCTTTGCCACATGTCAACACCCCATAAATCCCTTATGAAGATATTAATCTAATTGGCCAGTTTAAGCTTAAATCAGATGAATGTTCGGAGAATTATAACTTATTTCGGGAAAATTCTAATACCAAAATTATCGTAAAAATATTCCCGTCGCAAATCACCAATTTTGGGAATTTTTCGGTGTCCCGCTAAATTTAGGTTCAGAGTCCGTAACCATTTATCCCTTATGGTCCATTTAGAACTTCTCTTGAACTAATTAAAAATTCAGGCCTAATCGTATGATACTTAATAATCCCAATTCTGGAAAATTCGAATTGAATCTACGTCCTTAAAATTTCCTCGATTCGTAACCGATACGTAGTTCGCAGCTTATCGATAATTAATCCTAAAAAATTATTTCAAGCACCGAACCGTCTTCTCTTAAATGTCATAGCTTAAGAAAAAAATTTATACCGCTATTCTCGAACTTTAACCTTGTCGTAAAAACCGAGGGGTTACACATATGATTCTCAAAATCGACCTCGAAAAGGCATACGGCAGACTTAACTGGGAGTTCATCAGGGATACCCTAAAGGATGTGGGCATGAATAATGAATGGATTAGAAACATTATGACATGCGTGGAATCCCCCAGAATGAGACTTCTATGGAATGGTGATAAGCTCGATCAAATTGTTCCCTCCAGGGGTATCCGCCAGGGCGATTCCATATCTCCTACCTATTTGTACTGTGTATGGAACGGCTGAGCCACATTATTACAGAGAAAACCGAGCAAGGAGTTTGGAAAGGCATCCGTCTTTCAAGGTATGGTCCCCTCCTCACCCACTTATTTTTTGCTGATGATCTTGTGTTGTTTGCAGAAGCTTCGCAGGAACAAATCGCTGTTATCTCTCAATGCCTTGAGAGATTCAGCAGGGCTTCAGGACAACGGGTAAGCCTGAGCAAGTCGCAAATCTTCTTCTAAAAAAATGTGAGTATTGAAGAAGCTAGGAAAGTCACTGAAATTGCTGGCATCCCGGAGACAACAAACTTGGGCAAGTACCTCGGAGTGCCCACTTTTCATGGAAGAGTTACCAACAACCTATTCTCCCCACTGTTGGACAAACTTGATGACAGGTTAAATGGATGGAAAACTAAGTTTCTGACGCTAACAGGTAGACAGGTCCTGGCCCAGTCGGTACTGCAAGCTATCCCATATTATGGGATGCAAACCATATTCATGCCAACTGGAGTATGGGAGGCGATTGATAAAAGAATACGCAGATTCATATGGGGGGGCACTCCTAAGATCCGGAAATGCCACCTCGTGAGCTGGGAGGAAGTAACAAAGCCCAAGAACATTGGAGGACTAGGAATCAGATCTGCAAAGGACATGAATATGGCATTCATGGCAAAACTCGGGTGGAACCTCATAACTAATAAAGAGAGCCTGTGGGTCAAAATATTAGAACAAAAGTATGCTCCCGACAAAGAAGGATGGGACACTATTTGTGCAAAATCAAATTGCTCAAACGCTTGGCGTGGAATTGTGGCGGCTAAGGGTTTAACTCAAAAGGGAACCAGATTCTTGGTTAAGAATGGGGAAGCAACCCGTTTCTAGACTGATGCGTGGCTACTGGAGACAACACTGGTTCATGTGACTCCACATCACGGGGGTAGCTCCATTAACGACGATAGAGTGTGTGCCTACTAGGACGAATCTAGGGGCTGGAAATGGGAGATGTTGTCGCAGATACCACCAGAGATCAAGTAACAAGTGATGTTGTACACCTTACAACATGACGAAGGAGATGATGAATGCTACTAGAACCGTGTAGCTAATGGTAAGTTTTCGGTTACTTCTGCGTATTCCTTAGTGCATGACTACCCGGTTGACATGCAGGATAGGTTTTGTAGCGTTTTGTGGAAGCTGAAAGTCCTGAATAAACTTAAAACGTTTATGTGGACCGCCATCCATGAACGGATAATGGGAAATGCCGAACGGAAAAGAAGAGGATTCACCATGGACGATAACTGTAATCTCTGCGATGGGGAGAAGGAATCAGCCGACCATATCTTAAGAAAATGCGCTAAAGCGCAGGAAATCTGGGAGGCGTTCGCACCTGCTGAGAGACGAAGAAGATGGCCTAACATCACCTTCCGCAACTGGATTGTCGAGAATATTACCAGTGGAAGGAGTGAGATCGATGGCGACGACTGGCCATGTCAATTTGCTATAATTGTTTGGTGGATATGCAAATGGCGGTGTGACTGAGTGTTTAATGGAAAGGAAATGACTGCTCAACACAAAATCAACTGGATTAAGGAAGCAGGAGAGGAGATTGATCGAGCGTTCGCACGACACAATGGTGGTAGGGCCAGAGCAACGACGCACACAGCCCTTCGAATTCGATGGAACGCATCCATGGACCATCAGTTCACTCTTAATGTGGATGGTAGCGTAAAAGTTGGCGTTGTCAAAGCTGGGTGGGGCGGCGTTATTCGTAAAAGGAAGGGCGAATGGATTGAAGGTACATCATGCAATGTTTCGTACGGAGATCCGACGCTAATCGAAGTGAGTGCAATCGCTGAGGGACTAAGTTGGGCATGGCAAAGAGGCATCCGTGATGTGGAAGTGCAGTCCGACGCGAAATGTGTTCTGCAATGGCTCCAAGAGGGTACGACGGGACGAGGACCTATGAGACAATGTATTGACAAGATTAAGTGGTGGATTAACCAGGACTGGAGGATCTCGTTCAAGTCAATCTACCGAGAGCAGAACAGAGTAGCAGACAGGCTTGCGTCTTTAGGAGCACTCCAAGGGGAGGTAATGAAGCTGTTCAGAGAGTGCCAAGCTGTGAGCGCGGATGAGTACTTTGACGACTTGGCGTTCGTCACTAGAACTCGTAGAGTGGTGGATGAACAAAAGATATAGCATTTACAATGATGTTGGTGGTGAACGAGAGCATCTTCATAATAATAATAATACTAATAATGATAAAAATAAAATAATAATAATACTAATAATAATAATCTACACTTATAATAAGAGCCAATAATGTTAGACCCCTAACTGGAACAAAAAAAATGTTGGTGTAATAGTCTGCTATAACATATTGTACTTTGTGTTCTTCTTATTGTACAACCTCCAATTAAATTCCTAATATATCCTAATCATTTATAATTTTACCAAATTCTTTCCGTTAAATATAATGGAAGTTTAACATTAAATTCTTTAGGCAATTTGTTTCTTTATTGTAGTTTTCAAATAAATTGACAATATTCTATAATACACTTGTGTATAGATTCCTAACTTAAAATTAGAATATTGAACTCTTAATAGGATTCTATAATACAATTTTGTATAGATTCTTAACTAAACCATTATTCTACCCAAAACAACAGTATATAAACTCCTCCCCTTCTCACTGGTATTCATCCAAAACTAAACCTAACATATTCTGCAACACACCATTTACTTGACATTCTATAGGTATGATTGTTAAAATATTATCATGCTAATTCTATTATTTGTGTTTGTACTCATAATGATTACAATTTTTTTTTAAAAAAAAATCAATGATGGTATACTTATTAATTAGTATAACTTCAATATCGTTATGTAAATATATCTATTGTATAATCTATTCATCTATAATTGTATCATTGTATGTAATATTGTGGTTTTCATTATATTTTTCTCTATAATCTACACATTTTAGTTACTCCTAACTCCGATCCCTAATCATGTCATATATATATATGTATGTATATGTATATATGTATGTATATGTATATGTATGTATATGTATATATATATATGTATATATATATATATATGTATATATATATATATATGTATATGTGTGTATATATAGGATCGCGTTCAGGTGCGTACTGGCCGCCCAGGAGAAAACTGCGGACGAATCACAGCCCGTCACGTGTACGGAATGTAGTTGCACATAACGTTATAACTAGGTGCACGTAATGTTATAACTATGTGCACATAGGTGCACCAGGTGCATAAATGTTAACAAGGTAAATTACTTGCACCTGTAAGTGAAATTAGGTGCACACGTGCAAGTAAAATGTTTTACAAGTGCAAGTAAATTGTACAATGAGCATCAATACTAAGTGCACCTAATGTTATAATTAGGTGCACATAGGTTGCACTTAGGTGCATGAATGTTAACAAAGTAATGCACAAGTGCAAGTAAAATGTATTGCAGATGCAAGTAAAATGTATTACAGGTGCAAGTGAATTGTACACTGAGCATCAATACTAAGTGTACCTAATGTTATAACTAGGTGCACCTAATGTTATAACTAGGTGTACCTAATGTTATAATTAGGTGCACCTAGGTTGCACCAGGTGCATGAATATTAACAAGGTAAATTACTTGCATTTGTAAGTGAAAATATTTACGAAAATAGGCGCATGAATATTAACAAGGTAAATTACTCGCACTTGTAAGTGAAAATAAGTGCGAAAATAGGTGCACTTGTAAGTGAAACTAGGTGCACTTTTAAGTAAAACTAGGTGCACTTGTAATTGAAACTAGGTGCACCAAAGTTCCAGTTATTTATGAAAATGCCACCGCGTCATTTTTTTAAAATTGCATCTGATTCGTTGATCTGGACACGTGGACGGCTGTGATTTGTCCGCAGTTCTCTCCTGAGCGAGAGTACGCATGAGAGTGCAACCCTATATATATATACATATATACACACACATATATATATATATGTATATATGTATATATATATATATATATGTGTGTATATATACATACATACATATATATATATATGTACATACATACATATATGTATGTATATATGTATATATGTATGTATGTATATACATACATATATATATGTATGTATGTATATATATATGTGTATATATATATATGTATATATGTATATATACATATATATATATACACATATATATATGTACATACATACATATATATATATATATATACATACAGATCACTCGTGGGATCCGGGCAGTCCGGGAGGGACCACCACGGCTCCCCCTACAAACTCTTCGAGCTAAAATTGATTATTGCTCTTATCCAGTTCGCCTTACTCTAGCGAGAAGAAATATACATTACCTAAACCGCTTATAAATTGGATTCTTAGTGAAAGGAGCCCGCTTACCCACTGCCCTTTCCCACCCCTCTCTCGGGGTGGCCTCGCCCCCTTGACTTGATATGTCAAGAAGACTACAACGGATATTTCTCTAAGAGACCATCCTCGGCCTTCTTCGTTTTCGATGAAAAACAAATCTCGATCTCCGAAAGCGTTTTCCTTCCCCCGATCTCATTCGTATTTCGATTGAAGGAAGGAGGCTAGCCCCGAAAATGCGTAGCCCGTAGGAAGGGTGTGATACCACCACCTATCAGGCCCGACGAGCGGTCCACGAGCTTCAGGCAAAACTGTCCCTGGTTGGGAAAAGATGCTTGAGTTCGGTGAAAACTCTTCCAACAATCAATCGCGCTCTAGCCTCGCGTACGTAGGTAGCCTTTTGGCGCGCTATGTGCTGCTATTCGTATGTCCCTACCCATGATGAACTATAATTATTGGGGCAAAAACCATCAGAAATAAATAGATATGTATCTGATAGAGTCTACATCGTACGTAGAGCGCTTAAGCGCTATACACGTATATATATATATATATATATATATATATATATATATATATATATATGTATATATATATGTGTATATACATATATATATACATACATACATATATGTATGTATATATGTATGTATGTATACATGAATGTATGTATATACATACATACATATATACATACATATATGTATGTATGTATATATATATGTATATATATATATATGTATATATACATATATATATATATGTATATATGTATATATATATATATATGTATATATACATATATATATATACATACATGCATACATATATATATATATGTATATATATATATATATATATGTATACATATATACATATATATATATACACATATATATATACATACATACATATATATATATACATATACATATATGTTAGGAACCCCGAGCTGTTGATTTTGATGATACCAACTATCCGAGGAGACCCCTAACTTTTATCTTGCCTTTAGAATATGTTTATGTTTTGTATCTTAGTCTTACAGGATAACCGAATCCTTAGTAACCGTTATTTATTAAGGATTGAAGTCTTAAATACCGAAATCTTGAACAATCCAACCGAGGAGTTGAAATACCGAAGAGTAGAAGACCTGAAGAAATGAAGACTTGAAGAACCGAAGACTAGCATCACAGGCCGAAGAGAAATGATAAGGTCAATCAAAAGAGTGATTGTCTCGAGGAGATTAAGAGAAATGATAAGGTCAATCATTCTCTCGCACAACCAAGACAAAGACATTCTCTGATAAGTTGTCTTATCTACTGCCCTGAGAATAGGTATAAACTGAATGTCAATTTGGGTCCTATGCAACGATCCCAAGGAGCATTTAATGATTGTCAACTTTCTGAGGGACAAAAGACAAACTGTCCTTGCACAAAAGTGGACAAACAGCTAGAAAGTACTGACATTCTGAAAAAGATGAAAACTCTACCCATTGGATATTACACACTGGACAATAGGTTTTGAATTTCATTTTCCCTCCAACGGATCTGAAATTCCACCTATAAATACCCTTGTCCCATCTCATTTTGACAAGGTTGAAAAACGCGAAATATTGTCTAACAAGTGAAAAATTCTCAGTGTGATATTCATAAGCTTACAAGTGATATTCAGATTTCATTAGAAATTCTTGTGTGATTAAGGAGATCATCAAGGAAACTAATCACAAGAATTTCAAGTTGGAGAATCATCACAACCTTTCAACCATCTCTACAAGTGAAGTAGAAAGAGGCGGAGTAAACTTGGAAGAAGTTGAAAAACCTACAACAACAAGGCTGCCGGGCTAAGTGATCAAAGGAGCTTGTTGTAACGGAGTTTGTACTATTACGGGAAATATAGTGCAAACCTTCACGAGTTGTGAAGAAGAGTGGAGTAGGCTTAGTTAACAGCCGAACCACTATAAAAACTCTCTCTCTCTCTCCTTTATTTATTTTACGTATTGCATTGCATATATCACTCAAACATAATATCTTTTAGAAGAAAATCCTAAGTGCAAAGTGAAGCTAAAATTTGATATAACCTTTCCGCTGCATTAACTCTTTAATAGAAAAAGTTTTCAAAAACCTCTTGTGAGTCTATTCAACCCCCCCCCCCTTCTAGACTCACATTGTTACCACCTGGACCAACAATATATATATTGGGTTTGCCCAAAGGTATCCCGACAGCTGACAACCAGAAGACTAACCCTCGTCCCAACGGTCAGCACACTAAGTGGTAGGGGACTAGCCAAATGGGTTGCTTCATTCACATGGGTGAGGATCGAACCCCCAACCTCATGCTTAAGGGACAAGGTGATGAACCATATATATATTATACATATATACGTAACATACATATATATAGTTAAATACAACAAAATTTTGCTATTTAACATATCATAATATATTTATATAATATTGGTACCTATTTGACATAATTTATTTAGGAGTACGTGATACCAATAACTTAATATATTATGTACCTACAAATAAGGTACTCAAATAATATATATATTATACTCAAAGTAGTATGAATGAATAGTAGGTCCAAATGAATATGGCTCAAAGGTCAAAAGAATATGGCTCAAAGGTCAAATGAATAATGGAAGAAAGGATAGTAGGTTCAACAAGAAATGACATCGGGAGTTCAAATGAATTAATATCGGAAGAAGGAAAATCTCGGGTATCACAATAATAGTGTTCCAATAGCAATGAGGTAATGAACTTCCAATCCCAAAATGTCCTCATTATCTTCTAAGAGTCTAAATGGTTTCTTATCTATTTCAAGATATTATTGGACAACCGTTAGTGTAATAAGTTAGTGGTACTTATCATACAAAACATCTTCAAGACGTTTTTCAATGTAGGCTAAGGGGTGTATAATACTCTTTCAAGGATATGCTTGATGTTCAAGCTGAGACAATACTTGGTATTTTCAAGTCTTTCATTTTAAACTCCGCCTTTAGACACGAGCTAATATCATTAAGCTCTTTATGCATTTCAATTATTTTCATACCATCAACACAGACTGAGATAATAAATAAATAACTCCATTAGCAACTCTTTAATAAGCACATATTGATACAAATTCATTTATACATTTTCCTACTTTAGGAGGAAATTATTCAGTCAATTGCTTGCTACTTCAAGTTATGTAAAGCCTTAGTATTTCAACATTAAGCACGTTGTGATATTTATTTTCTTTCATTCTGAAAATTATAAATCCACCAATGATTTTCTTAAATAAGCATTAGTGTCTAATGACCCATAATTATACGGTCTCAAATAAGCAATAGTGTCAAATAAGCATTAGTGTCTAATGACCCATAATTATACTGTCAATTATGTAGTGGAACTTAATGATGTCCATTATGGGAGAGTATATTTGATTAAAATCAATTCTAGGTCTCTACGTAAACCCTTAGGTTACAAAATTGCTTTATATCACACCACCTCATCATTTTTGTTTCTCTTTCGTGCAAACACCCATTTGTAACCTACAAGGTTAAAATTTCAATGGTATACATGTTATAAAGAGAATACATTTATTAGCGAGCTGAGCTATGTGCCTAAATTACTCCTTTTATACATTAATCAATCAAGGCGCTTCTGGTACCTAGCTCTAAATTTAGATTGTCATATAATATTAACAATTTTGAAGGCAATTATGTTGTCGAAAACTATAATCTTTTATTAAATCCCCCCCCCCCCCCCCCCC
>NC_044926.1:15428817-15478795 GCF_003576645.1 Ipomoea triloba | reverse complement strand
TCCCCCCCCCCCCCACACACACACATATATAGATTTCTATTCAAATGTGGCCCCCCTTCCCGTGCGGTCGGTGCAGAATACACCACTATGTATACAAATATACACCACCCAATGTTAGAAAATGCACCATAATAAAAATACACAAAAACACCAAAAAACACACCACACACCCAAAATAATGCACCATAATTCCCTTGCCCCTAATGGTGCATTTCCTAACATTGTGTGGTGTATATTTGCATACCTAGTGGTGTGATATTTGGTGATGCGTACCAAATATCACAAAGATATATATATAAATGTTCATACTAATTTATAAGTCAACCAGATTCTAGCCATTTCCCAAAGATATTCATATCTGATTGTTCTGCATCCCAGTATTGTGATTATTTGGTGCAACTATAAATTTTCTGGGTTTTCTCTTCTTCTGAATGAACGTTTTAAAGACATAAAATTTTTAAAGATTTTTCAAGAGTGACAAAAATTCTTTAATAGATCTAGTTGTTGTGGATTTTTATTTTTCTACACCGATGGGTCTCCTGCACTTCTAGCACCAAGGGGTATCGGTGAATATATATTGTCTAATTTGGGGAATGTATATGAGACATAGTCACTCTTTTATGATTAGTATAATCAATTGGTAGATCATTTGCAAATTTATTTGCTTATGAACTTCCAGTTCAGTCTAATTGGTACATTGGTTTAAATTTTGAAGATCCTTTCATTCTATGAAATTTCTTGGCATTCCATTAATTTTGATCATATCTCCCCCTAATGCCATAAACCGATCTTCATAAAGTATGCAGTCGGCATATCTATTTGATAGCCCCTAGAGATACGCCATGGTGGTGATACAGTAAAATGGACTGCACACTAAGGATAGAAGCATATATTGGAAATGTTCGATTTAAACCCACATATTAGGTGTAAAGAGGAATAATGATACGTAGTGGGCCGGAATTAAAGTATATCAGCAACATGTAATACTGCATTTCCTCAACAAGTACCCGGCAAACTAGACTTTAGAAATAATGGCCTAGCAATCAATTATACTCATTTAATTAGGGATTCAGCTAAACCATGTTTGGTGTGGACATTGTGAGTTATATTATTATGTTTGTCATTTATATATTTATCTTATATTATATAGTTTAGTCTAGTGGTTATTGTTAGTCTTCAACTGTAACCTATAGACTAGGAAATCCCTTTTGTAGTCTCCGTTAAAATGCTCTCTCTCTCTCTCTTCTAATCAGTTAAGGAAAATTCAAATCCATTATCTAATCTGGTATCAGATGTGTTAGGTTTTGTTAGCGTACGCTTTTTTTTTTTTCTAATACTTTCCTATTCTTTTTCGATCCCGTACGCCGCCTACCACCTTCACCGCTAAACAACTCATTCTCCTCTCAAAATAGCCATGGCCACCCCACCCTCCGATGGAACACTGGCTACCGCCATTGTGCTGCCGCCGATAACCCCCACTGCCCTGACCACGGCACACCACTTCGTTTCCATCAAACTCACGACGAGGAACTATTTATATTGGAGGACGCAGCTAGTACCATTCCTGAAAGGGCAAGGCCTTCTTGGATTCCTTGATGGTTCGCATCAGTGCCCATCGGCGACCATCGTCTCTTCGCAAACCGCCGGTAGTACTGCGACGCCACCGCGACCACAGCCGAATCCGGCTCATCATGCCTGGGTTCAACAAGATCAGTCGATCTTGTCCTTGCTAATCTCATCGCTCACCAACGAGATTATGTACCTCGCCGTCGGCCGGACCACCGCCAAAGACGTCTGGGATTCCATCACCGCTGCTCTGTCTTCCTCGTCGCGATCACGCTGCCTTAGTCTTCTGGGTCAATTTCAGATGCTCTCGGCAACGCTCAGATGATAGTGGAGGCTCTTTCCCTCGCTGGCCGGCCGCTCTCCGCCGACGAGCAAATTCTCTACGTTTTGAGGGGTCTTCAGCCTGAGTACAGGGCCATGGCAAGTGCACTCACGGTGTCCGGCGCCTCCGTCACCCTCCCAGAGCTTGCGGATCACTTACAGAACCAGGAGTTCATCCACTCCGAGGACTTCGCGGTGGCTCCTCCGGCGTCGCATTCCTCCAAGGCTTTGTATGCAGGTCGCGGTCGAAACAGCCCAAACACCGGCGGCCGGCAATCCTCCAATGGCCGAGGCAGAAATTGGCGAGGTCGTGGCGATCCCGGTCGCGGTCGTGGTGGTAACAATGTGCGTTGCCAGATCTGCAGGTCACATGGGCATTCGACACTGTAGTGTTACAAACGGTATGATGGATCTGCAGGTCCCCGCGCCAATGTTGCTGTTTCTGCTGAATCGCAACAAGCACCAACTAACGTGTGGTACCCGGACACGGGGGCCACGTCTCACGCAACACCTGATGAGCAGCTCATGGATCATTCAGAAATTTACACCGGAGGGGATGTTCTTAAAGTCGGAAACGGCGCAGGTTTGGGAGTAACCCGTGTGGGTCATGCAGTTATTCCTACCAATTCTAAAAATCTAACCATGACCAATATATTACATGTTCCTAAATTGTCATTACCCCTTTTATCAGTAAATCAATTCACAAATGAAAACAACGTATTTTTTGAATTTCACAATGATTGTTTTCTTGTGAAGGACTGCAAAACTCGGGCGGTTCATCTTAGAGGGTCCACGGTGGGTGGTCTTTACAAGCTTTTGCTTCCTCGGGCTCACTTCGCGTTCCTGTCGGCTAGAGCCTCCTCAGTCGTGTGGCATCAGCGTTTAGGCCATCCACACATTCAAGTTCTTCATCGAGTCCTACAACAATGTCGGGTTACATCAAATAATTCCAGGAATACACAAGTCTGCACCGCGTGTCAACTTGGCAAGTCGTCGCGGTTTCCTTTAAATAGGGTTGCAAACACTTCTAGTAATGTTTTAGACTTATTATATACGGACATTTGGGGTCCGGCTCCTGTAATTTCTGCTTCTGGTGCACGTTATTTTCTATTATTTGTAGATGACTATTCACGCTATTGCTGGTTTTACCCATTAAGGTTAAAATCAGACATCTATAAAATTTTTGATTCCTTTAGGGCAATGGTAGAAGGACGGTTTTCGTGTTCTATCAAAGCCATTCAGTCCGACTTAGGGGGTGAATACCTTCGACTTCATAAAGTCTTTGAGTCTCTCGGTATCTCTCACAGACAATCTTGCGCGTATACCCACGAGAAAAATGGCCGCGTAGAGCGACGCAATCGACACATTGTCGAAACCGGACTAGCTCTACTCGCCAACAGCTCCACTCCACAAAAATACTGGGATTATGCCTTAGAAACAGCCACGTATTTAATCAATTGTTTACCCTGCTCAGCAATAAGTTTCCAAAGCCCACATTTTCATCTCTTTCAAACTCAGCCTACTTACACCTTTCTCCGTGTTTTTGGGTGCCGGTGCTATCCCTATCTACAGCCCTACAATAGTCAATAGGCACAAGATAGAGTATTGGTCAGCACCCTGTGTCTTCTTAGGTTACCCGGTTTCCTTTAGGGGTTATCGCTGCATGGACCTTAACACTGGCGCTACTTTCATCTACCGTCATGTTCGGGTTTGATGAAACAATTTTCCCTTTTGCCTTACAATCAACTTTGCAGGTTGGCTCTTCGCAGGATCCAAATTCTGTACCATGGGGAGCTGGGTAAGTTCTTGCTCACTCCCAGCCTGACTCTTGCAATTCTTTCTTGCTTCTCGCTCAAGAGCCACCGCTACTACCTATACAGGCCTCAACTCCAACCACTACAGTCCAGGCTGACACAAGACAAATCCAACAAGAGGGTCATGCCATGCGCACCCGTAGAAAAACTAAAGGCACAGGCGAACAATTTTACGCTCTCAATGCTACCACTGAACCTACGTGTTATTCACAGGCTATTGGTCATCCACAATGGCGGGACGCTATCGATCGGGAGTTCAATGCACTGTTACACAATAACACCTGGAAGCTTGTCCCACCAAAACCACACATGAATGTGATAGGCTGCAAATGGGTTTTTCGGATCAAGCGTAAGGCTGATGGCTCAGTTGAACGTCATAAAGCTCGACAAGTAACCAAAGGCTTCAATCAGGTCGCAGGGGAAGACTTTTTTGATACGTTCAGTCCCGTGGTCAAACCCACCACGGTCAGGCTACTATTTTCACTTGCCGTCTCCAACAACTGGACTCTGCGTCAACTAGATGTCTACAATGCTTTTTTAAACGGTCACTTGTCTGAAACAGTCTTCATGAAACAACCACCAGGATACGAGGATCCTACCCATCCAGATCATGTTTGTCATCTTCAACGGTCGCTATATGGTCTAAAACAGGCTCCTCGTGCGTGGTTTACAAGACTACACGAGTTCTTGACTACTTCCGAGTTTTCCACCTCGAAAACAGATGTCTCCTTGTTTTACTACACTGTCGGTACCTCCCGGGTTTTCCTACTCGTATATGTTGATGATATCATCACCATGGGCAATGACGATTCCTTGATTACAAATATGCTACAGCGACTTTCTGGGAAACCAGCTCAGCTTTGGTGTGATAACCTCGGTGCTACGTATCTCATTGCCAATCCAGTGTTTCATGCCAAGACTAAGCACGTTGAAAGAGACTACCACTTTGTTCGGGACAAGGTTGCATCCGGTGAGTTCGTTGTCAACTTTGTGTCCACACAAGATCAGCTGACAGACATCTTCACTAAACCGCTACCAGCTCCGCGCTTTCGGATTCTTCGTCGCAAGCTCAATGTTGCGGAGATTCAACATTGCGCTTGAGGGGGTGTGTGAGTTATATTATTATGTTTTTCATTTATTTATTTATTTTATATTATATAGTTTAGTCTAGTGGTTATTGTTTAGTCTTCAACTGTAACCTATAGATTAGGAAATCCCTTTTGTAGTCTCTGTTAAAATTCTCTCTCTCTCTCTCTTGTAATCAGTTAAAAAAAATCAAATCCATTGTCTAATCGACATAAGGTATATGATATTCCACCTTAATGCCCGATGGGAATTAGAATGTAAGTCCTTGAATTTTTGTTTAAAATAAGTGCAACACACGAAACCTTTGGTCAAAAATATGAATAGTATAACCACATGTTAATGTATTCCATGTTATGAACCATTTTGGTTTTGACATAAAAACCAATTGAGCTAATGTCTTAATGAAGCTCTACCGGAGCCCACGAAGGAAACCTTATCATCTACAATAGTGGCAATATTGCCCTTGCATATTAAATGTTTGCAAAGGTCTTCCATCGGTTAGGAAAGTATGCGTGGTTGCATTTTAAATGCATAATCATCAATACAATGCAAAGAGGAGTGAGGATTTAGAGATTTGCATTCAAAGAGTATCCAAAAGAAAACATCACTAAAAAGATGTTGAACAAATTCGAAGGAAAATATATATCAATCCCTAAAAAGGAAAACTTGTTAAAAAAATCCAATACATTATTTCTGGGAGAAAAATAATAATGGTCAATCATCGAGCTCATCTTTCACCAAGTTGTCATCATCACCAACAAGAGTGTTTGCTTCAAGCAATGTAACATGGTTAGATTCAACCTTGTGTTGCTCATTATCGCACTTTTGCATTTGCTGGTAGGCTTCAACCAAATGCTTCGGGGTGCGGCACATACGAGACCAGTGCCCTTTACACCCACACTTGAAGCATACTTGCATGAAAAGTGGACAAGGTTTTTTTTCAATCAAGTCTACGTCTGAAACATCCTGCTTGAGCTGGAACACAATTTTGTGTAAAGCTGAATTATATTCAGTCACTAACTTAAAATCTTGAAAGCTCAAGTTAAGCCAGACAAATTGTGCCTGAGGAAGGACCAGTGATATTTGCCGGTCAAAACGGTCCTTGAGAGATTTCCATAAAGCATAGGGGTCATTTTCAGTGAGGTATTCATTTTTCAAGTCGTGCTTTAGATGGTGGCGTAAGAAAATTAGGGCATTGGCTTTCTAAGCCGCATCGCTCGTGGATTTCTCAACGATCATGTTTTCAAGTTGCATAGATGTGAGATAAATCTCAACATCAAGAACCTATGTTAAGTAATTTCTCTCGTCTAGGGCAAGCTCAGTAAATTCAAGTTTGGTGATAGTAACCATGATTAATAATATCTTTAAAGAAAATATATACTAAGTTTGACTAGGCTTGAGGATCCACTTCTAAATCAGAACATATAGTCCGCATATTCAAAAAATTATTTATGCTAATAGGATAGAATATGCATATGAACTCATATTCAGCAAATAAATTGCACAATATTGACAATTTAATATATATGCATATTCAATAATAAAATTCAAATAATAATTTGAATAATAATATTATCTCAAATAAAAGTGCAGGCCGAAATAAATCATATGGATAAATATAGCAGAAGGGGTTTTAAATAAGCACACGCCCAAAATATTTTTTTTTTTATTTAAAAAAGGAGTTGGGCTAGAAAGCCCAAGACTTGAGCCTAATCCTTAAAACAAAAGGGTTAAAACCCTTCTCTCAGAACAATTGCCTGTCATTTCATATCAGAGGTGCGGTGAACAAAAAAAAAACAAGAAGAGAAATTGCTAATTTTTGGGCAGTTCACAAGGAAATCCCTTTATGCGATCACAAATTTTCGAGACACAGAACCAGAGCCGTCACCGCCATCTATCGGAGCACCGGGCACCCAACACTGGATGCCGATCAAAGATAAACGGTACCATCATCGGGCCGCCATCGGTAAACGACTGGCAGAATAAAACCGTACTGAAATAAATTCTCAAAAACAAGTTTTGATTTTTTTTTCGAAAAACATACATATATTACGGCAAAAATGTATGCATCTATATATATAATTCTGCTCATATGTGGTCAAAATCTGGCGTGCGATCGTGTGGCCTAATATCTGTCGTTCGATTATTGTCATCGAACGACAACCAACAGCTTAATACACCACATATCACTCAAAAATACACAACATAACACTGAAAAATGCACCACATGGCACTTATAAATGCACCACACACTAGCACGTAATACATCTCGCTGACGGGCCTATTGAATTCACCACCCATCACTCAAAAATGCACCATACAACACTCAAAAATGCACCACAAACTAGCACGGAATGCACCCCGATGATGGGTCTATTGAACCCATCGATGGGTTTGACACTCCCGTTGAGTGGTGCAAAACTAAGTGTATTACATATCAATACACTACGTATCACTAAAAAATGCACCACAGAGCACTAAATAATGCACCATAGAACAATTATAAATGCACCACAGAGTACTTAAAAATGCACAACACACTAGCACGTAATGCACCACCGCAATATACATGGTGCAAGAAATTACGAAATAGCCACCGCATAATTTCTCTTCTTCATTGATTTTCACCCGTTTGATCTCAGTTCATCCTATGGTTCTAATATATCCACATAACTGCACGGGAGATTAAGGCCCACGCGATCTCAACTATATATATATATATATATATATATATATATATATATGAGACGAATCGGGTGAGAACCAACTTCCCAGGAGAGAACCAATTGCAGCCATCCACGTGTCTAGAACTAATGGTTCAGGAACACTATTTCTATTAAAAATACAATGGCATTTTTATAAATAATTGAACTTTGAAGAGCAAGTAAATTGTGTTAAAAGTGTAAGTAACAGTTTCATATAGTGCACCTAATTGCAAGTAAAATGAATTAAAATTTAAAACTGCAAGTAAAATGTATTACAAGTGTAACAAATAATGTACGTTGAGCATCAATATTAAGTGCACCTAACGTTATCTTTAGTTGCGCCAAACGTTATCATTAAGTGCATCAATATGTAAGGTGTTATCATTAGGTGCACCAATGTAAAAAGGTAAATTACTTGCATTATTAAGTGAACATGGTTGCACTTTTAAGTGATTTTACTTGCGCTTTTTACTTGCACCAGTTACTTGCACTTTTAACATATGCTACTTACATCAAAGTTTGAGTTATTTACGAAAATGTCACCGTGCTTTTTTAATTACATCTGATCCATTTAAATCTTGACACGTGGGCAATTGCAATTGGTTCTCAGTTCTTTCCTGGACATTCGTTCTCACCTGAGCACGCCCCTATATATATATATATATATATATATATATATATATATATATATATATATGTCAGTGTTCTCATGAGCCCACCATGTTATATGAGTTCGTGTGGACAGATCTAAGCCATTGAATACTTGAGATCAATGGCTTAGATCTGGCCAACTGTGCAACTTCGCAACTGTGCAACTGTGCAACTATGCACTTTACTTGCACAGTTGGCCAGATCTAAGCCATTAATATCAAGCATTCAATAGCACAGATCTGTTCACACGGACTCATATAACAGGATGGCCTCATTTGATTACTAGTCTATACACACACACACACACACACACAAAATATGTATACATAATGTTTTTGTTTATTTTCCGAAAAACATATATATCAAAATAATATGTATGTATACATATACACACTTGATATGAAATCACATTTACAAGCATATGCCATAAACATATATCTATGGGCAGAGCTTGAATTTGTTGGTGTGGCGGGCCACTCACAATTTGAGAGAGAATAATAAAATACATTAATATTCATTTAAAATAATCTAAAATACATCATTATATTCTAAATCTACTAAAATTTAGAACGTCTCTCTTACATGTCACGATCTATAATTGAATCTATATTAAATTGTTTTGCACTTTATTTTTCAATCTATACTAACAAACAATTATTAAGAAATTCATCTTCCATCTTGTTATGAAGTGTAGTCTTGACTATATTCATGGCAAAAAAAGATCGTTCTGTAATGGCTATCGATATTGGAAGTGTGAGAACGAGAGTTGCTACTCTAAACACAAGAGGATAGATGTTCCATTTTCTAGTTTTCACCAACCATTGGCATAGATTAGAAATACTTTCTAGTGTTCTAAAATTAGGAAGTTGTTGCACATGTTCAAAATGTTCAATTTGTCTTCTCAATTGTAACATCTCATAATCTTCAAAGACTTGAGGGTAAAACTTTTCTACCAACTTGCAAACGTCATCAATTCTGAATGATATACGCATCTCTTTTGGATTTATTAACTCCGTTGCTTTATCATCAAACCTATTACTCAACTCTTGCAACTGATAATCAAGCATCGCATTAAAAATATCAACTTTGTAATGATGCCTAATTGTTAATTCATCTTGTTCATGCCAAGCCTACCTTTCTTACAAAATATTGAACATCAAAATCTGGCACAGTTATGTTGACAATTTCAGAAAAAGACTTCACACTTGCAACTAATTCATCTCATCCACTATCTCTTAAATTTTGAATAAGCAATTTAGTAGATGACACAAGATGCATTGCATTCAATATTTCTTGAGATTGAAGTTGCAAAGCTTGGCCGCAAAGCTTTCAACTGGCCATTGGGCTTACTTAAAGCCCCAAAAACATTAATATAAAGTTCAACTTGGTGAAAAATTGATGGACAGGGATGACTTCCTTTGATAAAGCTACTAATGCTAATTGCAATCGACGTGCAAAACAATGAACATAATAAGCATAAGGACATTTATCCAAGATTAAAGCTTTCAATCCATTCCAATCTCCACTAGCTCATGTTACTTGCACCATCATAACCTTCTCCCTGAATATTTTGAACATCAAGATTATGACGAGATAAGATAGAAAATATACATTATTTCAATGATGATGCTAAAGTTTTCTTAACATGAACAACTCCAAAGAAATGTTCTTGTATAAAGCTATCTCTATTAAAAAATCTCAAGACAATTGTGTGACACCCCAATTTTTCACAAGGCGAGATAGCTAAACTTTAACACCAAAGCTGCCTATCTCAACTATCAAACATAACATAGCAGAAGCGATTTATAACCTAAGGGGTATCATGCCACATCTAGGTAAGAAAAGCACGGCCAAGATGCACAGGCTAACCAAAAACTGAACCAACTGTATAGATATAAATCCTCAAGTAATATCAAAACATCTAAAATCTAAACAAGAGTATATAATCTCATCATTGGCACACAGGCCCAAACATAAAGTCTAAAACATCAACAACTACGTCTAAGCCGCCTCATAAAGATAAGCTCTAACGCGCTCTCGCTTAAACTTATTCCATACCTGGAAAACATACAAGAAACCATTAGCAAAAGACTGCTAAGCAACCACCACTCACACCCGCAAGGAAATACATACATACATACATACATATATATATATATATATATATATATATATATATATATATATATATATATATATATATATATATATATATATATATATATATATNTATATATATATATATATATAAGTTTGTAAATAGGTTTACACACCCATATAGAATATATACACCAACGAACTGTTCAGTATTTAAAACGGATACTCAACAAGAACACTCTGAATGAATATATAAACCAAGGACTTTCCAACGATACCAATATCTAATCAAATGTACAAGACAACAAGTCTATAAGGGAATATCATCCGAACCATGAATTCAATAGAATACTCATAAGAAACAACCTAACAAGAATATATCCAAGAATAACCAACAACCAACGAGATATGATACAACTCAGGAATCAAGTAAGAGACCAAACAGACCTCAACCTAAGGATAACACCAACCCTTACCCTCCAACCAGCATACCAATCCTCATACCAATTATCAAACCCAACTCAGTTCACAGAGGCAAATAATGCCCGATTCATGAAGGCAAATGGTGCCCAAATATACAGAGGCAAATCGTGCCCAAAATATACACGGAGGCAAATGGTGCCCAAATACATATAGGCAAATGGTGCCCAAATACACAAAGGCGAATCGTGCTCATATACACAAATGGCAAATAGTGCACAAATACACAAAGGCAAATAGTGCCCAAATACACAAAGGTACTCAAAGATCCACGATCCACATCCAACCTCAACCTCAGCCCAAGAACAACCCACTCAGAGTGTTCATCTCAGATTATGAACACAAACCAACTCCCAGATAATATAATCAAGGATTCAACTAACCAAGAGACTCAAAAGATGGACCAAGAGATATGAATAAATACTCCAAAAACATGGTAAAATACTCAACGAAATACTCCAACAAAGTTCAGAACAAAAGGGGAAACAACCAAACAAACAGATCACAAGATAGCTCACTAGAAACAGAACTGGAAATGAACTGGCGGAGCACCCTCACGGAGCACCCTATTCTGCCAACCTACTCCACCAACACTAACGGAACACACCAACGGAGCTACCCCTTCCGCCGAACTCTTCCTCTAGTTCTAACGGAACACACCCACGGAACACCATGTTCCGCCAAACCCTTCCACTAGTGTTCTTACGGAACTATCCAACGGGACACATTATACCATTGAAACGCACCGCAAGAACAACTCCAACGCACAGAATCAGACATAGACAGAATATGAAATACTCACTTCCAGAGTACAAAAATATGATCAGATTGCCCAGATTACACATTTCAGAAGCCAAATAAACATGGAATCCATACCAATAAATGTTCATAAACATTAATATGCAAAGGATCAAGAACACAAGTTCATAATCCATCAAAATGACTTCACAGACAACCATAAATAGGCTAAACAGCAAAGAATTTCTCAGGATTCCAACACACCAAATAATATCATAGATTGAGAGTGTAAAAATAGGTTTTAGTGGACATGATGGTTACCTCTTGAAGCACACTTCACCCAAGAACTCTCAAACCTCCTTACAAAGCTTCACCTCCATCTTGATCATCTTTTTCCCAAAAGATCCCCAAAAGAACAACATAAGAACTTGTATAAAGATTATGAAAATAACATGATGCAAGGTACATTCGTAAAGATAGACACTTACCCAAGCCTTAACAATCCTAAAAGAGCAATCTTGGTCTTGGATCTTGAAGATGAAAGTGTAGGATTTACTTAGGGTTCTTTAGAGGTGAAAGGAGTAGGATGAATTATATTTGCAGGAAAATGAAAAGAGGAATAGGGTTATAAGTACAAGGCTTTTATATTAGTAGGGAAAGATCATTACATATATTATGTATGTATCAACTAGGGTAAGACATAAAATAATGGGCCCTTATAAAATGGGTCTCACATTATTTATTATACTACTAGTTTGTAAGGAATTAATCCTCCAAGAATAAATATATATATTGGGTCATTATATAAATACTCTCCGCACAAAGCTAAGCTCACGAGCGCTACGCACAAAGCTACGCTCCCCGAACGCTATGCACAAAGCTACGTTCCCGAACGCTACGCACAAAGCTACGTTCCAACTAAGTGTTACGCGCAAAGCTGCACTTAGTTCACCCGAGTGTTACGCACCCAGCTACACTCCTTTCTACTCTCGGTAGAGATACAACTGTTGTTCAAGAAATAAAGATTTCTTTTTCTAAGACTTGAATTCCTCTCGTGTATAGCTCAAAAATCTCAGCACTTTGTATTTTTATCGCATTCACCGCTCAGTAGCACCACTTGTTGATTTTCACGTTTTGGTTCGTAGTGCTGTAATTTCTTGTGTAATCTCTTCACCTCTATATGTATATCGTGATGTTCTTCAAGTCTTCTTGGGCTTTTTTATAATTCAAAGAATTATTTGCCCGTTATGAACATTCAAAATTTGAACGTTCACTTGATCTGATTGGTCAAATGAGCTCCTCTTCATAAGTTACCAATGTGGGATCAAAAATTTCAATTTCTATTTTAAAAAAATTATTATATATGTAATTTTGTTTTAATTTGTATTATTATTATTATTCCTTTTTTCTTATTATTGTTATTAATATTATTATAATTTTTATTTTATTATTACATAATAATAATATTAATATTTTTTTTGAAAATATAATAATATTAATATTAATATTAATAATAACATGAATGTCCTTATTATTATTATTATTATTATTATTATTGTTATTAGAAGCTGCAGCAGCAGCAGCAGCAGCAGCAGCAGTAGTAGTAGTAGTAGTAGTAGATTGTTGGTGATGTATATGTGGAGCATTATCAAGAACTTTTTGTTGGAATTTTTTTTTGCTAAAATGAAATTTTTAGTGGCTATTTTGTGGTACAAATGTATGTAGGGTCCACTTCCGATTTGGGTCGAGTCCGAGTAGATTTGCACTTCGTAGTGAAATGAAGAATTTGATATATTGTACGCTCAAAATGGGTAATATGTGAATGAGAAATTGATTATCAAAGTGAACCTATTTGAGAGAAGTCAAAATTTTAATTGCTAATTGTGTAGCAATTTCTGAAAGTGCAATTTTAATTAGTATAAAGAAATTCTAATTAAATTTGCACCTTAATGTTCTAGCACGGTACTAGTGCTATTTACGCAATATTGAAAGTGCTTAATTAGGCACTTAAGGTGCCTTAACTGCCTTGGGCAGTAGCACCGGAAGGTGCTGAGAGTATCACCTTCCGTTAAGTACTTAAGTGGGCACCTTACGGAAGGTCCCTGCTTGCACCTTTAAAGGTGCTTAATTGCACCTTCCGTAAGGTGTCGTTCGGTGCACTTTCAATGGTTTTTGGAAGGTAAATTTCATATGATACGGACTTCTCGGTCACTCATTTGTTTTAAAGCAGGTTGTGAGTGGTAAGTATGAGTTAATTTTTAGATTAATTTCGTAACCGGTTTCAACAACACTCAATAGACAACGGTTAAACTAACCGTTGTCTTTGTGCAGGATTTACAACAAAACAGGCTTCAACAACACTCAATAAACAACGGTTTTTAACCGTTGTCTTTTCTAGAAAAGACAATGGTTAAAAATCGTTGTCTATGTGCGTGACTTTCAACAACACCAGTTTCAACAACACTTAATAGACAATGGTCTTTTAACCGTTGTCTTTTCTAGAAAAGACAACGGTTAAAAATCGTTGTCTTTGCACGGGACTTACAACAACACCGGCTTCAACAACAGAACTTTTACCTCAAAGACAACTATTTTTAACCGTTTTCTATAAGCATTTTTCTTGTAGTGACCGCAAATATTATTACGATAATTAGTTACGATCATTTCAAACATTTTATCTAATTATTAAATTGGATTTATGTTGGTTTATGTTCCATTATTAAGTTATTAACTATCTATTCCCTACAAATATCTTGTTGTTGGTAGAAGGTTTAGAAGCTAGTGTTGAAACTCTAAAAATCCTTTTGTTTTTTCTCTCTTCTCTCATCTCTTTTACTACGAAAAACATTTCTGCCAACTATTCCATAAATTTCGTACTGAGTGCTCAACTTGTGTTCTAGTTCACCGGACTTTGGGTTTGAGTGCTCGAACACCAAGGTCGTAGTCCATTTTATCCTAGGAGACTAACGCCACAATGCTCCTAGCGCCCTCGTGAGGGGGCGATTCAGTTTTAAGCAGAGTGTGTGTACACATGACTCAGATTTCTTCTTCTTCTGATTTCTGTTACTTCTCGTTGAGTTAAACCTCAGGTTAGAAACCCTTTCTCTTTTTATATATTTTTATATATATAGTTCTTGGTTTTGTACCAAATGTTTTGTGGGATAAATTTTCTAAAATTAAATCCCTTGTACTAGTTTCGTGCTAGTTGTGGTGGGATTATTTTTTGGCAAAATAAACCCCTATTTTGATATATATATATATATATATATATATATATATATATATATATATATATATATATATATAATATTGTGTATCAATTTATTCAACAATTTCTAACATTCTTAAAGCCAACTTTGTATTCTTTGGTGATTTAAATCGATGGCTCCCACTTTTATGGTAAGTGGTAGCGTGAGTGATGCTCGTAGTTTCAAATGGTAGGAATGGCAACATAGTTGCACATTTCGAAACCCTGGTAAACATTGGTTCGGAGTCCGATGGTGGCATCAAAGCGTATATCCCTACGATGAATGTGTCTTTGATGGTAGCATGTGTATTGGTCGATTGTGGAAATTCAAGAAGTTGAATTTCGAAAGGTGGCAGCATAAGTTGTTGTTCAACCTAGTGATTTTTTGCTTGTCATGGTTCTTGATCGAGATGGTTCCTAGTGGTAAGGAACATGAGTCTAACTCTCAAATCATTAGCAAAGTGAGGGTTTGGAAATATTTTGTTTTCCTATGCTAAACTACGTTATAAACAGTTTGTGTGACTCGTTGTATAGTGTGTACTGTAAACAGATAATAGCTTATGGGCTATTGGAATTTTTGGATGTGATGTATGAGATGATGACGCTAAGGAAAAAATATTTATCATTAGCCGATTCCTTAAATACAAGATGGTGTATTCCAGGATCATCTTAAGTCAAGTAAACGAATGAATGATCGTGAGTGAAGCCTTTCAAGTGGAACCTAGTATCCATCCGTTGCCTTTGGGCAAACAGGATCTCATGAATTATGAGAAGCAATTCCACGAAAAATGATTTTATTGTGGCATTATGGGTCACAAATTGGCTGATTGTAAAGAACCTAAGAATATGAATTGTGATTCTGATTCTAATGTGGTGCAAGTCAATCAAAATGAGTCCGAAATCATCCTCTCGGCAATGGTGACCGAGGTAAACCTAGTTTATTCGAACCAAACAGAATGGTTCATTGATACGAGTGTGACCTGTCATATGTGTTCTAACCGTGAGTTGTTTACTACCTTAGAGATGACTAATAGTGAAAAGGTATGGATTGATGAGACCGGAATGCAACAAATAAATGATCCATTAAAAGTCTCGAGTGGCCCGGTAACAAGATCTAAGTCAAGGAAGATTCAAGAGGCTTTTAACACTTTTGTGCAAACAGATTGGAGTCCAACATCTTTTTGTGAAGAAGAAGATCAATCTGGAAAAATAATTCTATTCAATTGTCTTCACATAAAAACTTTTGAAGACAATTCAGACTTCAGTATCAGATCAAATTTCCCGGTGTGAAATTATTTGCAAGGTGTATTTTTTTTAGGTGGGAAACTACTTTGCAAGAATTGTATTTTTTTTTTTTGGGTGGAAATTACTTTTGCAAAATGTTGTATTTTTAATTTTGGGTGGGAAATTATTTTGTATTTTAATTTTGGGTGGGGAATTATTTTGTATTTTTAATTTTGGGTGGGAATTACTTTTACAAAGTTGTAATTTTTTATTTTGGGTGGGATTAGTGACCTAGAATATTTAATACCTTATTTTCCCCTATAAATACCCCATAAACCCAATGGTTTGAGACACACCTTGTAAGAATTCAATTTGAATGAAATTTCTCTCTTTTCTTTGCATGAGAAGTGCATTGAAGTTTAGGTTGTTTGTGAGAAGCATTCAATCTTGGTAGGCTAGTGAGAAGCTAGTTTATCCCCTTATCTTGTTCTTTATATTCACACACATATCCAAAAACCCAAAAAGAATACTATTACTCATATTATATAGCTAATTTTATTTTTGTATCTTAATTCTAGTGCTAGATTCCTAATACTCTAATTCTTAGCCTTGCTTAATAATCTAAGGGTTGAAAGTATTATTTGTTAGTTTGGTGAGACATTTGTAGAGTTGGGATCTCAAAATCCAAGAGTCTACAAGGTAAGATCCTCTTTTGGACACGAAAGGTTCTTGAGTGATTCCTTGAGTGTGCACTTATTGCGGGAAGCAATCCGTGTACGCATCATGGATGGGGAACTCTGCTCAGTCTGCTGTGGAAGGCATGGGCAAAATGGTTCTCAGAATGACCTTTAGGAAAGAGCTGACTCTGAACAACGTCTTGTACGTACCAGAGCTACGAAATAACTTAGTTTCTAGTTCATTGTTGAATAAGAATGGCTTCCGATTAGTGTTTGAGTCAGACAAGGTTGTTTTGTCGAAATCAGGAATGTATGTAGGCAAGGGTTATGTACTAGTATGCTTTTGAAGCTCGATGTAATAACCACAATTAATAAAAAAAAATATTATTAATTCAGCCTACTTATTTGAGTCTTCGTGTTTGTGGGATGGTAGACTAGGTCACGTTAATTTTAAGTTCATACGTAGATTAATTAACTTGGACCATATTCCTGAATTTCAAATTAATGATAAGCACAAATGTGAGATTTGTGTTGAGGCAAAACAAACGAATTGAAAATTCCTTTTAAATCGCTTGAAATGAATACGAAACCACTTGAGTTAATCCATAGCGATGTATGTGATTTTAGATCAATACAAACGTGCGGTGGTAATAAATATTTTATCATGTTTATCGACAATAGCACACGATACTACTATGTGTATTTACTTAAGAGCAAAGACGAAGTCGTTAAATTCATTCTTTTTAAAGAATGATGAAGTGGAAAACCAACTTAATCAGCGAATTAAGAAGGTTAGAAGCGATCCAGGTAGTGAGTACGAAGCACCTATTGGTGACTTCTGCGTGAGTCTTGGTATAATACACAAGCGTACGACACCTTACTCACCTCAATCGAATGGTGTTGTCGAACGAAAAAATCGCACATTGAAAGAGATGATGAATGCATTGTTGATAAGTTTGGGCCTATCTCAAAGTATGTCGAGTGAGGCAGTTTTGACAAGCAATTACCTTTTAAATAAGGTTCCCCGCAAAAAACTCGATAAGACTCCTTATGAGCTGTAGAACGGTATGAAGCCTTCCTACCAATACCTGAAAGTGTTGGGGTGTCTTGCCAAAGTATTGGTGCCAACACCTAAGAAAATAAAAATAAGTCCTAAAACGATGGACTGTATTTTTATTGGTTATGCACATAATAGTAGTACGTATCGATTCTTAGTACACGAGTCCTATAATCCGGATGTACATAAGAACACGACAATTGAATCGAGCAATGCATCGTTCTTTGAAGATGTATTTTCGTATAGGTCAAGTGAGGGACCAAGTACTATACGTCGAAACGAACATTCGACAAGGCTATGGATAACGATAGTGGAGGATCTGAAAAAGAACCCGAGCTCAAAGCTAAACGTAGCAAGCAAGTTAGGATTGAAATCCTTTGGTCCAGAGTTTCTAACGCACATGTTAGAGTGTGATGCACATATTCTAACTTGTTTACTAGAAAATGAACCAGATTTGTTGGCGAGTTAGATGAAGAAGTTCATCAGATGGATGTGAAAACAGCTTTCTTGAATGGCGAGTTAGATGAAGAAATCTATATGGAACAACCTGAGGGTTTTGTTGTTCTGGGCCAAGAAAATAAAGTCTATAAGTTGGTTAAATCGTTTTATGGTTTAAAACAAGCACCTAAGTAGTGGCACGAAAAGTTTAACCGCGCGATGTTAACCAATGGGTTTAATATAAACGAAAGTGACAAGTGTGTCTACGTTAAGGAAACGATAGACGGTTATTTCATTCTTTGTTTATATGTCGATCATATACTCATCGTGGGTAGTAACGAATGGATGATCAAATCTACCAAGGACATGTTAATAAATTTGAGATTTGACATGAAGGATATGGGTTTGGCGGATTTAATCCTCGGGATTTAAATCATGAGAAGACCTTCTGGTATAGTTTAAGCCAATCTCATTATGTTGATAAAATCCTTGCAAAGTTTAACGAGGATGATTATCAAATGGCTAGGACATTGTTAGATACAAACGTTCATCTGTCCAAAAATCTCGGAAAGTGTATCTCTCAAGTAGAATACGCTAGATTATTGGAAGTTTGATGTATCTAATGAGTTGTACAAGACTGGATATTGCCTTTGCAGTTAGCAAACTCAGTAGATATACGAGTAACCCTAGTGATGCGCAGTTGAAGGCAATAGTGAGAGTTATGTGATACTTGAGGTATACTCGTGACTAGGGATTGCACTATACGAGATATCCTGCTGTACTTGAAGGGTATAGGGACGCTAACTAGATATCGGATATAAAAGACTCTAAGTCCATGAGTGGCTACGTGTTTACGTTGGCGGTGCAATCGTTTCTTTGAAATCCTCAAAACAAACCGTGATAGCTGGATCCACGATGGAATCTAAGTTGATAGCCTTGGACAAATGTTGCGAAGAGGTTGAATGGCAATGCCATTTGGTGGAGGATATTCCTTGTTGGGATAGACATGTACCTCCAATTAGTGTGCATTGCAATAATCAAGCCACAATTGGGAGACTACAGAGTCATATGTACAATGGTAAGTCTAGACATATACGTCGTAGACATAATACCATTAAACAACTTCTCACAACGGGTGTTGTCTCAGTTGACTATGTGAAGTCAAGGGACAATATAGCGGATCGATAAGCGCCAAAAGTAGCTACGGAAAGGGTCTAATTTAGGAATTGAATGCAATGTTTTATGCCCATTTGTTGTGTTTCGAAGCCATTCTTGTAGGACTAAACAAGACCCGAGGCCAAAGGAAGAAACAACGAAGAAGTGAAGCGGACAGCAGAAGGCCCCACGCCTGCTCCCACCCATGGAGAATTTCCAGTAGAGATCAACGCGTGTGTCCACGCGTGGACCCTCGCGTGGGCGCACTCAGTAAGGGCAAATTAGGAATAGTGAATTTGGAAGACTATTTAAAGCAAACCCTAATTTGTTAGAGGGAGTTCCTGAATTGTTAGATCTAATTTTCTTCTTCCCTTAGGGGAATTTCCCCACCCTTAGTTCTAGACTCTTAGATAGGGAAAATTATATTAGATCTAGATTTGCTTTTGGGAATTGAAGATTGAAGTGTAATGTTGCTATCTCCTAGATTGGTAACCTCTACTCTATCTTTACATTTCCTTTAGTTTAATTGCAATTTCTATTTTGGTTCTTAATTGATTTTAGATTTCCATTTGTTTTTATTCTTGCAATGATTAGCTAGTTTAGATTTGGAGATTGGATGTTCAAATCTAGTTATTGTGTTTGATTTGATTCAATTCTCCCATTGATTCTAGGAATGTTGATTTAGGGTTCTTATGTCTTGTGTGGTTGATGTATATCTTGATTTGCTTCTATTTCCGACCGAGATAGTTAGTAAAGTTAGGGGAAGGATAGATTGCGCGATAGCGGGTCTATATAAGTCCTAATCAGCCACATCCCCGCCAAGGTCCGGGAGGATGAGGCCCGGGAGGAGTGGTAGACCAAGTGTTTGTCGAAATGCCCCATCCGAATGAGGAACCGGGAGTCCAGAGTGTGACGCCACCCGGTGATGGTGTGTCGTCGGCTCCCTTGATCGAGTCCTAGTTGCATTGCCTAGAACACCCGTTTTAGTATCAAACATGAGACCTAGATAGGACATCCATCTCCTTGTTTCCTTTGATTGTTTACCTTTGTTTGCTTTTGTATACCTCTTATTCCATGATTCATTTTTCCTTGAATGATTCTTGTAACTCTTGTCTCTTAACATCCTAAATGTCACACAGTTGATTTGGTTCCAATTTGTCATCCTTGAAAACACGACACTCGGGGAACTTCTTCTCCATTTTAACAATATCCACACCTCCCACTAAAACCACAACATCACGGATCCGCTAACCAGAGGGTTGAGCAAAGATGTTGTTAAGAAGTTGGCACGAGGAATGGGTTTGAAGCCCTTGGAATAAAAGTTCTATAGTGGACACCCAACCTAGCAGACACCTAGGTTCAATGGGACAACTAAATTATGGAACGAAGCGTGTCACTGTGGGGGTCTCAGACTTCCTACTACTCCTCGTTAGAACAGTGACTCTCGCACAAGGCTAGCACATTTGATGTTTTAATGATTCGAATGTCGGTTGACATGTGTGAGTATGCGGGATACTCGGAAAAGAATCATCTATGTGAGAGAGAAGTGGGGTCACTTCAAAGGAGAATTGATTGGGCTCAATTCTTTAGAAACTATCGCAGAACCAAGAATGGTGACCCATGGCCAAAACGGGCACACCCATGAGAACAAAACAAAGGTTGGAAGGTTCCTGTGTGGGATATGTCATTGTCTACACAAACGCCAAATGGTTCAAAGACATCAAGTTCTACCGCTCAGCCAGTAGAGTAAACATATCTTCACAAGGCAAGTTTCAAAGAATAACACCTACCTATGCTATGCAGGGATTGACAGTTGAGCATGTTCGTGTCGTTTTTCATCATCCCGAAAATCAATTTCCATTCATCTGGGGAATTTTCGGATTTTTTAGCTAAAATGGCATTTTTGAGTGACTATTTTGTGGTACAAATATATGTGGGGTCCACTTCCAATTTGGGTCAGGTCAAAGTGGATTTGCACTCTTTGTAGTGAAACGAAGAATTTGATATATTGTACGCTCAAAATGGGTAATAGGTGAATGAGAAATTGATTCTCAAAGTGAACCTATTTGAGAGAAGTCAAAATTTGAATTGCTAATTGTGTAGCAATTTCTGAAAATGCAATTTGAATTAGTATTAAGAAATACTAATTAAGTTAGCACCTTAATGTGCTAGCACTGTAACAATGCTATTTAAGCACTATTTAAAGTTCTTAATTAGGCATTTAAGGTGCCTTTACTACCTTGGGCAGTAGCACCGGAAGGTGCTGAGAGTAGCACCGGAAGGTGCTGAGAGTAGCACCTTCCGTTAGGTGCTTAAGTGGGCACCTTCTGTAAGGTGTCTTTTGGTGCACTTTCAATGGTTTCCGGAAGGTAAATTTCGGATGTTACTGACTTCTCGGTCACTCAGGTGTTTTGAAATAGGTTGTGAGTGGTCGGTATGAGTTAATTTGTATATTAATTTCGTAACCGTAAATATTATTACGATAATTATTACGATTGTTTCAAACGTTTTATCCAATTATTAAATTGGATTTATGTTGGTTTATGTGCCATTATTAAGCTCTAACTATCTATTTCATATAAATACCTTGTTGTCTGCAGAAGGTTTAGAAGCTAGTGTTGAAACTCTTAAAATCCTTTTGGTTTTTTGCTCTTCTCTCATCTCTTTAACTACGAAAAAAATTTCTGCCAACAATTCAGTAAATTTCGTTCAACTTGTGTTCTAGTTCGCTCGGCTTTCGGTTTGAGTGCTCAAACACCAAGGTCGTAGTCAGTTTTAACATGGGAGACTGTCGCCACAACGCTCCTAGCACCCTTGGGAGGTGGTGAACCGGTTTTAAGGAAAGTGTGTGTACACACTACTCGAATTTCTTCTTCTTCTTGTTTCTGTATGTTCTCGGTTGGTTAAAACCTCATGTTAGAAACCCTTTCTCGTTTTATATATTTTTATATATATCTTTCTTGGTTTCGCACCAAGTTTTTTGTGGGATTAGTTTTCTAAAATTAAATCCGTTGTACTAGTTTGATACTAGTTGTGTTGAAATTATTTTTTGGCAAAATAAATCCCTATTTTGTTTTTTATATATATATATATATATATATATATATATATATATATATATATATATATATATATATTGTGTATCGATTTATTCACCAATTTTCAACACTTTTGTTACTTGATCATTAGAAGAGGCAATGAAACTCAATAGCTCTAAAAAGTTTACACGATTCATTGAATTTATTGACTCATCATGATCTCTAAAAGAACATCCTTGAAATGCAAGGCATCTTGTTGCCTCAATTGAAGTTCTCAATATGTTGTGCAATGTGTGATTATTGGTTCATGAGATCCGAACAAGCTTTCTCGGTATTTCGGTGAGGGGAGGTGAGATCTTTCCAATATGTGCTAAAATTGAGCAATTTTTTCTATCTCTAACTTTCTTCCATGATATAAAACTATTGATAGTAAAAGCATCCAATCCGAAAGGGTCATCTTGAGTATGAAACAAATAACATGGTAGACAAAATGCTCCATCTTTACTAGGAGAATATTCTAACCAAAAAGGGAATAACTTAAACCAAGATGCTTGAAAACTACGAGGATGTTTTCCTCCAGATTTTGGATACTTTGAAAGCGAATATTGATATGGGCCGACCTTGATATAAGCTGTCCTAACTTCATCACGCTTGTCAATGAGACATTCTATATTGGTCGCAATTTCGGATCACGTTCTAATGCTTGAATATCAAACTTCTTATTGATTTCAACTCTTTGAAATTTTTCAGGACGACTTTCAGAATTCAATGGCTCAATACTTGCAAATGGATTTATTTGAGATGTTGAATCTTCATAATTCTTTCTTTAAAAGAAAAGATCTATCCTTTGTGTCTTTTTCATTTGAAATCAATCTTCTTATGTTCACACTGTTCATTTTTTGACAAATCAATTGAATTAACTAAAAGAATAAATAGACAAAGATTAAAGTAGTAGAAATTTAAAGATTTTGGTAGCAAATTAGTAATCCATTGTCCAGTTTGGGGCTATCAAAGTCGGCCGAAGCCACCGCGTGGGGCGGGCTAGGGCTTCAAAAATGATGGCACGCGAGCCGAGCGATATATATATATATATATATATATATATATATATATATATATATATAATTCAGTTCCCGTGCGGTAGGGTGTGCCCCGTATTGTTGTGCGATTGCGTTAGGTGAGTAATTTTCTTCTTAAGGTGCGTGATTTTCATTCTTAAGGTGCATAATTTGTATGTTTAAGGTGCGTGAGTGTTGAAACTTAAGGTGAGTGAACCTAAAGCTTAAGGTGAGTAGTTTTCCTTCTTAAGGTGCATTGTTTTCCTACTTAAGGTGCGTGATATGTATGCCTAATGTGCGTGAGTTGTTGAAACTTAAGGTACGCCATTTTAAAACCTTAGGCGCGTGGTTTGTGTTCTTAAGGTGCGTGGCTTGTGTACTTAAGATACGTGGTTTGTGTACTTAAGGTGCGTCGGCCTAAAGCTTTAGGTGCGCGTGGGTTGTGTGGTTAAAGTGCTTTTTTGTGTGGTTAAGGTGCGTGATTTGTGTACTCAAAGTGCGCCATTGTAATGATTAAGGTGCGTAACCACACAACTGCACGGCAACCCTTCCCTGCACCTGAATATATATATATATATATATATATATATATATATATATATATATATATATATATATANTATATATATATATATATATATATAAGTATAACTATAATCCTAGAGTAGTAAAGCACTAAAGCCTAAAGAAAGAAGCAGCCATCCAGCACAACACTCTAGCCTGCTCACTACTCACCCACGCCGTCCAGCACTGCACTCCAGTCATCTAGCTCTGCTCCACCTCCACGCATCAGTCCAGCCTCGCAGCTCCAACCTTCCGCCTTGCCTTTGCTCCAGCCTCTCTAGCTTGTCGTTCAAGCATGCTGCCGGTGACGCCTGACGGATGACGCCACTGCTCTAGACTACCACCAGTCACGCCACCACCACTTCCAGATTTCATAGTTTCATTTAAACTAGAATTTGTGTTGTAATTTTTGTTATTTCAAAAATAAAAAATAAAAATCCCGCGAGTCATGCTAGTGCCGCCACTTCCAAATTTCATAGTTTCATTTAAACTAGAATTTGTGTTTTAATGATTGTTATTTAAAATAAAAAAAAAAAAAAAAAAAAAAAAAAAAAAAAAAAAACCTGCCGGCCCCCGCCAACCTGCGTGGTTTGGACTTGAGTTACATGAACCCTAGCTCATGGGCCAGCCCGCTTTGACAGTCCTAGTCCAGTTGATTACTAATGTCAGATTTTTTATTAACACTCTTCACATAATCACATCTAATCGATTTCAAGGTTTTATACTCCAATGAGAATTTTCATTTCATACATATTTTTGCATATACTATTGTGTTCTACGAATTGCATATTACTGGTAGTTGTTCTATTCAAGGTATCCAACCATCACATTACTTTATACAAATATAAATATTCTCTATAGTCATCATCAGAAAAAATCAGCATCTAAAGAAATTCATGGATTCCCCATTCCCATTTTAACTCTATGTAGTTATACTTAACTGATTTCTCAAAGCTTACATTAACAGTAACATCATTGTGTTTCACATATGTTCGCAAATAAGGCAAATTTACATGTAAAAGAAAATCAGCTCGTTTGAATAACTTATAAAAAAAGATCCAAAGTTTCAAAGAATTTAAAAAAAAAAAAAAGGCTAAAGTGTCTTCCCACACCATGAACCATTCACGATTATTCATCCCGCACCATTGTCTTCAATAAGTGATTATTCGATTCATAAACTTTTTTTTTGCGCCTAGCATTTTTTGTAGGTTTTCCGGTAAATTTGATGACATGTTGTTGATTTGGAAGCTGTTGTAGCATATTTCTTAATGACTTGGCTGTAATTAGAGTGTCATGGAGTCCATGTAAGATTACAAAATTAAAAAATAATAATAATAGTAATAAACTAAGAGGCAGAAATTTTTTGTTTAGTACTACTGACTCTGTTACAATGTAGTATCTGTTCATAGCTACTTTCTCAACCTACTGAAGCACAAAGAGTCAACAGATGCCTCCACTGAGACTCGATCTAAGAGGCAGAAATAAGAACCCTAATTTTGCTACTGTCTTAATCGACGACACCCACCCAATCCTCTAGCGAAATCAACCTTACCCAAACCTGTCTGAATCGGTCTGTTGTTTATCTTTCGGCGAAATCGGCGAATGCACTCCTTAATCCTCTGAATCGACGAGTTTACCCTACTGCTTCTCTCCGAACGCAACCAAGCGTACTGCCAAGCTTCGACTATAACCTCCGGCAAAATTAGTGAAATTGAATCCCTAGGCTGAAATCGGCATCGAAGGTGAACTAAGGTACGACATTGTTGTTGTTCATATGTATTCATATGTTTTGAACTGGCAGATTCTCCTAAAATCACGAACTGGCAGAGTCTCCTTATATATATTCACATGTTGTGAACTGTGAAGTGTGAATAAAGACTCCAATAATGTTTGAAATATGTGGTGTGTGTTAGGAACATCATGTAATAGGTTTTGATGATACCAACTGTTAAGTAAGAATCCCCAAGTCTCGATACATAGGCAAAACAATGTAAGTTCGATAAGTAAACTAAGAGCGAAAATACAACCGGGTAATTTGAGCTCAACTCGGGAAATATTTAAGCTTAAGGTAAACTTGTTTGAACAACTTAGAAGTTTTCGTGTTGTAAGCAAACAGATAGATCAGAAGCAGGCACGAGACAACTCTGGAGGAATAAGGGTCTACGAGACATCAACTAAGTCTCGAGACACAAGCCAAGTTCGAGAGGTAAGGACCTCTCGATATACCTATCGAGTTCGAGACGTAAAGAATATTCGAGAGATAGACCTCTCGATACATGGGATTGAAACATCAAGTGGTCGAGACATCTTTTATGGTCTCGATAAACCGGCACTTCTCCAAGAGGCTGAATGTTAGTCAACATGTGCAGATAAAATACTCTAAGTTTGGAGAAGAAGAATATCATGGAGATAAAATATTGAAGAGGTGCTGAGCGGGAGGTTTCAAAATGGACGGAAGTGGATGACACGTCAGACCTCCACCACAAACGGTCAAGAAGTGCACCAATCCTGAAGTGGTCAGATTCCCCAAACAAGGAATGATGGGAACATAAAAAAAAAGTAACTTTATCCAAAAGAAGCAAGTGAAGCATGAACTCAAGAAAGTGGAATATGGAATATTCACTACAAAACAAAAGGCTCAAGTTACAAGACCACTACTCCATGAAAAATGCTGAAATTGTGCAAAGACCCATGTTCGGCGTGGGAGACCAATTTCAAACGGAATAGTTTTCCCTCCAACGGAACTATTCTTCTACTCTCATATATAAGGACGTAAAGACACAGAAGAAACAGGGGGTTGTGAAAGAGGTCAAGAGGTTAACAAGAGGTGTCTGATAAAAACGTTCCAGTGCAAAGTGTTTAACTTGGAATATCATCCTGATATTCAATACAGCGAGAGAACACATCTTAGTGTTCGAAGAGAGTTACAAAGCTAAACTGTCNTTCCCCCCCCCCCCCCTCTAGACTTGTACCCCATCCCCTTGGGACCAACAGTGTGGTCCTGCTTTGAATACTTTATTTTATGCTTTTGATATAGTGGGGTTTGGTTCCTTTATATTTTTTGAATTTGTGTTTATAAATGTGGCCCTGAATACAGTTTTTTGCAACCTGAATTTTGTCACTTTGTTGTGTATAAAGCCATAAAGTGTGGTCTGTGGTCCTTGCTTTTATGTTTATAATTGTGGTCCTGCATAGTGGTTGGTAGGTTTATTGAATATGTTTGGTTCTTTTTATTAGGATGAATAACTCTGTGGAATTAATAATTCACCATGGTGGTAACTTTGTGAAAAAACCTAGGCTACAATATTTGAATGGTGAGACTGAGGTAGTGCACATGGACCCAGAGTTTATATGTTATCCCCATTTACTGAAATATATAACTGACCAAAGATAAGGGAAAATAGTCTCAATTACATACAAGTTTCCCTCCGAACCCATTGAAGCCTTAAAATATTAAACAATGATGCTAGTAGTCTACACTTAGCTCATATTAGTAGTCAACATAAAAAGTATGAGATTTATGTCAAACATGGAATAGATAACCCTAAAGTAATTGGTTTATGTTTACCGGGGCTTGAAGGGGGTGAAAAAACAAGTGGGGATGAGTTTGAGGAAGAAGTAGGGGGTGAGCATGGGGGAGTGAATTTGAGGGAGATGCTAAAATTGTGAGTGAAGAAGGGACAAATGCTAACTTTGGTAGTGAAATAGAAAGTGACAGTGAGGGTAAAAGTGAGAATAACATTGAGCAGGGAGTTGGCAGTGATAGTGACCAAGAGAGTGAGCATAACAGTATTCCAAATCAGGGTAGGGATAAGAGAAAAAGAAGAGCAAGAGTAGATGAGTCAAATTTACCCCAGTATGTGCCACCATCATATATTCCTGAACAAAATGCCCAAGATTCTAAATATTATGATTCTGAAGATCCACCTACAGTCCAAGAAGATTTACAGAATGATGAAGGGAATGAAGTTCAGTCTAAGTGCAATGATAAGTACCCGAAGTTCAACCCTAAATCTGATCCACCCATTATTGAATTAGGTATGTGCAATTCATTGTCTAAATATGTTTTTATTATTTCCCAAGATTCTGTTTTTATGAAATTGTTTTTATTCATTGTATAAATTTGTTTTTATTCCCTTTATGAATCTAATATTTATGAACATAATTTTATAAGCTGTTTGAAACTTGTATTCTGAACATAATGTTTATAAAAGTTCCAGCTTTTTCCCTAATGTTTTTATTCCTTTTATGAATCTATTTCTTATTAATCTATTTTTTTAATATTATGATTCTGTTTTGTTTAATTTTATGAATCTGGTTGTATTAATTTTCTGCATCTGTTTTTATTAGTTTTTTGAATCTGGTTTTTATGAATCTATTTGAATTAGGTATGTATTTTGATGACAATGTGCAATTCAAGCTTGGTATGATTAGTTATGCTGTACACACAAAGAGGGATTTATTTGGGGAAAAATGGATTAAAGTATGTTAGGGTAGAATGTCTTGGAAAGGGGTGTGCTTTTTATTTAAGTGCAGGTCGGGAAGAAAGAACAAGATGTTTTTAAGTGAAATCAATGATGTTGGAGCATAGATGCAACATTGAATTTACATTAAGGATAATTAGTCAGAAGTGGGTAGAGTAGAAATATGAGGAAAAGGTTAGGCAAAATCCTAGTATTGGTTATTCAGAGTTGAGTAGGACCATTAAAGAAGAGTTGAACATCAATGTTTCAGTGAGCATGTGTAGAAGGGAAATAATGGGGATCCTTTAAGAAGTTGGATATAGGGTATGAGAGTCAGTTCAAGAAGCTTAGAGATTATGCTCAAGAGTGTCTAAATTCTAATCCTAGTTCTACTGTGAAGATAAAAACTACAAGTATTGTTCCTACTTCACCCTTGGTATTTGAGAGGATTTATGTATGCTTTAATGCCATGAAAAATGGATTCTTAGCGAGCTGTAGGAAATTTATTGGATTAGATGGATGCTTCTTGAAGGGAAAATTGAAGGGTGAAATCCTCACAGCTGTTGGTAGGGATTGGAATAATCAGATGTACCCAATTGTTTGGGTTGTTGTTGAGATCGAAAATAGTTCTTCATGGAGATGGTTTTTGGAGCTTCTAAAAGCTGACTTAGAGATTGTGGACAGCAGTGAATAGACACTAATTAGTTATCAACAAAAGGTAAATAACCCAATTTCATTTTCTAAATCAGTTTCTATTCATTTTTATGAATCACTTTGTATTCATTTGTCTAAATTTTTCTACCTTATCCATTGTAGGGATTATCCAATGTCATTCAAGATCTATTCCCAAGAGTTCAGCATAGAAATTTTGCTAGGCATGTGCATGCCAATTGAAGTATGAGCCACAGAGGGAAAGTTCTGAAGGATCATTTTTTGCAGATTGCCAAGACACCAAATGAAGCACAACTTGCTGAAAATTTGAAGGCTTTAGAGATGATTGATGTTGCTGCCCGCGTTGGACTTGACAAATATCCAATGCAAAACTGGTGCAAGGCTAACTTCAAGGAAAATGTCAATTGTGACATGGTAGATAACAACCTAAGTGAGGCATTCAACAGAACTTTGTTGAGTGCAAGATCTAAGTTTATTATTCCATTGCTTGAGGATATACAGGTAGTAACAATAAAGAGGGTAGCAAAGAAAAAAATCAGTGGCTAAAAATTGTAGAGGAAATTACGGGTCATTGGTGATGAAGAAACTCAATGAAAGCATACTTGAGGGTACAGGTTGGGATGTGGCATTCAATGGATTTGAGGGGTATGAGATCAAAAAGGGTAGATTTCAGTTCAAGGTAAATTTTCAGTTGAGAACTTATTCTTGTAGGCTTTGGCAATTGACAGGTATTCCATGTCGTCATGGCATTTGTGCCATATTCCACAAATGACATCAGCCTAAAGAGTACATACATGAATGTTATAGTAAGGAGCTTTACTTGAAGACTTATGAGCATGTACTCCAGCCAGTTAATGGAGAAATATTTTGGCTAAAGACTCAAGGTGATGAGATACATGCTCATGTTCTAAGGAAGATGACTGGTAGGCCAAAAATGAAGAGAAAGCTTGAAGATAGTGAAAAACAAAAGCAGAAAATCAGTTTAGAGGTTAGGAAATTGTCAAGAAAAGGAAGAATTATGACATGTCAGTTATGCAAGGGAAAAGGGACATAATAAACGATTTTGTCATACACTCTCAAGCCAACAAGCAAAATCTGCCAGTTCTTCTAATGTTAGAGGAAGAGGAAGAGGACCTACTACTATAGGGGGAGAGGTAGAGAGGTAGAGAGGTAGAGGCAGAGGAAGAGGGAGAGGAAGTGGAAGAGGGACATGCTTGTCGCAGGAAAGCTTAGTTAGAGCTTCAGGTAAATTAATTGAGTAGAATTATTCCTTTAGATGGTTGTAAGTAATGCTAGATTAATTGACAATGATGCATTTATTTATGTAGCTTGCACATAGTGAAGTTCAATGGAACCATGAAAGCAGGAAGATTGATGAAGACAATGATGTATTTTGTGTTTTTGTAGATTACTAGCTAGTCTTTTGTAGATGTATGAATAAATGATTGTAAATTACTAGTTGTTTTGCTTCTCAACAAATGATTGTAAATTACTAGTTGTTTTGGTGATGAACAACTGATTGTAAATTACTAGCTGTTTTGGTGATACTTTAATGGTTTATGGTGATTGGTTTATGGTTACAGTGCGGTGTTTACATTGTAATGGTTTTTTTGTTTATGGCGGGATTATGGTTTATGGTTGATTGGTGGCAGGATTATGGTTTGTTGGTTTATGGTTTATGGTGGCAGGATTATGGTTTATTAGTTTATTGGTTTATGGTGACAGGATTATGGGTTATGGTTTATTGGTTTGTAGTTGCTGGTTTATGGTTAATTGGTTTATATAGAATTGGTTTATGGTGTATTGGTTTATAGTTTATAGTAACATTGATTTAATTGAGGCACAACATTATTTTACAGGACATGAATTTTCCATTCATTACATTGACACCAATGATTTAAATGAGAGTTTATTATCAATTTGGTCCCTCGACTATAAGGATTTCACCAATTTGGTCATCGACTATCAAAATTTCTCAATTTAGTCCCAACTATGTTTTTTTTACACGAAATGATCCTCAGTCTATTTGTCCGGTCAAACTAGAACCTACGACTGAAACCTAGGGAAGAAGAAGATGATTTTTTAAAATCCTGAAGTTACCCTTCTAGTTTGACCGGACAAATAGAGTGAGTACCATTTCATGTTAAAAAACATAGTTTGGGACTAAATTGAGGAATTTTGGTAGTCGATGACCAAATTGGTTAAATCCTTATAGTTGAGGGACCAAATCGGTAATAAACTCTTTAAATGAGGCACAACATTAACATTTTTCATTCATTACCATCTTAAACCAACAATTTGACTAAAAGTACTACAATTACAATAATGAGAACAAAACACATTTTTCTTAGTACTTTGTTCTCTTTTTTCATTTCATTGAACTCGGTTACAATTAGGTCTCAAACACCTCCTATTTCACGACTTAAAGAGACTAGCATCGCGTTTATGTCTTCGTGTTTACATTCTCCCCTGCTAGAACTTTGATCGTTCCATTAAAAAAACTCGCAACTATTTCCATTCTGTACATGTAAAATTAAAATAGTAAAAAAAATTGCATAAATCAATCTGTCCAAAATTAAATAAATACCTAAAAAATTTCCATAGACTACCTGCAATCTGCCAATTCCCTAAAATTTCCATAAACAAATTCCAATTTGCAGAAAATTCCAATTTGCCTAAAAAAAAATCATAAATAAATTTCCACAAACTTAATAAACAACAAAAATATGAAAAAGTATAGTAGGATGACGAAATTTAAGAGTAAATTACAGAAGAAATGAAAAAAAAATTTTAAAAAAATGAATAAAATTGAAATATATATTCACCCAATGCCTACCTTCCATCTTTGACACCCGAAGAATTTTTTGCCCGAGTCTCTAGTTGTGCAAATTGGAGCTTTCAAACCACAATTACAAAATATACTAGGTTCGTACTCCATATTTGCTCTCACTCGTGAAGAATACGAAGAAGATGGCATCTTCAACAATGTCTTCTGTGTTGATGTTGATGAACCCATACGAGAGAGGAGAGAAGAAGAAATCAAATTCAAAACCAAATCTTTAGGGTTTTGGTTCTTAGAAGCCTAATTTGGAGGAAAATAAAGTCATATACATATTTATAGCCTACAGTCGAGTAGACAAATATGCCACATCAGCTTCCAAACCGGTGACATGTGCAATTTATCGAAAAACCTACAAAAAATGCTAGGCGCAAAAAAAAATAGTTTATGGCTCGAATAATCACTTATTAAAGACAATGGTGCGGGATGAATAATCTTGAATGGTTCATGGTGCGGGATGACACTTCAGCCAAGAAGAAATGAAAAATTACATGTAGACTTGCAGCATGAAGTTTGAAGAAGAACATGCAATTATGCGAAGGCTGAAGTGCGAACTGCGGAAATCTGAATTGGCAAATTGTATTGTGACTCATGTGAGCTGTGTTTTACTGTTGTCTGGTTTGGATAGAAGGCAAATAGTATAAAGCTTACCCTAGAAGCTTGGTTGGAGGTGGCAAAATGGCAAATATTTGGTGAGGGGGCACCCAAAAGAAAAAAATACTAAGATACTAATAAAAAAAATGGCGGGGGACCAAGGCCCTTGTTGCTCTCAAACAATTATCTAAAAAAACATATAAACTGTAAACACCACATATTCCTAGAATACAAATATGCAATTATAGGTCATTTGAACAACTAGGAATGATAACGAAAAAATTAGCATACCGTTCACCGAAAAATATATGGTGCTGATAACATGTTGTAATTGTTTCCTTTTAGCTCGTGGCGTTCCTCGGTGAAACGGATTATATGACAAAGTGCAGTGAAAGAAAAAAGACAAAAAGACAGTATAATCACAGTAATTTTTCCCAACCTCATGTCTCCTAAACGGAAGTTCAAATATGCGCCGGTAAGCTTTCTCAAGTGAAACGAAAAAAAAGATTAAAAAAAAAAAAAAAAAAGTGTATCTAAAATTTTAAATGTAGACAGAAAATTGCCGGAACGGGGCAATGTGCGATCTCTTTTCAAAAAATTATTTCAATTTAAGAATTTAATTAAATTTTGACCTATAATTGAAGGGCCTACTTGACCCTTATCCTCTTATTAAATTTGATTTTGGCATCTTTAGGTCTCAGATGTTTGAGGTTGATAATAGTAACATGCCACCGTTAGTGGGAGAACAACAGCTCCTCTCTCATTGAGTAAAACTGTATGACAATGCAGCAGAAAATCCTCAAGTCCCTTATTTCAAAAAACAGATCATTATGCATAATAGCAGACTCCATTATCTAACCTGAAAACACAAACTTTGAACACTGCAACTACTTCTTCACAATGCAGATCTTAATAACAGATGCAGCACCAATCCGATGAAGTGCCACAACAGCATCCCCAGGCAGGCACAGCCCTCTCTGGACAGCTGACTTCAAGGCGGCTTCAAGAATGACCTCAGTTGATTCAGTATCAGTGGCTTTTGCAGATCCTTCGGCCAGGAGTGGAATCAGGCCTCTGTATATCAAGCTGTGCCTTGCAGGGGTCTCGTCGCTGATGCTCCAATCGAATGAGTCTGTTGTTAAAACTGGCACCACCACCGACAGGATTGGAACAGCAGGCCTGTATTTGGCAACCAGCTTGGCGGTAGTCCCGCCACGGGTCAACACAACAATCAGCTTTGCTTTAGCCTTGTTAGCTGTGCGCACAGCCGAGGACGCAAGAGACTCCAATGGGCTCATCGGCAGTGGGGTTGACCTTATCATCTCTTTGAATATAGCTCCATAGTCTAGCGAAGATTCTGCCTCAATACAGATTCGAGCCATAATTTTCACAGCAAGCTCAGGATACGCCCCAGCAGCACTCTCGCCACTGAGCATCACACAGTCAGTGCCATCTAGGACAGCATTAGCCACATCTGTTGCCTCAGCACGGGTTGGCCTGGGGGACTTGATCATTGATTCAAGCATCTGAGTGGCAGTGACAACAGGCTTGCCAACAATATTACACTTGTATATCATCATCTTTTGGGCCAAAAAGATCTTTTCAACCGGAATTTCCATTCCAAGATCACCTCGAGCAACCATGAATGAGTCTGTCTCACGAAGGATTTCATCAAAATTCACAACTCCCTCTTGATTCTCAACCTTCAAACAGATTTCAACAGGCCACAAAAAATATTTAGATAACTAATGCAAGCATTTGGTGAGTAGATATAGTTTGGAAATTCAACATAGGCTCGAGTTTGATAATACTACTGCCTATCTATCACCTGGCCTGGCCCCAAACAAAATGAATAAAAAGAAACATGAAAACAGTGACTTGAAGTCAAACTAGGAAAATGTATATGAAATGAAAGAATGCAAAGTGAATGGTGGCTCTCTGCTTTTAGAGAAGAAGATTCTGGCCTGGGCAGAAGTGAATATTAAAAATGGGACTGCATAGCATACCTTTGACATAAGTTGTATGCGCTTAGCGTGTGGACCAAGAACCTTCCGAACATTAACGAGATCTGAACCCTTACGCACAAACGAAAGGGCAATCATGTCAATGTTGTTGGGAACGCCCCATCCTAGAATATCTTCCTTATCCTTCTCTGTTAGTGTTGGAAGGTCCACCACAACACCTGGAAGGTTTACATTCTTCCTTTCACCTAACATGGCAGTGTTCTCACAGCGGCATCTTACAGTTCCAGCAGCTGGATCACATGACAGAACAGTGAGTGTTATGGTGCCATCTGCACACAAGATGGTATTCCCAGGCTTCAGATCCACGGCTAATTTTTTATAGCTCATGCATATCATCTCTTCATCTCCTTTTACGGTATAGTCAGTGGTCACTGTGATTTCTTGGCCTTCCTTGAGTTGTATAGGTTTTCCATCCTTCAAGAAGCCAGTTCGGATCTCAGGCCCCTGCATAAGTAAGACTAATAGTTCAGTCTAGACTAGAGGAAATAAAACAAGGCAAATTTCAAGTCAAATTAAGGAACAGTTGTTATACTTCACAAGTCGTGCTGAGCTGCATTAATTATGAATCAAGGAGGGAACTTTAATTTCCAAATGTAAGCAAGCGCACACATAACTAAAAAAGAGAAAGCAAATAGATTGCAAACAGAAAAGATAAATCACAGCCAAATAAGCACTCACTCAACGTAACAAAAGATTTAGATGAAAAGAATGGCCACAAGCATTGGTCTGAGAGAATCACAAGGAGTCTATCAAAGCCTAGACAAGTTTCAGTGATGGCATTTAATGAGAAAAAAAAATGGTCATATAAAGACTGAGAATAGCAAAGGAACAAGAATGACAAAAGATGTCAAAGTGTTGATTTGATTGAAATATGATGTTAAAGTTCAAACCATAGGAGTCTATCACTCAGTTGACTGAAATATGATGTTACAGCATTGAACTTTGAAGAATAAATTGAAACAGGATTTCCACATCTAATTAATCCTGAGCAAACTACAAATGGCAGGCAGGGGAAATCAAAAGAAAAGCAGAAAAGTGAGACCTTGGTATCAAGCATGACAGCACAGAGGATCTGGGTGTTGTGCATAGCAATCTTAAGATTGTTTAAGGTTTCCTGGTGGTACTCATGGGTCCCATGAGAGAAGTTGAACCTAGCAACATTCATGCCAGCCCGAAGAAGCTTCTCAAGCATAGGAACGGACCGAGAAGCCGGTCCCAACGTGCAGACAATCTTTGTCTTAGGAACACAGCCATCACTTGAGACCTCCTTCAAGATTCCTTCGATGTCTATGTTTGACATTTCTCCAACAGAATCTGTTGAAAGCAAATCATCACAGCCTGCATTAACTCTTTCACCAAGAAAAACAAGCACCTAACCTTTCTATGAAAAGAAAATCTAGATAGATAGCCTATCAGATTCAACTCAACAAAACCATATTCATTGCGGTGCTGTGCTAAATCAAACAGAAAATCTAAAACCTTACAAGTAATCTGTTTGAGACTGTCCCCTGATTAAATTACTGACATACAAAGCCAAAAAAAAAAAATGAAATGGAAAATATCTAAAATCAAAATTTGTTGCAGTTCTCAATCAAACCCATCAAGTTGAGTGGGTAGTTAGGTTCATCTGAGGCAGATCTAACAAAACACAAGTGTACAAGGAAAAGTAAGCCAACAGCACCAAAAAATCGCAATTCAAGAAACCCCAGAAAAGAAAAACAAATAGAGAAAGATTCTTAGGATTTGGCAACCATGAACATCGGATTGAAAAATAGAAATGCATACAGGCAGCATAGAATTACACAGATAAACAAACTATACCACAAGTAAATGAAAAGAGTTGTACACAGCATTGTGCTTACCCTTCAGTAGCGGAGAATCTTGCGTGAGAAAATGGAATAAACTGAGATCTGTAGCCTTATTCTTCTCACAAAAAGTAGCACTCCGTAATAGTGTAGTATAGTACTCCGTAGAAGACTAGTTGAAATGTTTGGCTGAGTAGCTGTCTGGTGGGCGTTAAACAACGGGCTGCCTTTGACCCATGGAAGACCGGGATGTGATAGCAAATTTAAAAGTTGTCAATTTGTTTTTTAATAAACGTTTTTCACCTTTAAAAATCAAATAAATCATTTTTTTTGTATAATTTAAGTATAATTTCTAAATTAATATACAAAAATAAAATTTATTCAGTATATACTCTTGAAAGTGATGACTGATTTCTCTTGTTACAATAAAATATATACATATTCTAAAAATTACAAATTACACATTAGTCATCAATGGTAACAAATTATACATTTTCTACTTGTTTGATATTATAATTATACATTGTTCAATTGCACAAATTTAACAAATTCATGATCTATTTTACACTTTTTATTTTTTACTAGCAATTTTCTTGTGCGATGCACGGACATAAATTTTATAATTTTTCTATGAATAGATGTCAATTGTATTATATGAATGTATTTGTATTTGTTAATAAGTAATGTTAGTACAACATTAAAATAAAATGAGTAAAATATTTTATTTACAACTTATTGAATACCTCTTTGTAAACTACATCACACGAGTCGAATTAGTAGTACTATCTAACTCATTACAAATCATAAACTTGAGTCCCTTAGAATTACTGACTCTAGATGCTGCTACATATAACTGCCCGTGTACAAACACTGATTTTTTTTTTGTAGCAGTCCTAATGAATGATCAATGTTTCTTAACAACATTACTGGAGAGCGTACCTTTAGCGTAAGTGAATGGTTTGGAATACCCCACTATTGTAGCAATCGAATCATCCCCACATTGTAATATATTACTAGTATTATACCCGTGCGATGCACGGTCTAAAGTTAAATATTGTTATGTGATTTTATTATGTAGTTTACTGGTTAAATTGTACCTCCAACAATTTACGCAATGCACGGATGTTACTTATACAGTAATAAGTTAAGTAATTTTAACATTTCAGTTAAAAAAAAAATAGTCCAACATTAGATAGACTTTGTCCCTGACTTTTATTTATTGTCATTGCATAAGATAATATTGATGAGAACTGCCTCCTTTCAAACTTAAATGACAATCGTGTATCTGACGGAGTCATTGATATTAATCAATGTAATACAACAATCTATATTACTAAATAATGTCCATAAAATAATATCATAACATATGATTTCGTAAATAAAAGCATAACAAAAAATAGTTGAAATATAAATATTACATCGTATTGTTACAAATTATGATTGATATTAAATTAATAGACAAAAACAGAAATATGCCATTTCTTATTTTAAATTTCAATAATAAGACTACATATATATGATGCTCATTTGTTGATATCTTTTTTGGTTCTTTAATAAATATGTTCATTTCCAATAATAAATTTATGAGCAAAAAATATCTATAAATAAAATAAAAAATCATGTTTAAGATGAGTCATTATTAAAAATAATAAACTATTATATTATGGTAGCATATATACATTCTTGTCTACAACTGGCGTCACATTATTCCCTATAATTCATATAGAATAACAAATTAACACTACAATAATGCCAATTATAAGAAACAAACTCATGGCAATATATTTTGTACTACTAACAAAAATGAAAGATGAATTATAATACTCCATAGAATAATACTACTCACAATAGTCAAATAAAAAAAAATAATATTACTTACAGTAATTCCATTACTATTAAAAATAAAATTACTATTCTTTTTGGGTAATAAAATAACAAATTAACACTACAATAATGTCAACTATAAGAAACTAAGTCATGAAAATATATATTGTACTACTAAGAAAGATGGAAAATGAATGTTAATACTAAACACAATAATATTATTCAGAATACTAAAATAATAAAGAAAATAATACTAACACTAATTCCATTACTAAAAAAAATTAAGATTAAAAAGCCAATGGTTGAAAGATTTTTTAAAAATTACACAATGAATCTATTATGGAAACGAAATTCATTAAATTAGTAATTGAACTATACAATATAAAATTAAATTAATAAATTCAATATTTAATAATACTAATTTCTTTAATTAATATAATAGCATATATTATTAATTATTCTAATAATATATGTAGATATATTTATTTTTGAAATAATATGTAGATATATTTATACTAACTAAATCTGGCCAAACCAGCCCAAATCAGCAATTTACATATATAAAAATATATAAAGCCCAAATCACTAACCCAAGAATTATGGCCCATACCCGACCCACTAAGTCACCATATAAATACCCAAACCCACCCAGACAAACCCAGTCAACCCGCCCTACATCCCCGACCCCGTCGTCTCCTTCGCGAACCCTGCCTGAAACCCTCGACAAACAACAGAAATGGAAACCATGCCAAATCTCTCACCCAAACACCAAATCAAACCTACGCTTGAAGCAAAGTACACCAAAATTCACCCAAATTCGTTCATTTCTGCGGATTCAAAGCACTACACAGATAAATAGAAGGCTTCTACAACAATTAGTTCACGGCAGAAATAGAGTCTTCAATCCTAGATTAGGAAAGATCCCACTCCATCAGGTAACATATTGTTTATTTTACAATCTTTCAATGTAATTTGACCTAATTTCTGATAAACCCTAACAGATTTCTTAATCAATTTTGTTGATAAATTTACAGGATATTTTCCAAAAACGCACAAGGATTTCGAATCTAAAAAGGAAAACACAACAACGAAAGGAAGTAAGTATTTTACTGCCTAATTTAAGATTTATTTACCTAAATAATCAAATCTGTGCAGTTACTATGTGTATGTAATATTTACCTTTTGGAGATGTGCAAATTTTTATGTCGTGACAGTATATTTCTTTGCCTGAAAATCTATTTTACTGTATTAATAATACTGAATATTGATTGAATTTTTTTTTTCACCTATCTAAAAAAAATGTTGTTTGGCTTTCAAAAATGAGCCCAGAACACAATCACTGTATATCCTGCATTATATTTAAAAATTATTCTCTAATGTCTGCAAAACATAGTAGTGACAAAATTCATAAACATATGGTTTGTATAGCAATCTGAACAGTATTGTGATGTAAAAATGGAACTACTAATTCCTGAGTTGTTTAATATGATATGTTATTTACTGCATTTTAGGTATTGATCATTCTCTTGATTATTTAGTTACAATGTGAACAGTATTGTGATGTAAAAATGGAACTACTAATTCCTAATACTGTGCTGATTTTCGGAACTTAACTATTTTTTTGAACCTATTTTCTCATATTTGCAGTTTCTAATGTGTTTTAATGTATGCAGGTTCAGGCCCTAAAATACTTTTGAAGAAGAGATAAGTATTTGATATTTCTTACGAACTAAGTACAGAAATGCAATAAGTTGTAATAGTTTAGAGCTAAATATCTGATTTTTAATAGCAAACAAAACACAATTGTGTGCTATTTAAGTTCTATTCAGTTTACGTTTACAACCCTCATATCTACATTGTGCTATTTAATACCATATGTTGGAAACATGACTATTAAATATCATTTTCAACTTAAACTGCAGTGTGAATATTAACTGTTATGCCATTTTTAATCATACATACACCAGTTTGTTAAATACGGTTAAGATTAGTGGTATGATGTTTTGATATTAAATAGGTATCATGCTGGTATGATGTTTTGATATTAAATAGGTATCATGCTGGAAATGGACACACTGTGTTAATCTGGCTTTCATTGCATTGAAGATGACAAATTAAAATTATTTTCAGGAAGCCATTATCTGTTGTTGTACTTGATAGGCCTTCCAGATTGAGAGTTACAGTACATTTCATGACTTGAATCATAAAGTAAGTATTCTAACATTCCTGCAAACTCAATATATAGATTGCAACACATATACATTACTTGTGTAAAAACAAAAAAAAAACATCTATTTTGTACACAGATTTCTGACTTACATCATTAAATCTATTCTTAAGTTAAACACTACCACCTATCTCTATTATAACTTACATGTAAAAACGTAAACCTAGTTAACTGAACTGGTTATGTCTTGAATTTTGATACTCCCTTGCCTATGATTATGTTCATCTGTCTCTCTTAAAACTGTGTAGATCCACATAGTTGTATCCATTACATTGCTTGTACATCCACTTCTGATTTTGTCTGACCAGCAAATGATTTCTTATACAAAAGATTAACTACATCAGTAGTCCATTGCAAATACTAAATTTTTCATGCATTAGACTTTACTCAAAAAGTAATTTAAATGTTGTTTGCAGCTCTTAATTAGGCAATGTTTTTGCAGAACTTAAAGCCTGTACATGGTATGATAAAACAACCATAATAACATAGCTTGACTTACCTGATTAGCTTGTCGTATAGCTATTCTCGATCCCAAATATCCATTTGACTGTCTTGGTTAACACTTTTCAAATATCCATTGTTGATGCAGATTAAGAGAGAAAGAACACATACCTCTTCGTCGTGGAAGACGACTTCTTTGCTCTTTATTTTGGACTAACCTTTTCTTTCCATGACCAAGTATGTAGGAATGACCTTTAGCTTCACAGCACTCCTCCTGTACTTGAAGGAAGGTTGATAACTCATTCGCAAAACAGGACAAACCCATACTGGAATGCAAGTCTGATAATCAAAAGAAATTTTATTCTTTTGCGAATTCGATAGTTCAACATGTAATATATAGTCTGTAATATAAGTCTAACACTCAAAGAGTTCTGGATGTACATTAATTCTCTTCTTAGTTCCCGATAAAAGTCCCCTCGATTCTCGAATTGTTTTTACCGATTCGACTTCCTAAACAAATCCAAAGTATTTCGGCCATTAATATCTAGTTATAATTAAAGTTTGTTTCTTTTCACACTTCTACTACCGTTTGGAAGCTGAAAAGTTGGACCGTGAACATTGCCTATGCGTAACCATAGTTATACCCTAAACTACGCCGTTTTGCACTGGGCGGGAACTGCATTTAATGCTCTTCTTCTGGCTTTTTTATTATAGAAGATGACTTATTATTATTATTATTATTATTATTATTATTATTATTATATTATTATTATATGTTTAGCGTTTTTTCCCTTTAATTACTATTATTACCTTTTGTTTTTGAAAGTATTATTATTATTAACTATTTTTATTATTATGTACTCAAACTATATATTAAAATGATTGAAATAGTTGTAACTTATTTAGTAATATGTTTTTATCGACTTTTGTTACCTTTTATACCTTTAGTATTAGTGTATTGGTTTTCTTTTTTAAATTAAATTTGTATTGTTGTTATTATTATTATTATTATTATTATTATTATTATATGTTTACCATTTTTACTTTAATTATTATTATTATTATTATTATTATTATTATTGTTGTTGTTGTTGTTGTTGTTGTTGTTGTTGTTGTTGTTACAGCTTTTTCTTTCGGTGCGATGCACAACAAACATTTTAGAACTGTTGTTTTGATGTTATGGTTCGAAATAGATATAATTGAATTGAAAATGTAAATATAACTATACAATGTAATATTTTATTTTATATGAAATTTTAATTGTATAATTATGATAATTTAAGAAAACATATCATAAAAATAACAATAATTAGAAAATATAAATAGCAAAAATGATTTAATAAACAATTGATATAAAAATTATATTACAAATTATGGTATTGTAAATCCTACTTATCTTATTTAAACTTTTTATGTTAAACCTTTAATTTTGAATTAAAATTATGTATTTATACAATAATATGGAGTAACTTTTAACGTTTAACACAATTTTAGGATTTAATGAATTTATAAATTCATAGATTTAATAGTCAAAGATCTTGTGGTCTAGTGGCACCTGGTGTCCCTGAAAATACTCTCACATGGATGATGGGAGTGAGGTCGAGCCTCAGTGGAGGCAACTGGTCCACTCTTTGTGGATGATGGGAGTGGGTTCGAGCTTCGAGCCTCAGTGGAGTCAACTGACTCTTTGTGCTTCAGTAGTACTCAAAAAAAAATTCATAGATTTAAAATGTTATTTTTTATAACGAATCAATTTGCAAAAAAAAAAAAAAAAAAAAAAAAAAACTCAACTTTAAATAGTTTCAAATTTAAATATTAATAACTATTAATCACCATTACGATTTCCTAATTTTCTAAATAATAATAAAAAAAAGATTTAAAAAAAAAATACAACAATAATAGTATACATTTTTTTTGAATACTATTGACTCTGTTACAATGTAATATTGACCTCTCACATGAGAGGGCCATAGCTATGCCGCTTGACCACAATAGTATACATTATAAACTCTTGTTTGACCACCCTCTAACCCCTGGTACTTCATAGGTTCTAACTAATCTAACCATTATTGCTCTCTTAGTGTGTAAAGTCCTAATTTGTTCTATCCAAAGGTGATTCACAGGTGATGCAGAATGGTTTGTGTAATCTGGCCGTGTAGTTTCAATAGCAAGGAATGTTTATATAGACTTTGAAGTTATTAAATACTGTTATTGAACAACGAAAAGATCAGCATATGTATCCATGGATTTTGCTTGGGAAATGAATATGGCATTTAGTTAGCAGTGAATTATTTATGCTAAGCCTTCTCGGAATTTGCAACTTAATGTAAACATCATTTAATATGAAGGCTAAGCCTCCTAAGAATTTGAAACCTAATGTAAATAGCATTTTATATGAAGGCTAAGCCTCCTCAGAATTTGAAACTTAATGTAAACAGCATTTAATATAAATCCAATAAATAACCTGTATTTTATTTTGTGCGGGAAAACAACTTTTGATTATCTTATCTAAACGGCAGTGTTTTTGGCAACTTTTTGGACAGGAACTTTTCACCACGATTTTGCTTTATTATAGATAGGATTTATTTCTCTAACACATTGATTAATACAGAGTAATTTGTTTTGAATTTTTTTTCTTATTCCAATCAAAATTAAAATATATATACTATTAAAAGTTTAAATTAAATAATCTTATCTTATCTTATATTCAATAAAGCCAAGAGATTTTGCCAATGAGATTCTCCCATTTTTCCCCCAAAACTACATTCCAAATATAAAAATATTAGATTCAATATTAAAATTCAATATACTTAAACAATGAAATTATACATGTACCTAACAATTCCTATTTTGGGTCATTTCATTTGTTTTTCTACTTGAGTTTATTTTTCTCTTTATCTTTTTGTACAAATAAAACTAATTTATAAAAAAATATATCATTTAAAATCTCTAATTAAGATCTTTTAAATGACATCCATATTGATATATTTTTTATTATATATTTTTAAATAAATCTATAAGTACATAAAGTCATTACTTTAGTGTAATATTTATATACATTAAGCTTGGTTTTTATTAATATATAGAAACAACATTATGAACCTACGTCCCTCCATCTCACCAAAAAAAAAAAAAACATTATGAACCTACTATAAAATGAATGGAAATACATATGGTGTATATTTAGTTTAGAATTTTTGGACATTACAAAAATATGTAGGAAGAGACAGAAGGGATGCGCGATGAACTGCGAAACAATTGAATAATGGGTATGTAGAGTTTCATACGGGTGAGTTGTAGCATTTATAGAATGGATTGTTGGGTTTGGGTTAATTGGGTTAGACCAATCTTGCAATCATTATTGTGTGGATCATGGTCCATGCAACTGTGTGGACAATACTATCAAATACTGTACATTCAGTGTATATATAATGTACTTTTAGTATATATTAAAAATGCGCATTATATTCAGAAAATGTACATTATTTGAGTACTGAAAATGCATTATTTTATATAATGTACATTTAGTATATTAAAAATGTACATTTTGTTATGGTCCACACAATAATTTGCCCCGATTTAGGTGATAGTTTATATTGGGCTGGATTTTAATATTGTAATAATACATATTATTGCAATGGGCTAGATTTAAATATTAGGTCTGACTATTTCTTTATCAAAATTTATAACTTGGGCCTTAACATATAAATATTTTGTAAAAGTTTGTTATTTTAAATAGGATAAAGATTATTATTTTACATCTAATATATATATATATATATATATATATATATATATATATATATATATATATATAATTGTTTTGTAATAATGTATGTTTAAATTCTCTTTTGAACAAATTTTAAATTTAAATAAATGTATGATAGAATTTAATTCATTTGAAGATTTTTAAAATTTAATTTAAATTGTATAATTCTATTTATAATAGTATTTTCATTCTTTTAAACATAATATAATTCAGGTAATTTTAGAAGAATGGTCACTGGGTGCGTTTTTTATTTGAGTTCAAGTATGATATTTCATGGAAAAATAGTGGTTCTTGGTGGTGATTTTCGACAAATACTACATGTGATTTCCAAGGGAAGAAGACAAGACATTGTTGGGGCAAGTATAAACTCTTCATATCTTTGGAATAGTTGTAAAGTGTTAAGATTATCTAAAATTCAAGATTACAAAGAGTGAGAAATGTTGAAACCTTGAAGAAATAGATGTTTTTCCAAAATGGATTGCTGCTAGGTGATGGTGAGACAGATGCGACTAATGATGGTTTTGCAAATAAAGAAATCTCAAAAGATAGTTTATTACATCAGAAGATGATCCAACTACAACAATAGTTAATAGTATATTCCATATGTTTTGTTATGGTACTTGTGATTTAGAATATTTAAATGGCCGTGCTATTTTAGCACCAACATTGGATGTACTTGATGAGATCAATAAGTATATGAGTAGCTTGAATTCAACTAAGGTAGGACGTATTTCAGTTCTGATTATGTTTGTCAATCAGATTCTGGTTCATACATTGGTCCAACTGTATACCTAGAGTTTTTGAATGTGTTAAAATGCTCAGAAATTCCAAATCATTATCTTGCTTTAAATCTGGGGTCTCCAATCATGCTTTTTACAGAACATTGATCATTCACTGGGTTTGTGTAATGGCATGAGATTGGTTTATAATTAGTAAAATAGAGGATCGTGTTATTGAAGCAAAAATTATGTCAGGAAATAATTTGGGTACTCGAGTTTTGATCCCGAGATTGACATTGACTCCATCAGATCCTCGATTATCATTTAAGTTTCAAAGGAGACAATTCCATCTATTGTTATTTTATGTAATGACAATTAATAAGAGTCAAGGTTAAAGTCTTTCGAATCTTGGATTACTTTTGAAGAAACATGGTTTTGTATATGGACAACTGTATGTAGCTCTATCTAGAGTTATCAACCCTAATGGGGCGTTTGGTTCAAGTCTAACATTACCCTGGTAATCTGAAGAAGGTAATGTTATATTGCCATGTTTGGTTTAGGTAATCTAGAATGCTAAGTAATATAAGATGACCGCTACGTAGGAAATGGGGGTATGTTTGAGGTAATCTGATTACCCAATTTTGGTTAGGTAATGTGAGATTACTTAATATTCCAAAATTGCCCTCAACTATTCTTCTTTGGTTAAGTTGTTGCTATGGCCGAATGAGGATTAATTGATTCTGGGTTGGATTTTAATGATTTGTGGGCTGAATTATTTGGTCATGTTGGACGGTGGTCTTGCATGGCTTATGAATAGAGTGGGTCAATTAAGTGAGATAATGGAGTGGCTTAAGATTAAAACTTAATTGTTGAATTGTATCTTAACAGTATTTTTATGCATTCCATTATTATTATTATTATTATTATTATTATTGTTATTATTGTTATTATTTATTATTATTATTATTATGTTAAATTTTGAACTATAAAAAATAAGAAGAGACTTGCAATTTACACTTTTCAATTTTTATGAGGACATTTATGTAATTGATGTAATATAACCTAAAACATAACCTTCAACCAAACAAGTTAATATTACATTCCTACAACTTTAACCAAACACATCAGGTAATCTTACATTTCCAAAATCTCACATTACCTTCCTGCAGGTAATCCTATTACCTGGGGTAATATAAGATTCCGCGAACCAAACGACCCCTAAGGGTCTTAAATTTTTATTTTAGGCCAAAATGGAGAGTATTTTTCTTCAAACGACAAATGTTATGTACAAGAATGGAGAGTATTCTACTTCAACAGTAATTGTCGTGTATCAAGTAGTTTTTAAAAAGGGAAAATCGCACTTTTGGTCCCTCAAATGTTGCCTGATCTGCAATGTGGTCCCCCTAAGTCAATTTTAGTTAATTGGGTCCTTAATAGTCTTAAACCTTAGTCAATTTTGTCTCCCGGTCAAATTTGGCTCTAACTAGTGTTAAGACCATGGGCAATTGGGTAATTTCACAACCCCACCCAATTTTACCCTAGTTTCTTATGTTCAGTTGGACGGCTCCGTGGACAATTGCGCATGGGTGGAGTCGGACGGCTCCGTCCCTCTCGTCGGCAAGCAGAGCAACGACGAGGTTCAACGGACGACGTCGGCAGGCAGAGCAGCTGCGAAACTCTGGTCTTCGGCCTTCCCTATTCAACGCAGCAGCCACCATTATACAGATTGGGAATTTCACTGCCACATGAACTAATTTTACTCAACAGGGCGCCACTTATGCACTTTGCGTTTGGACCCAAATATTGGAAAAATGCTTCTGATGGGTTCCTTCTTCCGATGCCTAAACCCTGCACTGACAATTGCTGCTGCTCTTGCATATCGAGACCCATTTGTCCTTCCTATAAATAAGAAAGAGGAAGCAGATGCTGCGAAAAGATCCTTCGCTGGTGATTCTTGCAGGTTAAGCCTTGAAGCTTATCTACCACTGCTCTTTCCTTGAATTACTCATAATGTTTTACTGATGCAAAATTTTCCCCCTTGAAACAGTGACCATATTGCACTTCTCAAAGCTTATGAAGGATGGAAAGATGCTAAGCGTCAGCTCTGTTTGACTCCACCCCTGTTCCGGCAAGCAACGCAGCAGCTATGGTGGAGCTACCTCTCGTCTCTGGTTTTCCCTGTTTCTCTGGTGTAGCGCGGCGGCAGTTCGAGCGGCCGTCTCTGGCGGGTGAGTTAGAACCGTGAAAGTCTCCCCTGTTCTTCGCGGCGGAAATGGAGGATTCCGAAGGCAGGTTTGAGACCTCCTCCGGCGTTTTCCCGTTCGTGAAGCAGCCCTTCGGCAAGTGGAGCTTCCGGCGGTGGCAATTCAACGGTGGTTGGTGGATGGGTGTAGCGTAATGGTGGCTGCAAAATTGGGTGGGGTTGTGAAATTACCCAATTGTCCATGGTCTTAACACTAGTTAGAGTCAAATTTGACCGGGGGACAAAATTGACTAAGATTTAAGACTATTAAGGACCCAATTAACTAAAATTGACTTAGTGGGACCACATTGCAGATCGGGCAACATTTGAGGGACTAAAAGTGCGATTTTCCCTTTTAAAAATTTATAATTGAATATATATAATTATTTCAATTTATGTTTACATCTACCGATATTTATGACTTTGGTAAATTTAGTATTGTTTTGAAACATTTTGTACTTCATATTTCGCATTAAATAATTATATGTTTTCTTAAAATGTGTATTAATAATTTAATATTTAATTATAATAAGTTTAATTTTCATCCCGTGCATTACACGGGTGCAATACTAGTTTTTTTTAAAAACTTACAAATCAGAGGTGCACATCCTAGGGTTGAGGGGTGCAAACAGCCATTCTTTGGTCAAAGTTCTAACACCATTACCTTTCAAAATTTAAAAATTCTGTAAAATTTTAAATTATAAATTTATTATGCGTTGTGATAGTTATAATCAAGATTTTTAAATTTTATAATTATTATTTTCATATCTTGTGGCGATTTCAGGTCCAACCCGCGGAAAAGCGAAGTTACTAGAAGCATTATGATATACAAAAAAAATGTAGGAATATTTTAGGCATGCAAAAATTTGTGTGAGACCGTCTCACCGTGAGACGGATCGGGTCGGGTCAAGATGAAAATGTAATACTTATATGCAAAAATGTCATACTTATATGCTCAAATGTAATACTAATCAGGAATAAAATTTTTGTTACTTACAAGTTTAAATTTAATACTTTTAGGGTGTGTTTGGTAACGCGTAAAATGACTTCCGGAAAATGTTTTTCGAGTTTTCGGTGTTTGGCAATGTCCAAAAAGTGCAGTCAACAGAAAATGTTTTCCGTTGACCAAGAAAAATCAGTTCATTTTTTCGAAAAATGACTTACGGAAATTGTTTCCATAAGTCATTTTTCGGAATCGCCAAAATGACCGTTCCGCATGTTCTCGACCAAAACCAACCCATATCCTATATCACCCATGACCAAAAATGGACCAAGAGGTGGGAAACCACCAGAAATCGTCGGAAACCGGCGGACATAGTACAGGTTTTCGGGGAAACATGGTTTTTTACGTTTTTTTTTATTTAAAAAATTTGAGTTTTTTATTCTATTTTTTAATAAATAATATTATTATAATTTTTATATTTTAAATAAAATAATTACAATGTTTAATTATACAATTCTACCCATTTTCTAGAAAATGAACCAAACACACAAAGACAGTTTTCTAGAATACATCCAAACACGGGAAATGAAACTATTTTTCAGAAAACATTTTCCAGAAATCATTTTTCTGCTTTCCAAACAGACCCTTAAAGATAAATACAATACTTTTACATTTCGATTTAAAAGTATTACATTTTTTCTCAAAAGTATTATATTTTCTCTTATAAGCAAGGGAATCTTTTTTTTTTTTTGAAAAAATAAGCAAGGGAATCTACTAAGTATTGTTAAGGTTAAGGTTTATATTTTTGTGAACTGTAAATCGTCGGTTCATGAATCGAATCGGACAATTCACAATTTCAAATCGTGTGAATAACATTACTCTTGAGATGTAAATATATGTTGTATGCAATACTTCATAATACTTGTAATCGTATAGACTCATATTATTAAGTATGATGTAAGTTTGAGTTAATTAAATGATGCAAAGCTTAAAATGAAAAAAAAAACATTCGATTAACCAATGGTACGTGAGCCGAAATCGTCGATTCATGAACCAGAATCGTCAGTTTATGAACAGGAGTTGTTAGTTCATGAACTGCCAATGAACCATATATTAATGGTTAAGGTTACGGTTCATGCTATTTATGAACCGTGAACCGAACCTCAACCGTGTGTAATACATACTTTTCTTAAAATCTTATTTGTTACATCCCAAAGGTACTATAAACGTTGTAGTCCAGGTTTTTCAAGATAAAACAAACTTCACGTATAATAGTTGATCACTCGAACTATTATGTCATCAACAAACTATGACTAGATTAGAACACTAGATCTAGGGAGAGAGTGAGCAAAATTTTAGAGGGTAGAGAGACTTAGTTTAAGTGGAAAATGATATTTTCTAGTGTGTATCAAAACATCCACTATTACAAATAACACTTTTAACGTTGGTTATTTGGGGCATATATAGGATGTTGGGTTTTTTTTTTTTTTTTTTTTTTTT
>NC_044926.1:15376281-15426575 GCF_003576645.1 Ipomoea triloba | reverse complement strand
GGGTTTTTTTTTTTTTTTTTTTTTTTCCGATGTCGTTTTGACCGATGTAATAAATAAATGATACAACGTCGGTTATAAAAAATTGATGCTGTATATTTTTTAAAAACTTTTAAATAGGTATATATGACGTATATTTTGTAGCTAAAAGTCGCTGTCGATTTTTAAAATAATTGACGTGGTATACTATTAAAGAATCAACGTCACATATGTTTATTATTATTATTATTATTTTACAAAAAAACATACCACATCGATTTTCTTTAACAACAGACATGGTATGTTATTTTTTAAAAAAAATATTCGAAAATCTTACCACGTCAGTTATTTTTTAATAACCGACGTGGTATGTTGTTATATATATATATATATATATATTAATTTTTTTTTATAATTTTTCCAAAAAATCAAAGTAGTTATACAATTCACATCAACATTCAAAACCTGTGCAATTTTACATTCATAATCTCACAATTGATCAAGTTGTTGGTCCCGAAAGGGTTGAGAACAAGTCTAGGGGGTGAATAGACTAGTTAGGTTTTTGAAACTTTAACACTTAATCCAAGTGAACAGAAAGGTTACTTTAACAATTCGTTGAGAATGCAAAGTTGAATTTGTTACGTATAGAAATTCGATACGCAACGAAAGAAACTTTTCGAGCAAGTTTCAAGCTCCTCATTGTATTCAAGTTACGGTAACTCCGATATGAATAGAACGAGAAGGAAAAAAAATAACACTGTTATTCTGCCATGCTTTCGCAGTATAAGGACAAGCCTTAAAAAACCTCTTATGACCATAATTAAAGCAACGGTAATTAACTAAGGAAGGCAACAAATAAGTGAAAGATTAATAATAGGCATAATCATGGTGCTGCTTTGATTTCTTATTCCTTAATGACCTCCTTAAATTATGTCCTTCCCTAATTGATTTTGTTCTATCATCTTTCTATCTGCTTGATGATATTCCACCACTTCACTCTTTGGCTGTGATCGTATGTCTTGTGCAATTGTTGGCGTAACACTCGGTCTCCCATCGAATGTCACCTTGTCCTCAAGGTGAAACTCTGGGTACAATTTTCTAAGATCTTCAGTTGGAACCCATGTTGAATTTTCATGGGGCTCGCCACTCCATTGTACTAGAAATTGAGACTCAATCCTTCCATTTCTAAGCACCTCCCTTTGGCTGCAAATAGCGACTGGTTTGAGTATTGAGTGGTAGCCATTAAATTCCTCCGGAAGTTGGTGGGCAGAAAGCAACTGATGTCCCTTAAACTTTTTTAACATAGAGACATGAAAAATCGGGTGTATCCGTGTCGAAGTTGGCAAACCAAGTCGATAAGCCACGCTGTCTATTCGTTGAGTGATCTTAAACGGTCCATAGTAGCGTCTCGCTAGTTTGTGTCAAACACGCTTTGCTACCAAAGTTTGACGATAGGGTTGTAGTTTGACTAACACATTATCCCCGACTTCAAAATTCACTTCGTGTCGACCGGCATCGGTTTTCTGTTTCATACGTTCCTTAGCCTCCCGTATGTTTGTTTTGAACAACAGTAAGAGTGCATGTCTGTCCTGCAACCACTCATCCACAGCTAGGCATGACCACGATTCGGTTCCGGTTCGGTTCCGGTTAACAGGCGGTTCCCGGTTCGGTTCCGGTTCCGAACCGATGGTTCCCGGTTCCGAAATTGGACGAACCGGAACCGAACCTTACGGGTACGGTTCCAAGTACGGTTTGGAACCGGCGGTTCCGGTTCGAATCAGATTTAAAAAAAAAAAAATTTGTAATTTTAAAAATTTTTAAAATAGTCCAAATTCAACAATTAATATTTTTTGTAGAAAAATTTTCATTCTAAAATGTTTTTAAAATAGTTATATTAAATATTTAAACTTCAAAGTTAAAACTATATTTAAAAAAATTGTTATAGTTGAATTTTAAAATGTTATTTAATGTTTAAACATTAATCAAATAATATTTAAACTTTAACTAAATAATAAATAATAATTAAATTTTTTTTTTATATTTTCCGGTTTGGAACCGGAACCGGCGGTTCTGATTCCAAACCTTAAGGGAACCGGTTCCGGAACCGTCCGTACGGTTCCGGTTCCGGTCCAGTTCCAACCGTACACGGTTCAGTTCGAACCTTCCAGTTCGAACCGAACCGTGGTCATCCCTATCCACAGCCTGAACTGATGTAGCGTCTTTTTTGTATGGTGGAATTTGAGAGGGTTTCCTACCATAGACAGCTTCATACAGGGTCATTTTGATAGAACTATGATAACTACTATTGTAGCTATATTCTGCCCAACTCAAATATGAGCGCCATGCCTTGGGTTTTTCATGTGTGAAAGCTTTGAGATATTGCTCCAAACCTCGATTAACCACTTCAGATTGGTTGTCTGTTTGGGGATGGTAAGATGTGCTTCGCTTCAATGTAGTGCTACTTTATGTGAACAATTCAGTCTAAAAGGTGTTAATAAAAATTGGGTCACAATCTGAAATGATTGTTGTTGGAAAACCATGTAGCTTTACTACCACTTCAATAAACAAGGTTGTTGTTTTCTCTACCGTGAAATTGGGGGGTAACGCTCCAAAGTGAGCATATTTACTAAGTACATTGACGATCACCATGATTGTAGTAAAGCCTTGCGAGGATGGAAGAGTTGTAATAAAATCCATCGTGACTGTGTCCTAAATTTGAGTTGGTACCAGTAAGGGCTGTAATAAGCCTGCTAGAGCCTGCGTGGAGTATTTGGTTTGTTGGCACACAAGGCATGACGCAATAAATAGTTCCACATCTTTACGCATCCCTGGCCAATAAAAAGAATTTTCCAACTGGGCAAATGTTTTTGTAGATCCTTCATGACCAGCTAATGTAAGAGCAGCGATTTTTATGGTAGAGTCGACGACAATGTAGTAGCGGTTTTTGAAGAATAATATACCGTTAGTGATTGAGATGTGGGGTGCGGCAACTCCATCAAGCAATTGTTGGTGTAATTTGATGAGATCAAGTTGTGTCCTGTTATCCTCACGAATAGTGTCAATGAAGTGCGCACGAACAGTAGAAACGAGAGAGAAAAAGGTACTATGCAAGGCTTGAACCTCCGAGTCTGGAGTACGGGATAATACATCCGCGACTTGATTGGAGCTACATGTTTTATATTCGATCCGAAAGGAAACCCCAATAATTTACGAACATAAATTTGTTGTTCTGGGTGTGCACAAGCTGTTGAACCTATTCCCTCAGGCTCTTGTGATTGGTTCGTATAATAAAAAACCGCCCAAGGAGATATTGACACCATTTATGTACAACTTCCACAATGGCATAAAATTCTCAATTATATGTAGATTGGGAACGCATGCGTGGGCCCAACTTTTTGCTAAAATAAGTAAGGGGCTGCTCATCCTGGAGTAGCACTGTGCTAATGCCAACATCTGTTGCATTAGTTTCCACTATAAATATTTTTGTAAAATCTCGCAATCTTAAAACTGGCGCCTGTGACATTGCAGTTTTTAATTGTAAAAAAGCAGTGGTTGTTGCATCTAACTAGTGAAATGAATCAATTCTCAATAGATCAGTCAAAGGAGCAGCGACTTTGGCATATCCCTGTACGAACCGTCGATAATACCCTGTTAGGCCTAAAAAGCCCCGTAATTGTTTCTGTTTTTTGGGTTGTGGCCAGGAAGCTTTAATTTTTGACAGGTCGACATGTATTCCATTGGCATCCACGATATGGCCCAAGTAATCCATAGACAATTGGTAAAATTTACACTTGGAGAGTTTAACATAAAAAGTGTGTCTTGCCAAACACTCAAACACCATGCAGAGATGATCCAAATGGTATTGCAATGACGAACTATAAATGAGTATATCGTCAAAGAAAACAATTACGAACTTACGTAAAAAGAGAGCAAGGATGGAATTCATTGTAGCCTGGAATGCTGATGGGGTGTTTGTTAACCTGAACGGCATGACAATGAACTCATAGTGGCCCTCATGAGTTCGAAACGCTATCTTATGAATATCCTCGTCATGGACTCGTATCTGATGATACCTAGCGCGAAGGTCCAACTTTGAAAAGATCGTTTGAGCCACCCAATTCATCAAATAGTTCATCAATGGTGGGAATTGGAAAATTGTCACGGATTGTGACCGCATTAAGAGCACGGTAATCCACACAAAAACGGTAAGTGTCGTCTTTCTTCTTAACCAGTAACACCGGAGACGAAAAAGGGCTTTGGCTTGGACGAATTATACCTTGCTTGAGCATTTCTTTAACCAACTTTTCAATCTCTGATTTTTGAAAATAAGGGTAGCAGTAAGGCCTCACATTCACTGGCTTAGACCTTGGCAGCAAATGGATTTTATGGTTTAAGGTTCGATGTGGAGGCAGTGTGTGGGGAGTACGAAAATGTGCTCAAATGCCTGTATTAGGTCCGCAGCTGCAATAGGGATGCCGGGCAAAATATCTAGTAGTGCTCATCTTTGATGGAGCGCTAATTGGTCAGAATCTGTCCTTATTCACCATATATTTGTTACAGACCTCCAATGACATCTTTAAGAATTTTGCGCATATTCTTCATCATCATATCGGTGTGAGTCATTGACTCCACAACCGAATCCTTGAATTCGTCATCAGCATTCCTTGATGATTCGGCTGGATGACTTTGTGAATAGATAACTTTTCTTGTGGCAACAGCTTCATTGACAACAATAGTTTAGCATTTTCTTTTCTTGTTTTCCTTATCGATTTCTTCACCTTTCTGAATAAAGACTTTTGCTCTTTAGCCATGGTTTGTAGAAGTGTCACCATACTTCAGATGTTCTCCAATGGCCTTGGTGAAAGATGAGGCGTCCGTTCTTGCTCAACACCAATGGAAAATAAGTTATCTAAGCTCACACCAGTTGGCGCTTCCTGGTTTTCACCAGAGTTGGTTGAGCTGGAAGCTGATCCAAAGATAAATCTTTCATCTCCAACAAGTTGCTCGAATGGTTCTTGCTCTCGAGTGGCTGGTTGGTCACCTTCACCATTCGGTTCTACATCCTCTCGAATCGTTTGCACTAAGGGCGAGCTGATAAGTACTTCTACTCCTTGAGTCAATTCATCACTCGGTTATACAACCTCTCGAGTAATTGGCGAATCGATCGGTCCTTCAACTTGAGCTACAGCCTCACTACTCGGTTCTAATACCTCTCGAGTAAGTAAGATGTAACATCTGTAGGCTCGGCTACTTCCACCACTTGGGCTAGGATGTCCCCAACCATTCGGTGCACAAAGGATTCTACCACTCGAGGGGACTCCTCGGGTTCAACTCTTGTTGCCTCCTCGGCCTGAGGAATTTGAGCTTCAACTAACTATTTGGCTTCAACAACAACAGTAGAAATCACGGCTTTGATCATTCGGTCTACTATTTCTCGGTTTATGTCCTCTCCGACCTCTCGAACTAGACTACTTGGTTGGCTTTAAGCTCTTGTACTCAGTCCAGCTTGAGGATTCAGATCCACAAACTTAGCTTCAAAGCGAGAGAAGGCTTGGGCCATCCTCATCTCCTTTGTAAAGGCTTTTACTGGCCTTTGAGGTGGTGCATGCACTTCTTCTTCTATAATTTTGGCATTTCCCTTGGCAGCTTCTCTCTCAGCTACTTTCTTCACATAAACACGGTGGATCTCGATTTGGTGGCTAGAAGAATGGAGGATGTACCCAACCATTCAAGAGAGAAATACTCTTCTGGCCGCATGTGTTGTAAACCCTCCTCAATGATGTCTAGATTTGACATGCGCCATTTCTGCGAGGTGGTTACTCGGATCAACTCGGCTAGCAGGTCTTCTTCAGTGGAAATAACATTGTCCTCTCCAACATACATGGCATCAAGTATAGATTCATCGGTCATTTGTTGAGCCAATTGGGCAATAACATTAATTTGTCGCACAATTGGGTCCTCGACAGTACCCTCACTGTCACCAGCATCTGCTGTACCCACCTCTCATGCAATCCCAGCAGCGACTCAGTTACATTCTCGCTCACCACGTCTTCTACTTGCGTAGGTTTTTGTGGGACAGATTGAGGTCAAATGGTAACCGGAACGTTAGTCCCACGGGGCGTCTCGGCTTGAGACTCAGCCTATCGAACAGTGCTCAAATCATTAAATGTTTGAGGCATCTCTACTGTTCCTCGAATGGTAGGCTCAGTATTCGCAACCTCTCGAGCATCTACCACTCGGTTCTGTTCCCCCTTAGCATGTGACGTCTCAGCCACCACTTCTTGTAATGTCTCTGTTGGCTTCTGCTTTGATGGTTCCACCGTCTTACCCTTCAGCTTCCTAGGAAGAAAAGCCTTAAGTGATTTGGCTTTCTTCTTCTCTAGGGCAGGTACATCAACAGTGATGAGTGCCAAATATGCCTTATTTTGTGAGGTGTTTTAATGGCCATTATTGCCTTTTGTGAGTCTTTTTAGGTTGAATTGTGTGCTTAATTGCTTTATTTTCATAAAAATTACATTTGAGGGCTAACATTGGAACGCTTTTGCATTTCTAGGGCATTTGGAGGCAAGAAAGGGCAAAGTGAAGAAAAATATGAAATCTAGGAGCTGTATGAGTGATATATGCTCGTATTGCCCTCGTACAAGATGAGGTTGAATGATGCATGCTTGGATCACGTTCGTGGTGGCAGCCGAAGTTAAATGAAAATGGGTACAAGCACATGTACGTGCGTATAAGGCTTGTACAACTGTCCAGATCACTAACTATAAATTATTGTTGGCGGGATTTATTTTAGGAACACTTCCATTAGTTTAGATTTACATTCTCTCACTTCTAGAGCAGGTTCTAAACTCTCTCCGATTGAGAGAGAATATATTTTTTAGGATTTAAGAGGAATTGACAACTCTTCTTCAACTTTGGATCTCTTCTTGCTTGATTGAATAAATCTTGTGGATTGATTGTGAAATACTCTTGAGCTAAGTAAAATTCCTGTATTTTTCTCTTTAATTTCATCATTAATCTCTATTGCTTAGCTCAATTGTTGTTGCCTTTCAATCTAGACCATGCTTGGTGATGGACAATTTTAATAAGTCCTCGCAAGTGCACGAATCACTGTAGTAATGTGCAAAGGCAAGGGTCGAACCCACATGGAATTGATACAATGCAGTTTAATAACTTACAATTAAATTAACAATTTAAAGTGTTCAAAGCTAATTGAGAATCAAAGTGTACTTAACCAAATAAAACTGCAAGTGAAAAATGAAGGCAGGAAAAACAATTGAATAACCACGAAACGAATTAGCAACAAGGGGATAAAAGACTAGGAACATGAATCAATTACCATTACTTATTTTGCAGATTTGTTTAACTTCCAACCAAATTAAGGATTCGTTCTAACTGCTATATGACTAATCCGTATGGCGTTCAGAATCAATCACGTGCTTTAATCATTCGTATGCTTAAGACATTTATTCAAATAATTAAAACCCATTTAGCCTAGAAGAACTTACGGAATACCCGGGTTATGAACCAAATAGTCAATCTGATAAGACAATCAATTTAGGAGCATATAATTAATAGGCATGATTTCTACTCTAGAAATTCCCTCAAATAGTTTAATTATATCATGTTAAAGTTGATCACCCCATAACACAATCAATTAACCATTTACGACCAAAGGATAAAACATAACTCAGTTGGCAAAATCATAATTGGTTCAATAGAAAGTAGTTCACACACCATCATTTTTTCAAAAAGTTATCACAAGACGAATCGGCAAAAATAAAGAATAAAGAAAGGGAAAAAGAATTGTCGTAATTGATTATGTTGTTGCAAAGAATTGGAATTGTAAAATTGAATTAATTTGCTGACCATGTGAAAACTAGTGCACAAATTTACAACTTCACAACTAACAATAGCTCAAGTTGGAAAAACACAATGCTTAGAGGCTTTAACATTACCAACTAAACATCATAATTATTGCGTAATCCATTCTCCAAATAGCAACACATCATACAGTGCAAATAACTTAATAATAAATTAAGAATTAGAGAAGAAACCAGAGTGTTGCTACTGAGATAAGTTGCCGAGGAAATTGTTGAGCTGCTACACCAAAGGGAATTCGTTGCTGAACAATTAATTGCATGCAGCAATTGTTGTAGGATTGCCCTGCCCGGAATACTGTCGAACAGAAGAAAATCGCTACCACCGAATTAATCAAAGGAAAATCGCCGCTGAGAAACCAAACACAACTGTACTGACCGGAATTGCTCCGGAGTGAATTGATGCTTTCCTCTTCACAAAAGCCCTCTATTTATATTGCCCAGCCTCCAACTACTTCTCCCTTAACTTCTGTGCTACCATGGCCGAACAAGATGCCCTGCGATCTCCTTTCTCGCGATGTTATTAACTGGCCCTGAAACTTCTGTACATATGCCGCACATAGGGCAACGACTGAGACACAAAATAACTCTACTTTTACTTAAATACCACATTTTTATAAATTAAAGCTCAAATAAAATTAGTCTAACTTATTAATATTAACCCAACTACAAACTTTATTATTATTTTATTAATTTATTTATAAGTATTTGGATAAATATAAAGTAAATACAAGTGTAATAATTAATAAAATTAGCCATAAAAATATAACTATATAATAAAAATTATTAAATAAAATATAATAAAATAATGTATAAAAATTGCACTTATCACTTGGCTAGAATTGTTTTGTGAGTTGGATTATATTCCCTTGTGATTGTTATGAATTGATTGAGGTAGAATTGACTATGTGTTGATCTTCGTTTGAAGTAGAATTTGTATAGACTCTTGTATGAGGAGTGCACACATCATACAAGAGGCTTTGGCCTGGGATGAGTGTGCTTGCAAGAGACTGAGACACACTCTAGCCCTTTCCACTTGCATTTCCCGCCTTAGATTCGAGAGAGCAAATTTCGGAATAAGGCATGTAGACCAAGTGTTTGATAAAATGCGTTAAGCATATAATTGCCTAAGAGGCTAGGACGGAACTGGCCTAGCACTAGTAAATGCCTTCCAAAGATCACAACTCATCACATAGCTTCAATTCTCACCATGATCTCTTCATTGCATCTAAGCAAGGGAATGCCAATCCAATTCATATCATATCACATTGCTTACTTTAGTTTACTTGCTTGCATAATTTACTTTACGTTGCCCTCTACACTCTATTCCTTGCCCTTGTTACAATGAATTTGCCTAGCTTTCTATCACAAATGTGTGCTTGTGCTTGACTGCACACCATTCAATTCCAAGTGTCCATCATCTTGAGAACGACATCTAGGGGAATCTTCATTCTCCACCCTACTTTCCATCCACCACTACATTCACAACTTATCAAGTAGCCAATCTACGTTTCGCCTTGGACTACTTTACCGTCTCGGGCTAGGGAACACTTGACTTACTAGGCTTCCTGGGAGTTGCACCCTTCCCTTTCGGTGTAAGAGGCTTGGTCCTCATATAGTAGGCATTTCGGTGCGCTTGTGCTCCCTCTCATAAGGTCACTATTCGGCTTATTGTGCGCTTCTTGGTGAATTTCTCTTCAGTGACATCATTTGTCCTAACCACTTGGTTTTCCACTATTTGGCTGAGGATGTTTATTGCCCTCTCGAACTCCGGCTTGATGGCATTCTACTTCAAAGAGAATTTCAACTAAGCTGGTGTTTGATCACCCTTTACTTCTTTCCACAGGGCATCTTGGTTATAGGCGTCTCGGATACCAAACTCTAACACTTTGCGTACCTTTGAGGTATCTTAGGATCTTCTTTGCAGTTGTGAGGTGACTCTCCTTAGGGTTAGACTGAAATCTTGTATATACACCTACAATAAATGAGATATCCGGTCTACTTGTGGTTAGATACTGTAACACCCCGTAAATTCATTTCAAGCCTTTCGTTCGATAATTAATTCCTTGGGCAATTTAATTATTTCCAATTGGGCTAATTCTTTCAATTTAATATATATACACTTGTATATATATATTCATGAGCCTAATTTATTTATTCTAGTCAAGAGCCCAATTAATTGGATTTATTCTTGTAAGGGATTCTTTATTCAATTTGGACCCTTACAACATTTGTGATTTAATATTCCTACAAGCCCAATTTCTTGATCATATGTTATATAATATACATATTGTTTCTAAGACATCTTATGGGCTAACTACTATATTAGTTTGTAAGGGGTGAATTCATTAAGCCCAACTTACTAGTCTTGATTATATTTATTTCCTACACCCATTATATTATAAGCTACTTAAGCCCACATCACTTTAAATGTCTTACACCCTAAATATTGTATGTATTCCTAATATATATTTGGATGATCAAATAACCTAAAAGCTTTCACTCCTTCTTCCTCCTACAAGAAATCCCACACGCCATTTTCATCTAGGAAATCCTCCAAAATTGATCTTCACTTTCCCTACAAGTTTTCAAGTAAAGGTTGCTCTTTTAAGCTTGGTTAGGAGTGGGTAAGTGCATCTATCCTAGAATCCATCTTGCATTTTGTGTTTTGATAGTCTTTTTAGCATATTCTTATAATGTTCTTTTGGGGTTCTTTGGGAAAAAGATGATCATCAAGAAGGTGGGGCTTTGTGAGCATTGCTAGAGGCTTGTTGGAGTAGGAAAAGCTCTTTGAGGTAACCATCCATGTCCATCAAATCTATTTTATTCACCTATTCTATATATAATGATCTTGGTGTTGGAAATCCTGAAATTTCTTGTTATTTGGCCTATTTCTTGGATGTATTTTGTTGGTTTTCATCTTGATCATTTGTCTTGTGTTGTATGATCAATGATGTTATGGATTTCCCTATTTTTTTGGACTCTAAATGGGATGAAATGTGAGTGTATTTGGTCTGATTTTGTATTCTGGAAGTGGGATTTGTTGATCTGGGTTGAACTGTCTCTGGAAGGGATTTGGGTTGGCCTTGCGGAAGACCTGAACGGCACAATGTAACCCGCGAGGGCGATCCGCAAGGTGGCGACGGTTGGCTTGGGCGGAGGAGGGTGGTCCGCCGAGGGAGGCCGTCTCCTTCTCGCGGAGGAGACTGGCGGAAGGCAGTGATTCGTGAGAGTGTTCCGCAAGTTCACTGGGAGTTGATTTCCAGTGAACGGTTTCTCTGTTGTTGTTGTCTGTTATTCTCCTTTGTTTCTGATTATTGTTGGATTGTTTTGTTGGGTATTTTACCATGTCTTTGGAGTATTTATTCATGTCATTTATTGGGTATTTTATACCTTAGCTTGGAGTATTGATTCATGTCTTTGGTTTCCATTTTTGGGTATTCTTGATCTATTGATCCTTTGATTCATTATCTGGGAGTTGGTTTGTGTTCATATTTGAGATGAACACTTTGTTTTGGTTGCTTTGAGTGATGTTGGAGTATGAGGTTGTGATGGTGGTTTGGTTGAGGTTGTTGGCTACTATTGACTGTGCTACTATTGACTTCTGACTTTGGACTTCGGTCCCTGTGATTGGGTTGATTACCCCTGTGATTGGACTTCGGTCCCTGTGATTGGACTGTCGGTCCCTGTGATTGGACTTCGGTCCCTGTGATTGGACTTCGGTCCCTGTGATTGGGCTCATCACCCCTGTGTACCGGTTTTCCGGGTTTGGCTCTTGACCACTGACTTTGGGTTGGTCACCCCTGTGTACCGGTTTTTCCGGGATTGACTCTTGACTCCTGACTTCTGACTATGTGGTTTGACTTGGTTTGGTGGTTGGGTTGACTTGGTTTGGAGGTTGGAGTTGGGGTTCCTTCTTGGTCCGTTTTATGAGCTCTTTATGCTAATTCGGTCGATACCTTATGGATCTCGGTTATGGTTCGTTATTGCATTATGTTTTGTTGTTGGCTATTGGCTTTGTTTGACTGAGTCTTGGTTTGTGATTCGTTCAGCTTATTATTGTTGAGTATCGTTTTCAACTACTGAACAGTTCGTTGGTGTTTATATTCTATATGGGTGTGTAAACCTATTTACAAACTTACTATATATCTATACTCCCTTGCGGGTGTGAATGGTGGTTGCTTAGCATTCTTTTGCTAATGGTTCTTTGTGTGTTTTCCAGGTATGGAGTAGTTAGCGAGAGCGCGCTAGAGCTTTCCTTATGAGGATGTTTAGCCTTAGTTTACCTTGTTTAGACTTTGGTTTTGGCCTGTGTGCCTTGAGATATTATTAGTATACTCTGGATTAGTGGTTTGAGTACTTTCGATGATTGGGGATTATGTTTTGAGAATTTTATCTTGGTTTATATCTATGACAGCTTAGTCCGTTTTATGATTAGCCTGTGCATCTAGGCTGTGTTATACCTAGATGTGGCATGACTCCCCTTAGGTTTTAAATCGCTTCCGCTATGTTTTCGTTTGATGGTTGAGATTGGCAGCTGTTGTGTTAAGCTTTAGCTATCTCAGCCGGTGTGAGGTTGGGGGTGTCACAGTTGGTATCAGAGCCTGTGTTGAGGTCTNTTACAAGCTTATGTATATCTATATCTCCTTGCGGGTGTGAATGGTGGTTGCTTAGCATTCTTTTGCTAATGGTTCTTTGTGTGTTTTCCAGGTATGGAGTAGTTATGCGAGAGCGCGCTAGAGCTTTCCTTATGAGGATGTTTAGCCTTAATTTACCTTGTTTAGACTTTGGTTTTGGCCTGTGTGCCTTGAGATATTATTAGTATACTCTGGATTAGTGGTTTGAGTACTTTCGATGATTGGGGATTATGTTTTGAGAATTTTATCTTGGTTTATATCTATGACAGCTTAGTCCGTTTTATGATTAGCCTGTGCATCTAGGCTGTGTTATACCTAGATGTGGCATGACTCCCCTTAGGTTTTAAATCGCTTCCGCTATGTTTTCGTTTGATGGTTGAGATTGGCAGCTGTTGTGTTAAGCTTTAGCTATCTCAGCCGGTGTGAGGTTGGGGGTGTCACAGATACAATAGAGAGCCAATGATCCCTTTATACTTGGCTTGATCTACTTCGATCTTTACCTTTGTTATCAACGTCCATTTGTAAAGAAGTATTCATTGGGATCTTTCCGGATGATTTTCCATCAACTCCAAACTTCTTGATTAGATCCTTGGTGTATTTGATTTGGTTGATGAAAATTCATTCTTTACTTTGCTTGACTTGTAATCCCAAGAAATAATTAGTTCTCCCATCATAGTCATTTCGAATTTGCTCTTCATTAGCTCGAGAACTTCTTGCATAGTGACGGATTAGTGCTTCAAAAAAAGATGTCGTCGACGTAAATTTACACCAATAGAATGTGGTCACCATCCTTGATTCAGAATAGGGTTTTGTCAACTTTTCCTTTCGTGAATCAACAATTAATTAGGAAACACAAGAGGGCGACATACCAAGCTCTTAGTGCTTGTTTCAATCCATACAAGACCTTTTTTAGCTTGTAGACTTTGTTTTCACCCATATTCACCATAAAACCAGGTGGTTGCTCAACGTACATTTCATCTTCCAATAATCCCTTTAGAAATGCGCTCTTGACATCCATTTTGAAGACTTTGAAGGCAACATAAGCAAGAAAAATCCATATAGCTTCCAATCTTCCACCAGAGCGAATATTTCATCAAAATCTATGTCTTCCTCTTGATAATAGCCTTTGGTAACCAATCGAGCCTTGTTCCTAACAATGACTCCTTTTTCATCCATTTTGTTCCTAAATACCCACTTCGTCCCAATTACATTTTGGTGTGAAGGTCTTGGAACTAACTCCCATACATCATTTCTTTCGAATTGATGGAGCTCTTCTTGCATGACTTGTATCCAATCTAGGTCACTTAGTGTTTCTTCCACCACTTTTGGTTCAATTTGTGAAAGAAAGCAAGACATCATGCTTTCACTAATGGATGATCTTGTCCTCACTCCTTTCCTTACATCTTCCATAACTTGCTCTAGTGGATGATCTCTTAACCACCTTAGATCTAGCTGAAAATATGTTGGAGGAGCTTGTTCATCTACTTCATAGTTGTTTGTTGTTTCAGCTTCCACTTTTTTTGAAAGTTTGAGCGGATGTAGTTGGTTAGGTAGTTGAATGGTGAGGTCTTCTAATGATTCGGAATTAACTGCTCGGTTTATCTCTTCTACCATTCGATCCAACGCTTTGGATGAATGTTTCGGTTATGTATGATTGACTATTTAGACTTCCACTCTTTCGAGCCTTTTGGTTAGGTCTTTCACCTCTCGGTTGATGCTTCCTTCATCAAATACTACATGGATGGATTTTTCTACCACCATGGTTCTCTTGTTTAGTACTCGGAAAACTTTACTTATTACTGAATAACCCAAAAAAATAGTCCTTCATAAGCTCTTTCATCAAATGTTTTGAGATTTGTCTTTCCGTTATTGTGAATGAAATATTTGTTACTGAAAATGTGAAAGTAGTTCACAACTGGTTTCTTGCATTTCCAGAGCTCGTAGGGTGTCTTCCCACGAACTGTGTGAATTATGGAATGATTTTGGGTGTAACATGTTGTGTTAACAGCCTCAGCCCAAAATCTCTTAGGCAATCTGGAAAATGTAATCCTTGATCTTGTCGCTTCCTTGAGTGTTTGGTTTCTTCTCTCCGCAACACCATTTTGTTGCAGTGTTCTTGCAACTGATAGTTGATGAAAGATGCCAAACTCTCTATAGAAGTCCTTGATGATTTGAATCACGAACTCTATTCCTTGATCTGAACAAATCTTCACAATGCTTGTTCCTTTCTCATTTTGCAACTACTTTAACAATTTGGGCAGTTACCTCTCTATCTCATTCTTTTTCTTCAAGAATAAGTAAGTATACTTAGTGTAGTCATCTACTACCACTAGAGTATATTTTCTTCCACTTAAACTCACAAGGTCTACTAGCTCAAATAAATCTATGTGGAGTAGACTCAAAGGTCTAGAAGTTGAATCAATGGATTTGAACTTAAACGAAAATTTGATTTGATTCCCTTTTTTACAAGCTTCACAAACCCTATCTTTGTTGTAAGTCACATTTGGTAGTCCCTCTATTAAGTCTCCTCTGGCTAGCTTGTTGATTGCCTTAAAGTTGAGATGGTTTAATTTATTATGTCATTTCCAACTAAGGTCAAAATTACCCTTAGCTACCAGGCAAACATTTGGTCTAGACGAATCCCAATCTATCACGTAGATGTTCTTTCGTCTCCTTGGTCTCTTCATTGATGACATATCATTCATCCTTGGAGAATTCCACTTTGTAGCCCTTATCACAGAATTGACTAGTACTGAGTAGGTTGAATTTTAAGCCCTCAACGTATGAAACATCCTTTATAGTCAATCTGTTTCTTGAAATGTCACCAATCCCTTTTGCTTAACCATTCATCTCACCACAAAAAATAACCTTCGGACCACTAACTGTTTGGTAGTTGCACAGATTTGACATATCTTCAGTCATGTGCCTTGAGCATCCACTATATATGTATCAAATAATCCTATTAACTTGAAATAAAAAATTAATTTGATTTAAGTACCCATACCTTTTTGGTCCTTCATGGTTAGTGAGTTTAGGTATCCATTTGTACCTAGGGCCCATTAGTCCAAGTCTATGTTCAATGTAGCCATTACAAGAATTATAATCGTAAGCAATATTTTGGTAAATTCTAGACTTTTTTGGTGCATATATTTTTTGAAATTGGGGTCTTAACATATTGCTATGCACCCTAGAATAGAATTGCTACTTATGTTTAGGGAAACTCTCGAATTCTGCTTTTAGCATTGGTTCATTGACCATAAGCCAGTCATCATCATAAGGGTATAACCTTCATTCACCCTTCATTGGTCTTCTAGATAACCTCTGTGCTTATTGAACCTCTTGGGTAAATCATTCAGATGTTTATTTGGCCTTCTGTTTGAATGGTTATTCCCCGAGTAGTTGTTGGGTTTACCCCTAGAATATAATTGGAATGTCCTAGTACCCTTCCACTGTCTACCATTGATTCTTTGCTCATCAACCTTAGCACAAGCTTGTATCCTCATTTTAACTCTTGTTATTTCTTCTTCATTTCGATTAATCTTTCTCAATAGTCTAGGAATAATTCTTCTTGACCTTGCGCACATAAGAGGATCATACCATCTAACAAAACCACACATTTGCCCTCCCTACACAAAATCACAAAATTGAATTAAAAATTTTTAATTCGTCCAATGATGAAAACAAAAACCCTAACAAAAAATTAAGACTCACATGTTCGAATACCTTCTACCTGGATTATCATTTGTCCAAGAAGTTTGTAACTTCAATCGTTGGCCACATTGACAATTTGGAATGGTAACCAACTCACCATAGATGTATTCTTCTTTTAACGAGGTTTTCAATCGTTGGCCACATTGACAATTTGGAATGGTAACCAACTCACCATAGATGTATTTTTCTTTTAACGAGGTTTTCTCCTCGCCCTGTGATCCTAGCTGGCAAAGAACCACAAGGAGGTAAACCAGCCTAGGTTACCCATAGCTGACCGGCTCAGACCCAGGGGTTTGAGGATCGAACCTCCAACCTCTCGGTTGTAGGTAGAGCAATCTTACCACTTGAGCTGTCCTTACGGACACCATAGATGTATTCTTGATTCCTAGAAGATGAAGAACTTTCACTAGTATACCTTGTAGACATTTCAATAATGGAGGAACCACCCTATATTTTGGTCTATTTTGGAGCAATTCGATCGTCCAGTGAAGAAGAAGCTAGACGAGACAAGAAGGAAGAAGAAACAATGGAGCTTTGTGGTTGGTCTTCTGTGTAGATCAATATTTAATCGACCAACATAAGGAAGAAGAAAGGCATAAGTGTAAATGACAATTTTATCACTTCAATAAAGTCTATCTAACATACATGATAACGAAAGGACCACTGATGGAACAAATCTAATAGTCAAGGGTTTATTTCGTCCATATTAAAAAACGAGGACTAATTTTGAAAAATCATAATAGTCGGATGATCATTGCTAGAATTAACTCTTCTACGGTGGAAGAAATTTTTGGCAAAGTGACGTCGTTTCTTACCCTAATGCTGTACTAAGTGACTAAGTGAGTATCCTTGATCAATTTTTTACAGTTAGCTTTAACACCCAAAGCCAGCAATCCATCTAACTGCCTTCAACCGTTGCCTAGGAAGCTTGCACTGCCACCACCATCCGGGAAACTCAGCAGAGCCAGCGCCATCTTGGCAGCTTTTCATCACCGCCACCACCATCTTGGAAGCTCCGTAGCGCGACTATCATCGAGAGGACCTCCTAAAACATCTGGTAAGCCTTTTTCTACATGGTGGAAATAATTTTTTTTAATATATATATATATATATATATATATATATATATATATATATATATATTGGAACCCTAGAAATTGAAAATCTTGGAAATCTAAAGAGACTGGAAATGGAAATAGATACTCAGTGCCTTGTATATAATGTGTGTGGAACTGTGGAAATGTAACCCCTCGTCTTTCCGATAAGTCTAAGGGTCGGAAAATATATCTTTAGGCTATGACATTCATAAGATGATCTCCCGATATGTCAAGGGAATTTTTATACGGAGGTATAGTTGTCATTAAGCTGCGATCGTTCGTGCCGGTCACGAACCGTAAAATTTTCGAGGACGAATTTTCAGCTCGGATTTCCTTAAAAATTGATGATTAGGCATGTTATGACTAAGTATGAACTTCCTGCTTAGTTAAGTTGAAATTGGATGAGCTATAAGGGTCGAAATTTATTTCTGATCGTACACCGCGAAATTTCCGCAGTGTACCGAACCTAGCCCATTTTGGAGCTTTTGACTGGAATAAATTTGTGGTTTCGAAAATTATTCTTTCTGGATTATTTTCCACCGAAACTTTATCTGTTTGGACCACAACTGATATGTTGTGGAGATATTTTATTATTTTATTATTTTTTTTCCTAAAGCTTATCCCATAAGTTGGGATTAAATATAAAAGGAATTTTTTTTCCCTTTTCTTCCCCAAATGCCAAAAAGAGAGAGAGAGAGGTGTGATCATCTTCCACCATTTTTTCTTCCAAAGTTCCATAGCCAAATCCTTCTAAACTTCCAATTTATTCGGTAAGTTTTCGATATTATTCGGTAGAAAGCTTTGTAATCCTTCCTAGGTTATGAATCTATGTTTAATTTCTTGATACATGATGTTATGGTGTTGATTTTGAACCTAGGTTTTAAGGTGAAAATTGGGGAAAGGATCCAAAATTGCTTCCTAAGGTGTTAGAAATCCTTTACAAGGTAAGGAATTCCCTTAAGTTGGAATTAGTCACTTGAATTTGGATAATTGATTNTTATAATTTATTATTTATTTATGACAGAATTGGATTTGATAGCTTCAAGGTTTAAATTTTTTCTTTTCTTTTTCTAATATATGATGAAATTTTGTATTATTATTTGGTTTTGAAAGTCTCAATATAGGTTTTGAGAGGGGGGGGAGGGGGGGTGTCTCTGAACTGCCATCTTCTCTGTAACCTTTGGAGATGATCTAATCTTATAATTTATTATTTATTTATGACAGAATTGGATTTGATAGCTTCAAGGTTTAAATTTTTTCTTTTCTTTTTCTAATATATGATGAAATTTTGTATTATTATTTGGTTTTGAAAGTCTCAATATAGGTTTTGAGAGGGGGGGGAGGGGGGGTGTCTCTGAACTGCCATCTTCTCTGTAACCTTTGGAGATGATCTAATCTTATAATTTATTATTTATTTATGACAGAATTGGATTTGATAGCTTCAAGGTTTAAATTTTTTCTTTTCTTTTTCTAATATATGATGAAATTTTGTATTATTATTTGGTTTTGAAAGTCTCAATATAGGTTTTGAGAGGGGGGGGAGGGGGGGTGTCTCTGAACTGCCATCTTCTCTGTAACCTTTGGAGATGATCTAATCTTATAATTTATTATTTATTTATGACAGAATTGGATTTGATAGCTTCAAGGTTTAAATTTTTTCTTTTCTTTTTCTAATATATGATGAAATTTTGTATTATTATTTGGTTTTGAAAGTCTCAATATAGGTTTTGAGAGGGGGGGGAGGGGGGGTGTCTCTGAACTGCCATCTTCTCTGTAACCTTTGGAGATGATCTAATCTTATAATTTATTATTTATTTATGACAGAATTGGATTTGATAGCTTCAAGGTTTAAATTTTTTCTTTTCTTTTTCTAATATATGATGAAATTTTGTATTATTATTTGGTTTTGAAAGTCTCAATATAGGTTTTGAGAGGGGGGGGAGGGGGGGTGTCTCTGAACTGCCATCTTCTCTGTAACCTTTGGAGATGATCTAATCTTATAATTTATTATTTATTTATGACAGAATTGGATTTGATAGCTTCAAGGTTTAAATTTTTTCTTTTCTTTTTCTAATATATGATGAAATTTTGTATTATTATTTGGTTTTGAAAGTCTCAATATAGGTTTTGAGAGGGGGGGGAGGGGGGGTGTCTCTGAACTGCCATCTTCTCTGTAACCTTTGGAGATGATCTAATCTTATAATTTATTATTTATTTATGACAGAATTGGATTTGATAGCTTCAAGGTTTAAATTTTTTCTTTTCTTTTTCTAATATATGATGAAATTTTGTATTATTATTTGGTTTTGAAAGTCTCAATATAGGTTTTGAGAGGGGGGGGAGGGGGGGTGTCTCTGAACTGCCATCTTCTCTGTAACCTTTGGAGATGATCTAATCTTATAATTTATTATTTATTTATGACAGAATTGGATTTGATAGCTTCAAGGTTTAAATTTTTTCTTTTCTTTTTCTAATATATGATGAAATTTTGTATTATTATTTGGTTTTGAAAGTCTCAATATAGGTTTTGAGAGGGGGGGGAGGGGGGGTGTCTCTGAACTGCCATCTTCTCTGTAACCTTTGGAGATGATCTAATCTTATAATTTATTATTTATTTATGACAGAATTGGATTTGATAGCTTCAAGGTTTAAATTTTTTCTTTTCTTTTTCTAATATATGATGAAATTTTGTATTATTATTTGGTTTTGAAAGTCTCAATATAGGTTTTGAGAGGGGGGGGAGGGGGGGTGTCTCTGAACTGCCATCTTCTCTGTAACCTTTGGAGATGATCTAATCTTATAATTTATTATTTATTTATGACAGAATTGGATTTGATAGCTTCAAGGTTTAAATTTTTTCTTTTCTTTTTCTAATATATGATGAAATTTTGTATTATTATTTGGTTTTGAAAGTCTCAATATAGGTTTTGAGAGGGGGGGGAGGGGGGGTGTCTCTGAACTGCCATCTTCTCTGTAACCTTTGGAGATGATCTAATCTTATAATTTATTATTTATTTATGACAGAATTGGATTTGATAGCTTCAAGGTTTAAATTTTTTCTTTTCTTTTTCTAATATATGATGAAATTTTGTATTATTATTTGGTTTTGAAAGTCTCAATATAGGTTTTGAGAGGGGGGGGAGGGGGGGTGTCTCTGAACTGCCATCTTCTCTGTAACCTTTGGAGATGATCTAATCTTATAATTTATTATTTATTTATGACAGAATTGGATTTGATAGCTTCAAGGTTTAAATTTTTTCTTTTCTTTTTCTAATATATGATGAAATTTTGTATTATTATTTGGTTTTGAAAGTCTCAATATAGGTTTTGAGAGGGGGGGGAGGGGGGGTGTCTCTGAACTGCCATCTTCTCTGTAACCTTTGGAGATGATCTAATCTTATAATTTATTATTTATTTATGACAGAATTGGATTTGATAGCTTCAAGGTTTAAATTTTTTCTTTTCTTTTTCTAATATATGATGAAATTTTGTATTATTATTTGGTTTTGAAAGTCTCAATATAGGTTTTGAGAGGGGGGGGAGGGGGGGTGTCTCTGAACTGCCATCTTCTCTGTAACCTTTGGAGATGATCTAATCTTATAATTTATTATTTATTTATGACAGAATTGGATTTGATAGCTTCAAGGTTTAAATTTTTTCTTTTCTTTTTCTAATATATGATGAAATTTTGTATTATTATTTGGTTTTGAAAGTCTCAATATAGGTTTTGAGAGGGGGGGGAGGGGGGGTGTCTCTGAACTGCCATCTTCTCTGTAACCTTTGGAGATGATCTAATCTTATAATTTATTATTTATTTATGACAGAATTGGATTTGATAGCTTCAAGGTTTAAATTTTTTCTTTTCTTTTTCTAATATATGATGAAATTTTGTATTATTATTTGGTTTTGAAAGTCTCAATATAGGTTTTGAGAGGGGGGGGAGGGGGGGTGTCTCTGAACTGCCATCTTCTCTGTAACCTTTGGAGATGATCTAATCTTATAATTTATTATTTATTTATGACAGAATTGGATTTGATAGCTTCAAGGTTTAAATTTTTTCTTTTCTTTTTCTAATATATGATGAAATTTTGTATTATTATTTGGTTTTGAAAGTCTCAATATAGGTTTTGAGAGGGGGGGGAGGGGGGGTGTCTCTGAACTGCCATCTTCTCTGTAACCTTTGGAGATGATCTAATCTTATAATTTATTATTTATTTATGACGGAATTGGATTTGATAGCTTCAAGGTTTAAATTTTTTCTTTTCTTTTTCTAATATATGATGAAATTTTGTATTATTATTTGGTTTTGAAAGTCTCAATATAGGTTTTGAAAGTCTCAATATAGGTTAATTAGATATATAAAAATTTTGCTTTTAATCCTGAGTAATAATAATTTCTTTTAATCCAATTATAGGTACCTTTAGATGATTACATACGCTATAGCAAATTAGCAATCAAGATATGCAATGGAGATAGTAACAATTAAACAATAGAGATTAGTCAAGAGTCAATTTTGAAAGCAGTTAAAACAGGGGAAAGATGGCACCACAAAGTATAGTGGTTTGGCCTCCTTGACTACATCTATTACCAAGTTAAAGTGGCTTTTCTATCTCATCCTGCCACTAATAGCAGGGCTTCTTGGACTAGAATTTCTTTAAAAATAGAATTTTTCTCTTATATGAATTCAATTGTTTTCATATTATTACAGTTAATCTTCGACTTCTTAAAACAGATAAAGTTCAAAATATGTTGTGCAAAGGAGCTAATCTTCCTTAGAGTGCTATGGGTAAGAGGTATTAGAGTAGCTTTTGGAATTTTACTACTTACCTTTTTAACTATTTTGGTCAGGCTAATGTTTAAAATGATTAGACTAGTTGGCAATTGTTGGATGAATGGACTGAGTTTTCCCCTGCTCATGCCATCCTATATTTAACCCAGTTCAGATTGGGCTAAAAAAAAAATTTGGGAATTTTATATGACAAATCCTGCATAGGCTGTAAATAGGCACACACAGCCTATTCTCTTCGTCATTTATTGAGCAGACCTTCACATTTGGTTCTATATGCTAAAACTGGAGCAATTGGATTTCTTCAGTTCAGGTATGATCTGAAAATCCAAGCTTCCAGTCACTGTTTATGTATTTATATTACCAATTTAATTCTTATATTTGTCTTGATTTATGCTTGCATTGGATTTCAATTTTTGTTATAATATACGATGCATAAAACTATGGCTCTAATTATTGAGGAAAAAGAAAACCCTAAAACCCTGTGATTCTGTGAAGGTAACTATGGCTTTGTTTTCATAATTTTAATGCATCTATACTTCAGTGAGGGATATCTCCCCATATCTACACATGTATGGGTGCTTCTGTCTTTGCATTTGAATTTCTTTATGTTTGCAATGATTCTGTTAGTTTATTAAGGATTTTGTCTGAGTACATGTTGTATTAGCTGCCTCTTATAGTGTGGGATTCTCATCGATTGTTAGGGGGTATCTTTCCAGATGAGTCTGACAGCGGATTCCCCGGCACACTCATCAAGCAGTGATGATCTTGCGGCCTTCTTAGATGCAGAGTTGGAAACTGCTTCTGGTACATCATCTGAGCTGGAAGATGTGGAAGCAGGAGTAGAAGAGGGAGAGGAAGAGGGGAAGGATGATGAACAATATGAAGATGAAAATGAAGATTGGGGAGAAGATGGTGATGGCAAAGACGACTCAGATGCTACTAGGTACTTAAAAAGTATTTTGCTCTTCAATTGGTTTTGGATTTTAAAAATTGTGATTGGAAAGATGCTTCTAAATGCATGAAACGAAATTGAGACATAATAGATGGGGATTTTACATTTTTATGGGTTACATGCTTAAACTATTTGTTAGATTTTGGGGAGAAAGTTGAAAACTGAATAAAAGATGTCACATTGAGTTTCAAAGAGATATGAAGCAGTAATATTTAAGATGAAATTAACTTTTACGGATTGTAAAATGTAATAGTTAGCTAATGATAGTTACGTGGGGATGGTCTAAAAGGAAATATATCTGTAGCGTCTAGGTATGTATTACTTGAAAGAATGCTTCAGACATATATTGATAGTATACTGGCCAACTTTCCTGGGGAGGGGTGTGTCACACAAGTATTTGAAAGAATAGCCAAACATGTTGTAAAGTACAATATATTCTGGCTTTTTGGGGCATTAAAAGGATAATGACACAAGTATTTCATGCAAGTGCAACTGAATTTAGAACAAACAATGAAATAATATTTTCACATATCTCTCAAATTAACTTTTCCTAATGTGCTTGCCATACAATGAAGTACTGTTAATAGAACTGTTCTCATGCAATCCTCAGTAAGACTTAATCCTATTATCTGAGGCTTGTGTGCACCTTTTTGTATTCTAGTTACTGCTACAGAGCTAAGGATTAGGGGGAATCGATGGAAGATTATTTAAGATGATATTTTCTGTTACAATGCTTTTGCAACATGTAATTTTGTCTGCTTGTTTCTTCAATATTTTTGTTAATGTAGGATAAAAAGGCGCAGGGTGGCAATTGACGAATGCACAGGAGATACGGAGAGTTCAAAATCTCGTGGAGAACCAGCAGAGACTTCTGGTGGGCATGCTTCCATCTTCTATGAATCAAACTAGATCATTAGCACCATTGAACTTTCAAACAAATTTCTATACACAGACACATATATACCTTCATTTTGGTGTGTGACTTTAGTGGAACCCTTTTGGTGCATAGTATTCTATTTATTTGTGAATAAAGAAGGGTCATATATTCCTCTTAACATCAACTACATGTATAGTGGGTGGATGACATTGTTTTTGCCTAATATTTAAATGATTGTAGGTGTTTCAGTTAAGATGAATATGTGTACACATCCTGGTGTTATTGGTGGAATGTGTATACTGTGTGGGCAGTTAGTGGACGATGAATCTGGTGTGTCATTTGGGTACATCCATAAGGTATTTGTTGGATATTGTGATGGCTTAGTTCTGGCAAAATTACTATCTTCTACAATTTGTTTAATATTTTATCTTGGTACACCTTTTTTGTTTTCATATATAACTATATAAGCATCGTGTGTTCATATTTATGTAAATCTAGTGTAAAGATCTTTTTGATACAGCCATCAACCTTACATAGCTAAGTATGGTATGGATACCATGTATAAGAAGAGCAAAACTAGGTACTGTATAATATTTTCAAAAGCTTATATATTTTAGGGAAAAAGGGTCAAATACACCCTCCAACTTTGTGAAAGAAGTCAATTAGGCCCTCGAACTTTTGAAAGTTGCAATTAGACACATTAACATATTAATTTAGTGCATCAAGGCCCAAAACCCTAATTGTGATCTGCTATAGCAGGTCAATAATGCACCGGCGGAGCTCCGGCGACATTCTGACGAAGGCATGACCGGCAGGTCGCCGGAAAAGGTAACCAAACCAGTCACCTTCTCTGTTGTTGGAGAAGCTTCTCTAGTCGACGGAGAAGGCAACCGGTTTGGTCGCCTTCTCTGGTCGACGGAGACGGCGATCAGTTTGGTCGCCTTTTCCGGCGACTTGCTGGTCACGCCTTTGCCGGAGCTCCGCCTGGGCATTATTGACCTGCTAATATTGCAGGTCACTATTAGGGTTTTGGGTCTTGATGCACTAAATTAATGTGTTAATGTGTCTAATTGTAACTTTCAAAAGTTCGAGGGCCTAATTGACTTCTTATATAAAATTGAAGGGTGTATTTGACCCTTTTCCATATATTTTATGCTATCCAAGCTATGTTATGTGGTGAAGAAATATTTGTACTCCAGCATTCCCGCTTATGAAGTAGATTAAGTAAGCTGATTTTCATATTCACTTATTTTTGCAGAATTTAAGACTCACTTATAATGAGATTGCTAGATTACGTGAAAAAGACTTGAAGAACCTGCTACAGCATAAAAAACTTTATCTGGTTCTTGATTTAGATCACACACTACTAAATTCAACTAGGATCTCAGATATTTCGGCTGAAGAAGAATACCTAAAAGATACCCTTCTTGGTGTGACTTCTTTTTTCAGTTTTTATGTTTCTTTTTATCTATTGCATTTACATGTTCATATATTATTTGATTTATTTCTGTATATCTTTGCTCATATCACTTGGATAAGGTTGATTTATCTTCAACATAGGATCATATGTACTTCAAGAAGATGAAAGTTGTTCCCTCTCTTCATGTCAAAGATGAAAACTAAGTTGGTTAAAAATTTACAACAAGCCATGTTTAGAAAATAGATGCTCCATCCTTTTTTTATAGTGCTGGTTTTAGGAATGTTGCTGGACTTTCGATTGTTCTCATAGGGCCTTCACTATGTCTATTCCAGAGCATGTATCCACAACCCCCTCCCCCTCCCTGACACAATTCCAAGCTTAAAACGAACATGGGAATGGAGGGGATTTCATGTTCAATACCCTCTAATCCCTAAACCAAACAGTCGCCTGGACTATATAAGTAATTAGTGATTTTATCTATCTCTCTGTCTCTCCTCTTCTCAATCCCCCGTATCCCAGCCCCTTATATACTAGAAGATATTTTGTCTTTTAATCAGAGTTATAGTTTTATCATGACTCCAGATTCATGATTTGATAAGTAATTGTGAACCTAATGAACAGATGCTCTGAAAAGCAGCCTTTTTAGGTTAGACAGGATCCACATGATGACAAAGTTGAGGCCTTTTGTAAACAACTTTCTGAAAGAAGCAAGTGATTTATTTGAGATGTATATTTATACGATGGGTGAGCGTCCTTATGCGCTGGAAATGGCTAAATTGCTTGACCCTAGAGATGTGTACTTCCATTCTAGAGTGATTGCACAGGGAGATTCAACTCAGAGGCATCAGAAGGGCCTTGATATTGTTTTAGGGCAAGAAAGTTCTGTCCTCATCCTTGATGATACTGAAGTGGTAATTTTTCCCATATTTCTTGAAGTTTTAACCTTATCTTGTAATGTGGTGTTTGGCCTGATAGACTAAATTTTTTACTTTTGTAAATGAAGCTTGCTACAGAATCTCTTTCCTCGAGTGTATATGAGCTTTTACAATCTCATATATATTTCATTTTCCTTTTCTCATTCCACCTTTTTTTCCTTGGCAATGAGTGGACAAGACAGTTTCAGACAGTAATAAATATCTGATACAAACTTTGACTACCTCTTTTTCTTCCATTATGCTTTTTGATAACTTACATAATCTTCCTTTAAGCCAGGACAAGAATATTCAACAATTTCTCTTATTTGTTGTAGGTATGGGGAAAACACAAGGAGAATATAATACTTATGGATAGGTATCATTTTTTTGCTTCAAGTTGTCACCAATTTGGCTTTGATTCTAAATCACTTTCACAACTTAAGACTGATGAAAGTGAAGAGAATGGAGCACTTGCTACTGTTCTTGCAGTTCTTAAACGGATCCATGGTATTTTCTTTGATCAGGTACCCTAAATATAATGCCTTTTCTATTTAATTTAAATTTGTGACTTAAGCTTCAATGAATAAATTGCACTGATCTGGACCTCTTTTTTTCAGAAACGTGGAGACAATCTGCTGGACCGTGACGTGAGAGAGGTAAGAAGTCTGGTGGAGCAACTATGTTTACTTATGAAGTGTAGTTTGTGATTTTCTGCCATAGAATACTTCATCCAAGTGTATAACTAGGAAGCCCACTGAATTTCTGCATTTTTTGTTGGTGCATATAATGGGAGAGGGGATTTGAACCTGACACCTTTTGCGTGAAATTTTAGATTGATACTATTAGACTACAAGCCTCTTGGGTTCACTGCATTCCTGCATAAAGCATCTTCTTCAGGAAATCATTCTGTACAACTTTTTTCCTTTTACAATTTAGAATTTGCATGCCAAAGTATTGCTTAATAGTTTTATCATCGAGTTAGGTGATGATTTTCCCTTTTTCCCCCTGTTAGGAGTTATAAAGTTTCTTCCTCCTCCAAATGTCATGACAGGTGCTAAAAGGAGTCCGTAAAGAAGTATTGGAAGGTTGCAAAATCGTTTTCAGCCAACTTTTCCCAACCAAATTCCAGGCTGAAAATCATCACCTTTGGAGAATGGCTGAGCAACTGGGAGCTACATGCACCACGGAACTCGACCAATCTGTTACGCATGTGGTATCAATGGATGCCGGGATTGAAAAGTCTCGCTGCGCATAGCAAGAGAATAAATTTCTAGTCCATCCCAAGTGGATTGAAGCTGCCAACTATCTATGGAAAAAGCAACCTGAGGAGAATTTCCCAGTCACAGTCAGTACAACAAACAACAAATAGTTAACCTTGTCAAATCTGGGGCCATTTTGTTTATAAATATTATGCTATAGACAACTTTAGGTTGGTTTGCTCGGGTTCTAACAATTAGGTTAGCCATGTGACGGTAATAATGTGTTACCGGGTATGTAATCTGAGTATTATTGAAGTAAGATGGTACAGTGTTTGAGTGCAGTGCTTAGTGTACAAGTGAGTTTAGTATGTCTTTGTCTAAGTTCAATTGTCGTCCCCCCAACTACGTGGTTGTGAGTCCTTTTATTCCTTCCAGCTCAGTAACGGAGCATTGATGAGGAGTTGAACGTTTGAACGTTGGACATCAATACCTGAGGTGTTGAATGCTGAGGAGCTGAACGTCGGTCATCAATGCTGAGGAGTTGAACGTTGGCCATCAATGCTGAGGAGTTGGACCGTTGCGCATTGATGCTGAGGAGTGAGGTGTCTTGGTAGTTTGAACGGCAACTGTCTTGGTTATGACAACGGTTCCGGGTCGGGTACCCAATTACCCTGTCACCAGCCCCCCACTCCCTAGCTAGCGAGAATGGCTGAGGTAGTTAGGGAGTATCAACCGATGTTTGAATGGATCGGCCTTGGAACTTGTGGAAGAAGATTTGGTATGTTGATTTCTGGAAGGAAATTTTACCGGAAGGAAACTTCACAGATTTGTGGAATATTTCCTAATTTCCCTGCGATTTTGTTTCCTTGTATGAGCCGGCTTCGTATGTATATATGGACCCTCTCAGAATCTGTGTCTTTCACCCCCCCCTCATTACGTTAGCTTAGCTGGGTTCATCATGAGTCCAAAGAGAGCAAGTGCTGCTGGAACAAGTGCGGGGACGAAGAGGCGCCGATCGTTCCGTTTGATGGAGCTGGCCAGACGTGAGAAGTTGAAGCAGAGGAAGGAGCGTGGGCACGAAGTTGGGGATACCGTTGAGGATCCACTAACCCTTCCGTCAGATGGGGAAGAAGAGAAGGATGCCGTGAAGCAACCGAAACAAGTTTCCCGTGGAAGAAAGTATGGCCATCGTCCTTGTGCCTGATGATGAGCTTCCTTTGGCAGTGGAGTATCCCAAGTCCTCGAAGACCTAGATTCTTGAGTAGGAGTTAGTAGTGTGAAGTGTAATAGTGCGTGATGGCATTGAATGTTATTGGAATAAAATAAAACGTTTACTTCGAATCATTCTTTTTTTTTTTTTTTTTTTATCCTGACTTCAGCCCGTGCCTGATCACGGTGTTGTGACTTCGGCACGGGCCGAAGCCACGCGGCGGCCTCGGCCAGCGCCGAGGTCACGTTCGCGGCGTGACCTCGGCACTGCATGACTTCTATACATTATTTTTTTTTTGAGTTCAGCTTCCCTAATTATCCGGGATAATTCAGGATATGTGCCAAGATTTGTTTTAGGAAATCCCATTGATACTAGGAATATTGGGTTTCCTTATACAAAACCCTAGGGTTTTGTATAAAAACCCTTCTCCTTCTTTTGTACTCAACCCTTCTTTCTTTCGTAAACATTCAACCTACCGATTGCATTCCTGCTTCCAACTATCCTGGTAAGTTGAATTTTTTTTTTTTTTTTACGCACTCCCACCTCGGCACCGTGCCGAGGTCACGTGGTTTGTGACTTCGGCACGGGGCCGAGGTCGCATGACCTCGGCGCTGGGCCGAAGTCACGCGGTACCGTGACTTCGGCGCTGGCCGAGGTCACGGTAAGTGACCGTGCCTCGGCGCTGGGCCGAGGTCACGGTACGTAACTGCGCATTTTTTTTTTAGCTCAGGGCTTTGCTTGTGTTGAACTGACAAGTTTGTTTTGTTTTTCTTTCTGTTGTGCTGATAGGTTGGTGATCGCACCTACCAATAACCAGGTTAGTTCCCCTATGGACTCGAATTCAAATTTGTGCACGGAGTCTTCTGGCAATGAATCTTCATCTTATGATGGTGAAGATACATTGACCTATGGTGGTGACACCGAGGCATTGGCCCATGGTGATGACACCGAAGACGCTTCCGCTCTGTTTTCCTCTCCTTCCGAAGAAAACACCGTAGATCTCGATCCTCCTGCCCCTTCTGTTAGTCGTAAAAGGAAGAGGCGCCAGATCTCGTATTCCCCCATTGATAGTTCACTTATCGAGAGCACCTATCGCTGTCTAAAACCTGGCGATGTAGAAGATATCCAAGGTCTAATGTGTGGGAATGTTAGAATTGTCATCCTTGGGCATGATGTTAGCATCATGGAACCCTAGGAGCCCTCCTTTTTTGGTGTTCACCTGTTGTCCGTGCAGGTTGGACTTAGGTTTCCCCTTCACCCTTTCCTGATCGAGTTTCTGAATTTTTATGAAATAGCCCCAGGTCAGCTTGCCCCAAACGGTCACAAGGTTATCGCAGGATTTCTTTCTGTGTATCGCCAAAAAGGAATGAAACCCTCCTTAGGTCTCTTCCAGTCGTTGTTTCGAGTCATGAGGGCACCTAGAGAGGGTAAGGGTTTCGTGTGTATCGCTTCTATGCCTCGTAAGCAGCTTTTCGATGATCGTCCCTCCTTCAACAAGGACTGGAAATCTAGGTTCTTCTTTGTCTCCCTAGGTATCCCTTCTCCTTTTGCTGTCACATGGGGTACCCGAGTTAGATGCCATCCAACTTTAGACGAGAGTCCAAATATGCTTAGGAAGGTCAAGAAACTTCTGAAGGGTGGTCCTTTTAAGGTTGTCGAGAGTACTTCTGAGTGGTGGCTTCGGGATTTGGGGTTTAAAAGGATCCGGCCAGCTGCCCTTGACGTACCCGGTACCCCTCTCGGTGTTTAGCTGTTTCTTGTATGCTGTTTTCTTGTAATTGTGTGTCATAACTTGAAGTTGTTTGTAGGTGCTATGTCGTCGAAAGGTGCTATACCGTCAAAAGCTGTTCGGTACTTGTCGCAAAGTGGGCAGGATCCTCCCCCTCCCAAAAAAAACAAAGCTGACAAAGAAGGAAAGAAGAGTCAAGCCTCAACACCCGGTGGAGGAGCCTGTAACCTGACGCCTCCGCAAACAAGATCTTCCACTCGGCCCCCGGCTCCTACTTCGGATGTGGATCCCTTGCCCGAGGGATCATCTGCCCCGCCCCCCGAGCAAGGGGAAGCCTCGCCAATGCCACCTCCGCGCCTTCGCACCAACTTGATCCGGCTTGGTATGGATGTGCTTCCCGGGAAGTCTATCTTAGGAGGTAGTATTGACGCCCCCGCGCTTGTCCGCAGCCTCATTTCCCCAGTAGATGCAGAAATTCTCGAGGAGCAGAGCTTGGCTGTGCTACGGGAGCGTTATTGCAAGATGGCTATGGAGTCTATGTTGATAGGGGAGGTCTTCATTCGCAGTACGAAGCTATGTTCCACGATGCTCGTAAGCAGAGGAAGAAACTCGCACAAGACCTACTGTTGCGGGACACCGAGCTGAAGAAACTAAGGGAAGAGAACATAACGCTGAAAACTGATTACTCACAGTTAGAGCAGAAGCTGAAGGATGAGCGAAAGGAGCACAAGGAGACTCGTGCTACTGTTACCAAGCTGGAGGGATCTCTGGAAAAGGCGCGGCAGACTTATAAGCAATCATCTGAGTTCCAGGATGACGTCTGGGAGTTCATGAGCATTCCTGAAGCTATAAAGAAGTTTTCTAAGTCCGAGGCTGGTCAGACTGCACTTGAGGCAGAGTCCCAGCTAGCATTCAACCTTGGACTGTTCACCATGCAGCAACAGATTTACCCGGTGCTTAAGGAAGAGAATCCTGATTTTGATCCTCAAGCTATGGGCTTGCCTAAGTTTATGGAGAATCCTGACCCTGATAATGAAGCTGATACGGGAGTGTCTGATCGTCCTGACAACACCAACACTGCTGCCCAGGATGCTGCTGAGGATCCCGCCACTACTACGAAGGATGCTTAGCCTATCTGATTTACTTTTCGTCGTTATCCACATTCGTACTGTTTTTGAATACTAGTTTCGTAGTTATTCGTGTTTTGAACACTTGTATTGTTTTTTGAATACTAGATTCGAATTGTTTTGATCACTTGTATTGTTTTCTTTTTTTTTTCTTTTTTTTTTTTAAACTATGCCGAGGTGAGACCCCGACACTGGGCCGAGGTGAGACCTCGGCATTGTGCCGAGGTGGGTACCTCGGCACCGTGCCTTCACCTCGGCATTGTACCGAGGTTTCATTTTTTTTTTAAACCTTCTATAACGCAAATGAAACATAGAATTCTATAGAGTCTTTATTCAAATGGATTGGACGGACCAACATTGTGGACGGACCAAGACAACCTGGACAGACCAAGACTTGACCTCCTACCGATAAAATTTCGTTAAGTGTTCTGAATTCCATATTCTGTCAATCAACCTGCCTCCTACTATCATCAACTTGTAGGTTCCTGGGCGAATCACCTCGTCTATGATATACGGACCCTCCCATTTTTTCGCGAACTTGCCTCCTTCCAAGGGTTGACTGGCTTCCCTCCTTCTCAAAACATAATTGCCTACTTGGAAGTATCTGGGTTTTGCTTTGGCGTCATGATAGGACTTCAACTGCCTGTTGTAGTTTTCCATCCTACAGAACGCAGCTTCTCGCTTTTCATCTATGAAATTGAGATCGGTTCCTTGTTGGATCTCGTTTTGCTCTGCCTCGTATTCTTCCATCCTTCTACTCGGTGTCATCACCTCTGCTGGAGCTCGAGCTTCGAACCCGTAACTCAAGGCGAAAGGAGTTTCACCAGTAGCCCTCCTTGGGGTTGTGCGATAGGTCCAAAGGATGCTGTCCAGTTCCTCAACCCACGCCCTGCCAGCTGCTTCCAATTTCCTCTTCAAACCATCAAGGATGGTTCTATTGGCATTCTCTACTTGACCATTCGCCTGTGGGTATGACATCGCCACCCGGCTGTGCTTGATGCCCCATCTCGTCAAAAAGTCTGAGAACTCTCCGCCTTCGAATTGACGTCCGTTGTCAGTGATTACTTGGATGGGGATGCTGAAGCGGCATAGTATGTTCTTCTCTGCAAACTTTTTACACCTGGCTGCTGTGATGCTAGCCAGAGGTTCAGCTTCCACCCATTTGGTGAAGTAGTCAATGGCCACGATAATGTACTTCCGGCTTCCNTTTTTTTTTTCTTTTTTTTTTTTAAACTATGCCGAGGTGAGACCCCGACACTGGGCCGAGGTGAGACCTCGGCATTGTGCCGAGGTGGGTACCTCGGCACCGTGCCTTCACCTCGGCATTGTACCGAGGTTTCATTTTTTTTTTAAACCTTCTATAACGCAAATGAAACATAGAATTCTATAGAGTCTTTATTCAAATGGATTGGACGGACCAACATTGTGGACGGACCAAGACAACCTGGACAGACCAAGACTTGACCTCCTACCGATAAAATTTCGTTAAGTGTTCTGAATTCCATATTCTGTCAATCAACCTGCCTCCTACTATCATCAACTTGTAGGTTCCTGGGCGAATCACCTCGTCTATGATATACGGACCCTCCCATTTTTTCGCGAACTTGCCTCCTTCCAAGGGTTGACTGGCTTCCCTCCTTCTCAAAACATAATTGCCTACTTGGAAGTATCTGGGTTTTGCTTTGGCGTCATGATAGGACTTCAACTGCCTGTTGTAGTTTTCCATCCTACAGAACGCAGCTTCTCGCTTTTCATCTATGAAATTGAGATCGGTTCCTTGTTGGATCTCGTTTTGCTCTGCCTCGTATTCTTCCATCCTTCTACTCGGTGTCATCACCTCTGCTGGAGCTCGAGCTTCGAACCCGTAACTCAAGGCGAAAGGAGTTTCACCAGTAGCCCTCCTTGGGGTTGTGCGATAGGTCCAAAGGATGCTGTCCAGTTCCTCAACCCACGCCCTGCCAGCTGCTTCCAATTTCCTCTTCAAACCATCAAGGATGGTTCTATTGGCATTCTCTACTTGACCATTCGCCTGTGGGTATGACATCGCCACCCGGCTGTGCTTGATGCCCCATCTCGTCAAAAAGTCTGAGAACTCTCCGCCTTCGAATTGACGTCCGTTGTCAGTGATTACTTGGATGGGGATGCTGAAGCGGCATAGTATGTTCTTCTCTGCAAACTTTTTACACCTGGCTGCTGTGATGCTAGCCAGAGGTTCAGCTTCCACCCATTTGGTGAAGTAGTCAATGGCCACGATAATGTACTTCCGGCTTTTGGTGAAGTAGTCAATGGCCACGATAATGTACTTCCGGCTTCTGGTGAAGTAGTCAATGGCCACGATAATGTACTTCCGGCTTCCCGAGCCCTAGTCAATGGCCACGATAATGTACTTCCGGCTTCCCGAGCCCGTGGGCAGGGCCACGATAATGTACTTCCGGCTTCCCGAGCCCGTGGGCAGGGTTCCCACCAAATCTATTCCGCATCTTGAGAATGGAATTGCTGTGCTCACCGGAGTGTAGTTGGTCGCGGGTCGTCCTGGCAATGTCTGGAATTCTTGACACTTAGGGCATCGCTTGGCGTATTCTGCGCAATCCTTCAACATCTTTGGCCAGAAGAAGCCTTGCAGCATGATGCGTCGAGCTATGGTGTATGCTCCTTGATGCGCGGAGCACACTCCTTCGTGAACTTCTCTCATCATCAACTCTGCTTCGTCAGGGTATACACACTTCAAAAGTGTGCCATTATAGGATTGTTTATATAACTTGTCTTCCAATATCACGTAGCTGGGTGCCCGCAACCTTGCTAGTTTTGCATCTTGCTCGTCCGCTGGTAAAGTGCCATCCTTCTTGTACTTTGTGATGTGGTCAATCCAACATGGCTCTCTGGATTGCACGGGGCAGACCCATGAGATGTCGATGCTGGATGTCTCCAAATCCTCAACCCGAGCAATCTTGCGAATGTGACCGGGGATCCCAGTGCTCAGCTTGGAGAGCATGTCAGCGTCAGCATTCTGTTCTCGAGGTACTTGGTGAATTTCATACCCTTCGAATTCTCGCAAGGTTCGCAGCACTGCATCCCTGTACCTTTGCATGTTCCCTTCATTGGCTTCATATTCCCCAGTCACCTGACCGACCACTAACTTAGAATCACATCGGATGCGAATTTTTTCTGCTCGTAGTCCTGCTGCTAACCGCAGTCCGTTGAGGAGGGCCTCATACTCTGCCTCATTGTTAGATAACCTGAAGTGGAACCTGATTGCATAGTAAGCGCGGAATCCTTCTGGGGTGATGAGCACTACTCCACCCCCACAACCTTTACTATTGGATGAGCCATCCGTAGACAAGGTCCACCATCCCCCATCTTCATTTTCCACCTGCTCCGTCACATCGCGGGCTGTGCATTCCACTATGAAGTCCGCAAGGGCTTGACCTTTGATGGCGGGCCTTGGTTTGAATTCAATGTCGAACTGGCTGAGGTGCATGGCCCATCTCGCCATCCTAGCAGAGTTAGTGTTTCGTAAGAAACTCCCTAATGGTTGATGTGAGAGTACATGGATGGGATGAGCTTGGAAGTAATGGGCCAACCTTTTAGAGGCGGTGACCGCAGCAAACACTGTTTTCTCCACGGCAGTGTACCGTAGTTCTGCGTCGTGTAGAGCCTTGCTCACATAGTAAATGGGACGCTGAGTCCCCCCTTCCTCTTTGACCAACACGGAGCTGATCGCACCCTGAGATATACTCAGGTATAAGAGTAAGGTTTCACCCGCCTCTGGTTTTGCAAGCAGTGGCGGGGATAGCAAATATTTTTTCAAGTCATTGAAGGCCGACTGACACTCTGGGGTCCATTCAAACCCCTTATTCTTCTTTAGTATCTGGAAGAAGGGAAGGGATCGTTCGGCCGATTTAGATAGAAATCGACCCAAAGCCGCTAAGCGACCATTGAGTCTTTGGACTTCTTTGATGGACCGCGGGGGTTCCATGTCCAGAATGGTTTTTACCTTTTCTGGGTTTGGTTCTATCCCATTTCTAGTAACCATAAATCCCAGAAACTTGCCCCCATTGACTGCGAATGTGCATTTCTTAGGGTTCAGGCGTAAATTGAAATTTCTCATAATAGAAAATACCTCGTTAAGGTCTTTGACATGAGAGACACCTCTACGGCTCTTGACGTTAAGGTCTTTGACATGAGAGACACCTCTACGGCTCTTGACAATCATGTCGTCGACATGAGAGACACCTCTACGGCTCTTGACAATCATGTCGTCTACGTATGAGACACCTCTACGGCTCTTGACAATCATGTCGTCTACGTATGAGACACCTCTACGGCTCTTGACAATCATGTCGTCTACGTATGTCTCCATGTTTCGTCCTAGTACTTTCCCAAACAACTTGGCCACCATCCGGGTGTAAGTTGCGCCTGCGTTCTTGAGGCCGAACGGCATGACCAAGTAGCAAAAAATGCCTTCTGGGTGGTGAACGCGGTCTTCTCAGCATCCTCCTCATTCATGAATATCTGATGGTACCCACGGAAGGCATCCATGAAGCTCATCAATTCGCATCCTGCCGTCTCATCCACCAGCTGATCAATGTTTGGCAAGGGGAATCGATCCATAGGGCAGGCTCTGTTGAAATCTGTATAATCCACGCACATTCTCCACGTGGAACCTTTTGGGGCTAGGACTACGTTGCTCAACCACTCGGGATAATAGATCTCCTTTGACATGTCCTGCTTGTGTCAACGCGACCACCTCGTTTTTCACAAAGTCCCTCCGTTCAGCCGACATGTATCGCCTTCTCTGTTGTATTGGTTTCTTGGTAGGGTCCACGGCTAACTTATGGGTTATGATGTTTCGATTGATACCTGGCATGTCTTCTGGACCCCACGCAAAAACTTATTTAAACTGTCGGATGACTTCGACTATCTGGGCTCTTAGTTCTGGTGCCTACCCAGTGCCAATCTTTATGACCCTATCTGCTCGTGCGGGATCGACCACCACGTCTTCCGTTTCGGATGCGGGCTCGGCGCGAGGCCAGCCCCCCTCCTCTTCTCTCAGCACTTTTTCTGCNTACGAGCTGCTCTTTGATCTCCTCTCGCAACTCCTATCCCGTATGGTGTGGGAAATTTCATGCATAGGTGCTCCATCGAGATTATCGCCTTCAGATCTTCCAGAGCTGGCCTCCCCAGTATGATGTTATGGGCACATGTGAGTTTCACAACAATGAACTCCATGTTTATCTTGGAGGTGTTGGGGCTCACGCCTATCTCTACCGGTAGTACCACGGATCTCTCCGTCTCTATTGAATCCCCCGTAAAACCAGAAAGTGGAGTCCGTACCTCTTTGAGTTGATTTCTGGGGAGTCCCAGTTTGGTGAAAGCGTCGTAGTACATCACGTTGACTGAGCTTCCGCTGTCTACGAGTATGCGATGCACGATGCTGTCGTTGATCTCCATCTTGATCACCAACGCATCTCGGTGAGGCAGTGGACCTTCTGGGAGGTCATCGTCAGAGAAGGTAATGGCTTCCCTCCTTTGCTTTTTTCCCTTTGGAAGGCTGACCACCTCACCTACATATAACTGGCGACTCCACTTCTTCCTTTCTGCTTGTGTATCTCCGCCTGCAGGACCTCCGCAGATGAAGTGTATGGTCTGCTTCTTGTGTTTCCTGGGCTCTTCTGTGTCTTTGTCAGAGAGATCTGTTACTGTAACTTGGTCGTGTTCCCTTTTCTTACCACTCGAGGATGACGGTTCGGAGCTGTCATCCTTCTTCTAAACATTTTTTGGTAAACTACGCGGAGGTTGCTACTGCCTGCTGGCTCGACTTTTGGCCCGGCTTTTGCTGGCCTGACCGTTTGACGAACTGTCTGAAGTATCCCCTCTGGATGAGCTCCTTAATCTGGCGTTTTAACATGTTGCATTCATCGGTATCGTGGCCCACCTGCCTATGGAATCTGCAATACTTGGATTGATCCGCATTTGGGGAGACTTTCATGCACTCCTGCGGAAATTGCACGATCCCCATGTCTTCGGCTTGATTTAGGATTACGCTAACTGGGTGAGTCAGCGGTGTCAGATGTCGCAACGGGATGAGGCGAGGTCGGTCATCTCTTCCCTTCTTTGAGGGTGGTTGGTTTGGTCGTGGTGCCTGGCTGGGTGGACCAGCTTTATCAGGTCGCCCACTCTTTCGTCCTTCCTCCTCATCCTTTTTCCTCCTGTCAGCCTCCTCCGCGTCTGCGTACATTTGTTTGTGGAAATCACCTGACCTTAGTGCTTGGATGAAGATGAGAATTGCTGCCTTCGAATCGAAGTCATATACGTTGTTGACTTCTTTTTTCCATTTGCTTAAGAAGTCTCGCAGGCTTTCTCCCTTATCCTGTTTTACCCCACCGAGATGTGAGAATGGTTTCTTATGTTGTATACTCCCTGGGAAATAAGACAAGAAACTTTTGGATAGCTCTGCAAAAGTTTGAATTGATCCGTCCGGAATTGTGTTAAACCAATCTTGAGCAGTTCCGTCCAAAGTGGACAAGAACGCTCTGCACATGATGGCATCGCTTGCCCCAATCATGACCATGGCTGCCTTGTATCTTGTCATATTGGTACGCGGATCTGAAGTGCCAGTGTAGGCCTTGATGGTGGGTAGTCGAAAGTCTTTTGGAAGAGGAACTTCCATTATGTCGGGAGAGAATGGAGCGGCCATTCTTACCTCCGGTTCTGGTGAGTGTTCTCTTGCTTCTACTTTCTTTTCCAAATCATCTATCTGTCTTTGGAGTTTTTCCACCAGGCCTTCTTGTGGTGTTTTGTGTCTAGTGGAGTGACGCGGAGCCAATCCACCAGATTCGCCCATCCTTTCTCCGGATGGTCGTTTGGTTACTGCCTTTCCTGCTTGGGCACGGGGACCTCTATTGGAGGACCCTTGCACCCCCAGCCGATCTCGGATAGATCTAGAAGCCGCCGGACGTTCTCGAACAGATCTGGAAACTGGTCGAGTTCCACTTTCCTGTCGTTGAGTTCTGTTTTGCCCTGGAGATTGCACTTCTTCCTCCAGAGGGGGTGGTGGCGGTAACATCTGGCCTTGCATTCCTGCGACTAGTTGGGCCATCGTTGCCGCCGCCTGTTGGATGACCTACGCTGCTACCTGAAGGTCCACCACCTGGGCGGGAGCAGCAGCTGGGAGGGGAGTATGGCCACCACTATGGTTGTTGTTGAGTTGGCTAGTGCGGCCACCACCATGGTTGTTGTTGAGTTGGGTACGGAGGTCACCTTCTCTGCGGTTATTGTTGTTAAGTTGGCTACGAAGGTCACCTCCACAGTTACTGTTGAGCTGCTCACGAAGATCACCCAAGGGGTGACCGTTGTTCACCTGACTAGGTGTATGCGAGCTGCTAGATCCAGATGCCATTGCTCGTGATGAGATGAACTGAGTGGTTTGAGATTTTTGTAAATTTAGCCTGAGATCTGATCTCGGCTCTCAATGAAAGCACCAATGACGGTAATAATGAGTTACCGGGTATGTAATCTGAGTATTATTGAAGTAAGATGGTACAGTGTTTGAGTGCAGTGCTCAGTGTACAAGTGAGTTTAGTATGTCTTTGTCTAAGTTCAATTGTCGTCCCCCCAACTACGTGGTTGTGAGTCCTTTTATTCCTTCCAGCTCAGTAACGGAGCATTGATGAGGAGTTGAACGTTTGAACGTTGGACATCAATACCTGAGGTGTTGAATGCTGAGGAGCTGAACGTCGGTCATCAATGCTGAGGAGTTGAACGTTGGCCATCAATGCTGAGGAGTTGGACCGTTGCGCATTGATGCTAAGGAGTGAGGTGTCTTGGTAGTTTGAACGGCAACTGTCTTGGTTATGACAACGGTTCCGGGTCGGGTACCCAATTACCCTGTCACCATGGATGATGTATCTTGTAGACTTGTACTGTTGCAAATTCAGATATAGTTTTGAACATCATTCTGTGATGCCTTCTTGTAGGCTTACTAGTGTAAATCTCATTTGATATGTGAACACAGGAAAGAACAGATGAGATCCAACTTCATTCACAATTCAATTCCATAAGGAAAACTTGTCTGAAACAGGATTCATACTACTTTATGCTATAAGAAGGTTATTGGTGTTAGAATCGAGTCAATTTATGATTGGAGTTTCAAACATCAATTGTTAGGTGTCACTTGTCCGTCAATCTCAACAGTAGAGTACATGAAGTTGGCATAGGGCAAAGTAGATTGAAACTTTCCCCAGCAACAATTAAATCGTTGTCCTCATCAATATTAACTGCTGCTGCTCTCCAACCAACGATTCTCCATCTCCAACTACCAACATGAAGAAAAAGAAATTATCAAACTTAATAATAATAATAATAATAATAATAATAATAATAATAATAATAATATTATTATTATTATTATTATTAAATTAATTAATTAATTAATAATAGGAATAAATTACTGTATGTTGGTTTTCAAAAAATAAATTACTGTATGTTGTAATTTGATTCCTATTAGCCCGTAGCGTTCCCCGGTGAAATGGATTATCGTATAGCAAACAACAGTAAATAAGAGAGATAAAATTCAAGGAAAGAAAATAGAGACAAAGTGATTGTAGAGGAAATTTTGTTCCAACAACCATCTTGAATAGAAAGAAGAGATACATTTATATAATACATTTGTAGCGGAAAGAAATAAATGATACACATAAATGTGACCGCTACAACTGTTACAAAATCTACTCATAATGTCCACATTATAATAATATTTATAACCAACGTCGTAGCGCGTTATATTAATTCACAATTAATCTGAAGACCAAACCAGACTAGACCAAACAACCATTTCTTCCCCTTCGTTCTCTCCTCTGCCCAGACCAAACCGCCACACCACCGCCGTCGTTCTCTACCCTTCCTTGCCGCCGCCACCGCACCATTGCCATCACCACTATCACAGCCGCCGCCCCAACACTTGCCGCCCCCCCCCCCCCCCCCCCCCCCCCCCCCCCCCCCCCCCCCCCCCCCCCCCCCCCCCCCCCCCCCCCCCCGTTGCTCGTCACCACACCTCGCCACTGCCGCCCAAGGTGTTCATTAAATTTTTAATTCATTTTTTAATTATTTGTTTATAAATTTCAAATTTTAGGATTATATTTTAAGTTTTCGGATTATATTTCAAATTTTAGAATTATATTTCGAATTTTAGGGTTATATTTCAAATTTTAGGATTATATTTTGAATTTTAGGATTATATTTCGAATTTTAAAAATTATTATGTATTTTAAGAATTTATGTTTTTATTTTTCGAATTATGTTTAATTTATTTCAATTTTTAAGACTTAATGTTAATGTAGTTGTTAAGAAGAAAAAGTGAAAAGTATATATATTTGAATTTCAAAATTGTGCGGGTACAGATCTCTATCTAGAAAATCCTCTGATTCTTCACTTGCTTTACTTGACTTGAAACTTTAACTGAAGGGCCTCCGGAAAGCGGCTTTGTTCTTCAAAGAAGGGCTTTGTTGCTTGATCTTCGTTGAAGGGCTTCCGGACTCAAATGGCTTGATCTTCAAGTTCGCTTTAACTTAGCTTGAACACTTGAATATTTGGTCTTCAATCAACTTTAGCTTGGCTTGATTTCTTCAATTCAGAGCTTCTTCAGTTCTTCAATTCCTCAAGTGTGTCTTTTAGAATGAATGAAGGGCTCTATTTATAGGGGGAATATGAGAGACTTTTGATGGGCTTCAAACTCTTCAATATTATCCTTATATTATCAATTAATATTTAGGATAAAATGAGTATTTATCTAGAATGTATTTAGCCACCATTGCATCCAAATTCATAATCTTATCACATATTCAAATTAAATAATTAATTTAAATATATGAATATCTTATCACATACTTAAATTAAATAATTAATTTAAATATATAAATATTTCCTGACGGGCCAAATATGGATCAGTCCATCTTTATAATTTGAGTCCATCGGCCATTAATTATATTCAATTTGGGCAATTGGGCCAATTTAATTGGACAATTTAATTAGTCCAAATAAATCAATAATCAGCCCAATTACATAAAAAATGAAGCCCATAACATACGAATCAGCCCATTTGTTGGCTTCAAATTTTCTGTGTCTACAAATTGCCCCCTCGAGACTTGCCGGGACATGCTGCTTGATGTACTTGGAGCGAGGAAGTCTCGAAATTAATTAAAGAGCGATCATATATGTTAGTGTATCTTCATTTTCCAGGAGCTAATTAAGCCCACAATAATTTTCAATCTTATTGGGCCTAATGCATCCAATTTCGAAGGCCATTTCAATTTTAAAATCCAATCAAGAAAATAGCCCAAAATCACAAGCCATTTCAATTTCAGAACCTTGCTCAAATTACTGCAGAATAAACTTTTCCTTGGACATGATTCTAGCTTCGCGATTGAACCTTGCGTCTCATCAAATTCTGAATCCCAATCAAACTCTAAATTCCAATTGAACCTTGAATTTAAATCTAAATCAAACTGTGAATCCTAACTCAAGTTGCGCTACCAAGAAACACCTATAATAAGGCATTCGGTCATCGCAAATTTTCACCGGTGGATCAAAGAACGACCAGCGCACGACAGGAATCAAGAACTGTGTTCAAAATTTTCGCACAAAGGCAATCTCGTTACTTCTTCGAATTCCCTTTGACAACCTTGCCTCTACTCTGGACTACTTCACCCCAATATCCTTCTGCCGAAAATCTCGTGCTCCAAACTGCTCTTACTGGAGTCTCGCCGAAGGGGATAGAGCATAGGAAAATTTGCCAGGGGACCCAAGTGCATGAATCCCAGCTCAAAGAGCGCACGGGAAATTTGCCACGGGACTCGAGTGCATGAATTCCTGCTCTCATAGTCCTCTTCCGCGGACATTCTGCTGCAATTTTTCTTTGGAATGGATCACCATTAATGTGTCTTCTCACCAGAGCGACTCGCTACAGCTATGGGTTACCGTCGGAGAAATCTGCTGTTGTCTGGGATTTTTTTTTTTTCTCGTCGGTCACTATCACCGGAGACGAAAGCCGTCACCCACCGCTGTTCAGGTGCATCTCCGTTCTCGTCGTTTTCGTCGACAAAGAAGAGAGAACCAGGCCACCAACAATGAACTTTGCTGTAGCTTCGCCGCCGAGAATAATCTACTGCCTCATTAGAATTTTGCGGATGCCAACCGGAATTTCTGTCATTGGATCTTGAGCAAGAAGGATACAGATTTGAAGGTCGCCGGTGGAAATGTTGAAACTTGGCCAACAAAGATACTGCCGAAGGTTCACATATGGTATTTGAGACTTTATTTGCTTCTAACAAGCTTTTGTTGATTTCTGTTTTACTTTGCTTTCGCTTCAATGCTTCTTAATATTTCCCTTTTGCAAGTTCCAACACCTGACAAGCAGCACATGGGTGTGGAGGAATTGATTTAAACATATGGCTTTGACTTTTCCTTGACTTAGGCTCTTTGCTTTTGCTTTAGCCTTGCTTTCTCAACATCTTGCTTGTGTGAAATTTTAATGTCTGACACGTGAATTTGAGAGGAATTGACTTAACTTCTTTACACATGGCTTATATTCACATGGCTCATACATGCACATATATGTGTTAACATAAGCGCATAGTCTACCATCTTCTAAGGATCGTACACAGTGTGCATAATTACTATGTATGCATATATGTTTATTTTCCCACTGCCTCATTACTTGTGTGGATCAGTGGATGTATACATGCATATAATAACATTGTAAGCCACTGGTTATGCTTGCAATTTCGTGTGCTGTATATATGTATAAAACATATATAAATCTAAGGCTTCCACCTTGAAAATCATAATATATGCATTGCTTGGCCATCCACTTTCCTTTATTTGCATGCCCCTGATATATAGTATACATAATCCATGTTTGCTTTCTCCCTAAAAGATTCAAACGAAATTTGAACATAGGAAATTCTGGACAGATTCATGCCTTCACTTCAACTTAAAATTCGACCCTTCAAATGTAGTATTCAAGCCTAGATGTCTTCATAAAAGTTATAGCTCTGTAAGTTAGCTTTTCAAGGACACCTAGATCGCCTCAATCGGATCAACATAGGCCGAGATATGACCAAAATACTAAACAGTGGTCAATCGCTGCGGGAATGCATGCTTTGACAATTCTCTTCCATTCCAAGACTTGCAATGCTTTCCATACTTCTCCTCTTCTTTTCCATGCCCATATTGCTTGTCTTGAATTATAATAAAATCACCATCTTGGAAACGAATTGGAGTTTTCTTTTGTTATGACTGAACTTAGACAATGAAATTTCTAAGCTGCCTACGTACTCCCATGAAGGAGATCAAGTCAAACGTAGTTCAAATAACCTTTTGAATGGTTAATGCCGTACACAGTTTAAACTCTTGCGGGCCAGGAGCTTACCGTACGCAGTTTAAACTCATGCGGGTCAGGAGTGTCTATGACTTGGGCTCACCCATAGACAAGTGAGATGTTTAGCAGTTTAACCACGTGCAACATTTTTGGTGGACTTCTTCTCATTCATCAAAGTATCATGGCCATGCGATCACCCTCCAATTCTTGGGTGCCTCCACATCTTTACCATTTTGATATGTTGCATAACTTGATTCCATATTTTCTTCATTTTCTTCTTGCATAGAAGTGTGCACAATAATCTTTGGCCGAATCTTTAAAACTTCGCCACACATAACATTGACATCGGCTTCTCGTCTCATACGAGAAGGAACTGCACTCTTGATTTCCTTTGATGGTTCTGTGCCAAGAGGGGACTTGGTATGCTTCTTAATGATAGCGACAGGTCCAAGCCTTTCATGCACAGATTTCCTCTCGACTTCCTTAGGACTTGCCCCCAACCTGTTAAAGACTGATTGTCGTGACTCCACCTTACCAATCCTGTCAAAAACAGATTGCTTCTTATCTCGACTTTGCTCCTCAATAGTAATGCAGTTACTTGCAGCTCGATTTATGAATATCTTCACGGGTTTTGGTGGAACATACCCCAACCCCTTACGTGTATGAACTTCCTGCTGTTTTGAAATTCCTTTGCCACCAGCTTCCGGGATAAGCCTTCCCAACCTTTGTGGCTCCTTAGGCTTGTAACCAGACTTGGCTAGGAGTTTATAAGCATTTGGATCAAAGCTTTCAGTGCGCTGCGTGGGTAGTATTTTGACTATCTTATCGCTGCTTCTATCTTCAAGCGACTCTTCTACTTGAGCTTTAAGCGCGTCAATCTTTGTAAGAGGAAAGACAAGTTCCTTGCTTGGTTGATGTTGCTCAACAACTTGTTTTCCCTTCCATTTTGGGTCAGGCGACGCATTGACTTCACTTTCATCAATCTCTTCTATGACAATTTGCTTCTTCATATAAAACTTTGCATCAGCAAAGTAAGACTCAGCTTCAGTGAATGGGCTTTCATCACCAACCACCTTCTCTACTACTCCATTTTTCTCATACATCAAACATTGATGCCACGAAGATGGAATCACCCCATTCTCGTGTATCCATGGTCGTCCCAGCAACAGGTTATATGATGGTCTTGCATCTATAATGTGACATAATATGCTTGAACTTAGCTTTCCAACTGTCAAATCAAGTCTAATGACACCCAATGCTCTTTGCCCCCCTTGATTAAATCCTTGAATCATCAGACGACTTTGGGTAAGATCATCTACAGAGAACCCAAGATCTTTCAAAGCTCGAAGCGATAAGATGTTGACAGCTGACCCTTGATCAATTAGAATTCTTTTAAGTTTCTTCTCACATGCATAGCCCTCAACAAACAATGGGCGATTATGAGGTATACCACCAAGTAGCAAATCTTCATCGCTGAATGTGATCTGTATACCACCAAGTAGCAAATCTTCATCGCTGAATGTGATCTCTATACCACCAAGTAGCAAATCTTCATCGCTGAATGTGATCTCGGCTGAATAGGAAGTAGCCTTATACATTTGAACTTTCTCCCCTTCGTCTTCTACATGTGACGACGAGCATTCTCCTGCTTCAATTGGCGCATCATTGGTGTTCAAACATGAACTAGACATACATACTTTTGCCAAATCAAACCCCTTCGGCATGTATTGAGCCAGCGTCATAGGGGTTTGTTGTTTGTTAACATCCTTCTTTATCTTTAACTTGTAGATAGGGCCTTTTGATGGACCCTTCTCAATCCATTTCTTTGTTACTTGCCTTGGCGATCTCACAGGGTTGACCACTTTCTTATGCTTCTTATGGGTAATAGTTACCCAGTCACTCCTCGAGATATCATCAACTTGTTGCAACTTTGCTTGAGCAGTATGCTTAACGACGAACGGGAGTGGACGCTTTCTTTCTCCTCGTCTCTCCTTTCCAGAATCTTCATCAAGAAGTGGAGCAAACCTTCCAAGCGATATCGTAATTTGATTTGTACTTGCAGTAGCATCAGCAAGTTCTATCTTTCCATTTCGAGCTAACGCCATGACTCTATCCTTGAAAACAAAGCACTTTTCAATAGGATGGCTAATGAGACGGTGATACTTGCAATAATTAGGGTCTTCAACTCTAGAAGCTTCCTCGGGACGCTTCATTTATGGTAACTCAATCAACTTTAGCTTAAGAAGCTCATCAAACATAGGGGAGACATCGGACTCCAGAAACGGGTACTGTTTCTCTTGTCTCTCCTCTATAGTCATCATCCTATTTCCACCTGGCGGACCATAAAATAGTCTTGGCTTGAGAGGTTCAGCTGCCTTAGTAAAAACTTTAATAGCTCGAGCCTTTGCATTCATTGCTTCTCCTCTTTCTTGCTTTGGAAAGGGTTTGCCCCCTTTCTTAAAATCTTGCTTCCCACTATCCTTCGAAGAGCTTGGTATGTTGAGCGCACTCAANATCTTCTTGAGTTTGGGGTTGTTTCCCAGAAGCTCGACTTGTTTCACCATTTCTCCCGCTTTCAACCTTCTCGCTGAGATCGTTGAGCTTCCTTTCTTGACTGTGAAGAAGCACACTCATTGCCTCGAGAGTTTTGGTGATATTTGCTATTTGCTCCTCCATCGAAGCTGCGTTCGTTGTCATAGCAGGCATGACTGTGTAGACATGAGTCCCTTCCGGTGATGGTTTCCATATAGGAGATGAGCTTCCACTGCTAGTAGTTCCTTTCGAGAGAATAGGAGAAAGACTTTCGCTTCGAGTAGCTTCATTTGAGGGAACAAGACTCTTGCTACCAACGGTCCCTGTTGTTGAGGATGAACCCCTATGTTTTTATGTTTTTATTTTTCGAATTATGTTTAATTTATTTCAATTTTTAAGACTTAATGTTAATGTAGTTGTTAAGAAGAAAAAGTGAAAAGTATATATATTTGAATTTCAAAATTGTGCGGGTACAGATCTCTATCTAGAAAATCCTCTGATTCTTCACTTGCTTTACTTGACTTGAAACTTTAACTGAAGGGCCTCCGGAAAGCGGCTTTGTTCTTCAAAGAAGGGCTTTGTTGCTTGATCTTCGTTGAAGGGCTTCCGGACTCAAATGGCTTGATCTTCAAGTTCGCTTTAACTTAGCTTGAACACTTGAATATTTGGTCTTCAATCAACTTTAGCTTGGCTTGATTTCTTCAATTCAGAGCTTCTTCAGTTCTTCAATTCCTCAAGTGTGTCTTTTAGAATGAATGAAGGGCTCTATTTATAGGGGGAATATGAGAGACTTTTGATGGGCTTCAAACTCTTCAATATTATCCTTATATTATCAATTAATATTTAGGATAAAATGAGTATTTATCTAGAATGTATTTAGCCACCATTGCATCCAAATTCATAATCTTATCACATATTCAAATTAAATAATTAATTTAAATATATGAATATCTTATCACATACTTAAATTAAATAATTAATTTAAATATATAAATATTTCCTGACGGGCCAAATATGGATCAGTCCATCTTTATAATTTGAGTCCATCGGCCATTAATTATATTCAATTTGGGCAATTGGGCCAATTTAATTGGACAATTTAATTAGTCCAAATAAATCAATAATCAGCTCAATTACATAAAAAATGAAGCCCATAACATACGAATCAGCCCATTTGTCGGCTTCAAATTTTCTGTGTCTACAGTAGTCTATAATGTTAGCTAAATAACAAGTTCGAACTCAACTTTAAATATGATTAAAATTTGAAATATATTAACAACTTTAAGTATGATTATTTTAAATTATTATTGTTGAATTTAGCATGTTTTAATATTTTATTGAATTGTAAATTATTTTGAGATTGTTTGAAATAGTATTGTTATGAATTAATATCGATTTAGTATATTAATTTATAAATAAAACTTGTAGGTGATTAGTTAGATTCGGGGTTTGTTTATCGACATGGATAACTCTTTGGTGAGACAAATTGTTTTTCTATTTATTTTCCTATAAATTAACTTTCGGCTTTCCCTTGTGTATTCGGTGATTGGCCACACCATGGTCTATATTTATTTATGTTTTCGGCTTTTACTTGTGGTCCAGCTTATTTGAGGTGGATGTACCCATTTGAACGGTACATAAAGTATTAAAAGGTTATGTGAGAAACCGTTTGTAGACACAGAAATTTTGAAGCCGACAAATGGGTTGATCCGTATGTTATGGGCTTCATTTTGATGTAATTGGGCTAGTTATTGATTTATTTGGATGAATTAAATTGTCCGATTAAATTGACCCAATTTTCCAAATTGAATATAATTGATGGCTAGTGGACTGATCCATGTTTGGCCCAGCAAGAGATATTTACATATTTGAATTAATTATTTAATTTAAGTATATGATAAATATTCATATATTTAAATTAATTATTTAATTTGAATATGTGATAAGATTATGAATTTGGATGCCATGATGGCTAGATACATTCTAGATAAATATTCATATTATCCTAAATATTATAAGGATAATATTGAAGAGTTTGGAGCCCAGTGAAAGTCTCTCATATTCTCCCCTATAAATAGAGCCATCATTTCACATCCTAAATCACACACTTGAGGAATTGAAGAACCTGAAGAAGCTCTGAATTGAAGAAATCAAGCCAAGCCAAGCCAAAGATGATTGAAGACCAAATATTCAAGTGTTCAAGCTAAGTTAAAGCGAACTGAAGATCAAGCCATTTGAGTCCGGAAGCCCTTCAACGAAGATCAAGCAACAAAGCCCTTCTTTGAAGAACAAAGTCGCATTCCGGAGGCTCTTCAGCCAAAGTTTCAAGTCAAGTAAAGCAAGTGAAGAATCAGAGGCTTCTAGATAGAGATCTTGTACCCGCGCACCTTTTGAAATTGAAATATATATACTTTTCATATTTTCTTGTTAACAGATTTTGGCATGCCCAGTGGGACATCTCTACCTCTCATCTCTTCACAAGTATCCAAATGGCATCAAGAAAGACTTACGCCCAAGCTACCGGCTCTAAGGCATCTTCTGTGGCCGGCTCCGACAGGCGCGAGGTGCAAGGTGCACTGACTCGAAGTCGAGTGAGGGACCTAGGGGTGGAGTTGAGCGAAACCCAAAGGATTGCTCGCAACGTCGTCCGAAGGCTTGGAGGCGTCCCCATCGGCTCAAAGAAAGTTACATATGATAGGGGTTCATCCTCAACAACAGAGACCGTTGGTAGCAAGAGTCCTACTCCCTCGAAAGAAGCTACTCGAAGCGAAAGTCCTTCCCCTGTTCCCTCAAAAGGAACTACTAGCAGTGGAAGCTCATCTCTTTTATGGAAACCATCATCGGAAGGGACTCATGTCTATACCGTCATGCCTGCTATGACAACGAACGCAGCTTCGATGGAGGAGCAAATAGCAAATATCACCAAAACTCTCGAGGCAATGAGTGTGCTTCTTCATGGGTGTGTAAACCTATTTACAAGCTTATGTATATCTATATCTCCTTGCGGGTGTGAATGGTGGTTGCTTAGCATTCTTTTGCTAATGGTTCTTTGTGTGTTTTCCAGGTATGGAGTAGTTATGCGAGAGCGCGCTAGAGCTTTCCTTATGAGGATGTTTAGCCTTAATTTACCTTGTTTAGACTTTGGTTTTGGCCTGTGTGCCTTGAGATATTACTAGTATACTCTGAATTAGTGGTTTGAGTACTTTCGATGATTGTGGATTATGTTTTGAGAATTTTATCTTGGTTTATATCTACGACAGCTTAGTCCGTTTTATGATTAGCCTATGCATCTAGGCTGTGTTATACCTAGATGTGGCATGATGCCCCTTAGGTTTTAAATCGCTTCCGCTATGTTTTCGTTTGATGGTTGAGATTGGCAGCTGTTGTGTTAAGCTTTAGCTATCTCAGCCGGTGTGAGGTTGGGGGTGTCACAGTTGGTATCAGAGCCTGTGTTGAGGTCTGAATAGAGATCCTAGGGTTGTAATCTGAGACTCTAGGACTTGATCAGTAGAAGTTAAGATGTTTAAGAGTTCTAAGATGTGTGAATTCTAGGCCGCGCGGTGAGGACTCGTTTACTTGCTTTGGTTATGCTTTGCAGATTGTTTGTTGTTTGCTTGCTGTGAGCTCGTTCTCACTTGCTTTCTTGCGTGTTTGGTTTAGACCGACCGCAGTGTTCTCTTCACCTTCTGTTAGTATTCTCCCTCTTCTGCATCATGCTACCGTCAAGGAAGCGGGAGGAAGCCCCAGGCGCGGGAGGAGGAATGCTGGATCGCCTCAAGAAGCTGAAGGCGGCCGACGCTGGAACGGCAAGGACTTCAGGAGGCAGCAGCTCGTGTAGCAGGGGAGTGACTCTCCTTGGCTTCGAGAG
>NC_044926.1:15372742-15376228 GCF_003576645.1 Ipomoea triloba | reverse complement strand
CACCCTTCTTCGCCGGAGAGGAGGACCCCGTGATCTTGGAGGAGTGGATCCGGGCGCTTGACAAGATCCTCGAGGTGGTGGAATGCCCACCAGGTCGCCAGGTCGAGGTGGCGAGCTTTTACCTGAAGGAGGAAGCTGACTTGTGGTGGGTCCACGGCGGCCCAGCGATGCGGCAGGAGCCCGACTTTGGTTGGGAGACGTTCAAAGACCGGTTGAGAGCTCGCTTCTATCCAGCTCATGTCAAAGCGGTGATGCAGGAGGAGTTCTTGCACCTCAAGCAGGGGTCGAAGACGGTGCAGGAGTACCACCGGCGTTTCTTAGAGTTGGCTCGCTTCGCGCCGACGTTAGCCCCGACAGAGGAGACCCGGATCGAGAGGTTCGTGGCCGGGTTGAACTTGGATACGCGTATGGCCTTGGTCGTATTCAAGTTTCAGACGCTGAGCGAGGCCTACAGCAGCGCCGCTGACCATTACCGCGTGCTGTCTATCCGTCAGGGGATCCAGGACCGCTCCAAGCGGCCAACTGAGGGNGGGTTGCGAGGACATCGGGCCTATGAGTGCACGGCAAAGAAGGGAGGACCACCTCAGCCCCGACCGAGCGCAGCACAGGGAGCCCCAGCAGCGACCCGACCCTCTCGAGAGGCCGAGGGTAGTGGAGGCAGCCGGCCGACTGGAGGCCGAGGGCAGCAGGCGGGGCCACAGCAGAGAAAGATCTTCGTGATGGGCCGTACCCAAGCTGAGGCCAATGGACTTGAAGAAGGTAACTTTCGAGCTTAATCTTTAAATAAGTGGTTTAAGTGCTTTCCGAGTCTTTCGTTAAGTGTTTGTAGGAGTTGAACCGTTAAGCGAACCGTAGGCGACCCATCGTTAGTTAGGAAGTTCTAAGTTGCGTTTCGTTAAGAAGTGGAAGACCCGATCGTGTTACAAGTGTTGGGAAGTTCGTGAAGCCAAAGCAAAGGAGCAAAACGCAAAGGAAAGGAAAAAGGAGCCTAAGGACCTAGCTAATGTTCACAAGGGGGCTCGAACCCGCGCCTAAGGGTTAATAGCAAGGGACTACGCCATCCAGCTGTTTTGGTTCGCGGTGTCTTAGGCGCAAGTTTTTGGTTTTAAATCCTAAGGGCCCAAGCAGTAACGGTGCGGTGGGGAGGCACGGAACAGGGGTGTCCGCGGAGGTCTGCCGTGTGTACGTACGGAGGTAGATAGCGGAAGAGAGTGCTCCGCCGAAGTGTTCCGCGAGGCGCAGACGAGCAGCGTAACGGAGTTCAGCCTACCGTTGGAGCAATCCGCAAATTGGGAGGGCACATGCGTCCTTTCAAGCGTGTTTTAACCCTAAGCAGCCCGTCATCCCTCTCCGCTTCTCTCTTTCTTTTCCCGCAACAGCAGTGAACAACAGAGCGCCAAGGTCCGCAGCTTCTTTCCGTCGTTAGCGCCTAGACCACGCACCACTGTCTCCAGAGTCCGCAATCTCCATCCGCCAACAACGACCAGATCGCGCACGTCCGTCGCTCCAGTCCGCAAGTCTTCCGCAAGGGTCCGCAGCTTCGACCGATTTTGTTTCTTCTACGGTAGCCCAAGTTCGATCCCCAACGAGAACACAATGTCGAGAAGAAATCGAGCCGAGGAAGGAGAAGGCTCGAGCAATATTCGCTACAACATAATTGATGGTAAAGCTCTTGAACCGCTACACTTTTCGCCCGAGATTGTGAACATGCTTAATTTCCAAGGTTTATTGAATATGTTCTTGCGAATTGAGAATGTTGTGTATCCCAACTTGGTTCATCAGTTCTATCAGAATATGAAGGTTAAGACTACTAACCAAGTGCCCGTGCTCACTTCGATAGTGAAGGGCGTAAGGATTTCTTTTGACCCACCTAAGTTGGCTAGAATGCTTAATTTACCGTTGGGAGGTGTTAATGAGTACGAGCGTACTGCTTGGGTGGAGACTCAGGATGTGGGGTTCCGTGATTATCTGAGATACATGACAGGGCAGAATGAGAATATTACTTTAGATACTCGCCCCGACAAGCACAACCTGACGGGTGAGCAGAGGATCCTGACTCTGTTGGTTGGGGAGAGTCTGTTGCCTAATCGAAACAACAGCCGACAGGTTACGGCTATCGAGTGTGCCTTTGCGTATTTTCTGAAGCACCGGGTGAAGTTTGATTTGCCTACTCTGATGATCTTGCACATGGACTTCTGCAAGATAGTTAANAGGTTTGATTCGTTGGATCTGAGAGTAGATCGCGGTTTCCAGCGCTTGGGCTTCATCGAGAATAAGCTTGGGATTGAAGTGCCACCGGAGTATCTGCCGTCTTACCAGCAGCAGTATCCCTACCCTTACCCGTACCCTTATCCTTATCCACCCCACGGTCCAGGCAGTTCTTCTCAAGGAGGCCATCCAGGTTAGTTGTTAGTTTCTCTCTTTAGTGTTAGCTCCGTAGTAGAACCCTGTAGTGTAGTTGAGTAGTTTAGTTTATGTTTTGCATGCTAGTTTGGGTTGGGTAAGCTATAAGTTAGATTGTTAGAAGTGTTAGTAAGTTATGAGTTTAGTTGCATGTTAGTATGTTTTGAGTTTAGAAGTGGTTGAGCAATCGTTTCCTTTTAATCTTCCGTTGAATCTTCGTTTCTTTGAATCGTGTCGTTTCAAAGTTCCCGCGAGCTTTGAGCTTCGGGGACGAAGCTCCTTTTAAGGGGGGTAGAGTGTAACACCCCGTAAATTCATTTCAAGCCTTTCGTTCGATAATTAATTCCTTGGGCAATTTAATTATTTCCAATTGGGCTAATTCTTTCAATTTAATATATATACACTTGTATATATATATTCATGAGCCTAATTTATTTATTCTAGTCAAGAGCCCAATTAATTGGATTTATCCTTGTAAGGGATTCTTTATTCAATTTGGACCCTTACAACATTTGTGATTTAATATTCCTACAAGCCCAATTTCTTGATCATATGTTATATTAATATACATATTGTTTCTAAGACATCTTATGGGCTAACTACTATATTAATTTGTAAGGGGTGAATTCATTAAGCCCAACTTACTAGTCTTGATTATATTTATTTCCTACACCCATTATATTATAAGCTACTTAAGCCCACATCACTTTAAATGTCTTACACCCTAAATATTGTATGTATTCCTAATATATATTTGGATGATCAAATAACCTAAAAGCTTTCACTCCTTCTTCCTCCTACAAGAAATCCCACACGCCATTTTTCATCTAGGAAATCCTCCAAAATTGATCTTCACTTTCCCTACAAGTTTTCAAGTAAAGGTTGCTCTTTTAAGCTTGGTTAGGAGTGGGTAAGTGCATCTATCCTAGAATCCATCTTGCATTTTGTGTTTTGATAGTCTTTTTAGCATATTCTTATAATGTTCTTTTGGGGTTCTTTGGGAAAAAGATGATCATCAAGAAGGTGGGGCTTTGTGAGCATTGCTAGAGGCTTGTTGGAGTAGGAAAAGCTCTTTGAGGTAAC
>NC_044926.1:15330541-15371526 GCF_003576645.1 Ipomoea triloba | reverse complement strand
TTATGCTAATTCGGTCGATACCTTATGGATCTCGGTTATGGTTCGTTATTGCATTATGTTTTGTTGTTGGCTATTGGCTTTGTTTGACTGAGTCTTGGTTTGTGATTCGTTCAGCTTATTATTGTTGAGTATCGTTTTCAACTACTGAACAGTTCGTTGGTGTTTATATTCTATATGGGTGTGTAAACCTATTTACAAGCTTATGTATATCTATATCTCCTTGCGGGTGTGAATGGTGGTTGCTTAGCATTCTTTTGCTAATGGTTCTTTGTGTGTTTTCCAGGTATGGAGTAGTTATGCGAGAGCGCGCTAGAGCTTTCCTTATGAGGATGTTTAGCCTTAATTTACCTTGTTTAGACTTTGGTTTTGGCCTGTGTGCCTTGAGATATTACTAGTATACTCTGGATAGTGGTTTGAGTACTTTCGATGATTGTGGATTATGTTTTGAGAATTTTATCTTGGTTTATATCTACGACAGCTTAGTCCGTTTTATGATTAGCCTGTGCATCTAGGCTGTGTTATACCTAGATGTGGCATGATGCCCCTTAGGTTTTAAATCGCTTCCGCTATGTTTTCGTTTGATGGTTGAGATTGGCAGCTGTTGTGTTAAGCTTTAGCTATCTCAGCCGGTGTGAGGTTGGGGGTGTCACACCTTTGATGGATTTTGAAATTGAAATAGGCTTCAAATTGGATGCATTAGGCCCAATATGATTGAAAATTATTGTGGGCTTAATTGACTCCTAGAAGATGAAAATAATAAATGATTATTCCTTAATTAAATTTTGAGACTTCCTCGCTCCAAGTACATCAAGCAGCATGTCCCAGCAAGTCTCGAGGGGGCAATTTGTAGACATAGAAATTTTGAAGCTGACAAATGGGCTGATCCGTATGTTATGGGCTTCATTTTGATGTAATTGGGCTAGTTATTGATTTATTTGGATGAATTAAATTGTCCGATTAAATTGACCCAATTTTCCAAATTGAATATAATTGATGGCTAGTGGACTGATCCATGTCTGGCCTAGCAAGAGATATTTACATATTTGAATTAATTATTTAATTTAAGTATGTGATAAATATTCATATATTTAAATTAATTATTTAATTTGAATATGTGATAAGATTATGAATTTGGATGCCATGATGGCTAGATACATTCTAGATAAATATTCATATTATCCTAAATATTATAAGGATAATATTGAAGAGTTTGGAGCCCAGTGAATTGTGGGCGAACATAATCGTACTTTTATTGGTTGAGTCAAGAATAAAATTCTTAGAGATAATAATGCTTCTGAAGCTATACGATGGTTAGCTCATGGTCCTGGTATGGAAGTCATATGTTATAATGGATATGACAGTAATGGGTTTTCTTTTTACACAAAAGCTAAAGATGAAATGAGCACTATGCAAAACAGTGGAGTTTCTTTGGTTGCAAATTCAATGTATTTCAGTAGTTCGAAAGATACAAATCCTGTGTTTGCAGAGTTGTCATATTATGGTGTGGTTGAAGAAATATGGGAGGTTGATTATGTTTTGTTTAGGATGCTGGTGTTTCGATGTAAATGGGTAGATAATAAACATCGTGTAAAAGTTGATGAGTTAGGACTTACACTTGTAGATCTTAATCGGGAAGGACACAAAAATGAGCAGTTCATAATGGCATCCCAAGCAAAACAAGTATTTTATGTTAGTGATCCTTGTGATAAAAAACGGTCAGTTGTTCTTCATGGAAAGAGANGATACCTTATGGATCTCGGTTATGGTTCGTTATTGCATTATGTTTTGTTGTTGGCTATTGGCTTTGTTTGACTGAGTCTTGGTTTGTGATTCGTTCAGCTTATTATTGTTGAGTATCGTTTTCAACTACTGAACAGTTCGTTGGTGTTTATATTCTATATGGGTGTGTAAACCTATTTACAAGCTTATGTATATCTATATCTCCTTGCGGGTGTGAATGGTGGTTGCTTAGCATTCTTTTGCTAATGGTTCTTTGTGTGTTTTCCAGGTATGGAGTAGTTATGCGAGAGCGCGCTAGAGCTTTCCTTATGAGGATGTTTAGCCTTAATTTACCTTGTTTAGACTTTGGTTTTGGCCTGTGTGCCTTGAGATATTACTAGTATACTCTGGATAGTGGTTTGAGTACTTTCGATGATTGTGGATTATGTTTTGAGAATTTTATCTTGGTTTATATCTACGACAGCTTAGTCCGTTTTATGATTAGCCTGTGCATCTAGGCTGTGTTATACCTAGATGTGGCATGATGCCCCTTAGGTTTTAAATCGCTTCCGCTATGTTTTCGTTTGATGGTTGAGATTGGCAGCTGTTGTGTTAAGCTTTAGCTATCTCAGCCGGTGTGAGGTTGGGGGTGTCACACCTTTGATGGATTTTGAAATTGAAATAGGCTTCAAATTGGATGCATTAGGCCCAATATGATTGAAAATTATTGTGGGCTTAATTGACTCCTAGAAGATGAAAATAATAAATGATTATTCCTTAATTAAATTTTGAGACTTCCTCGCTCCAAGTACATCAAGCAGCATGTCCCAGCAAGTCTCGAGGGGGCAATTTGTAGACATAGAAATTTTGAAGCTGACAAATGGGCTGATCCGTATGTTATGGGCTTCATTTTGATGTAATTGGGCTAGTTATTGATTTATTTGGATGAATTAAATTGTCCGATTAAATTGACCCAATTTTCCAAATTGAATATAATTGATGGCTAGTGGACTGATCCATGTCTGGCCTAGCAAGAGATATTTACATATTTGAATTAATTATTTAATTTAAGTATGTGATAAATATTCATATATTTAAATTAATTATTTAATTTGAATATGTGATAAGATTATGAATTTGGATGCCATGATGGCTAGATACATTCTAGATAAATATTCATATTATCCTAAATATTATAAGGATAATATTGAAGAGTTTGGAGCCCAGTGAATTGTGGGCGAACATAATCGTACTTTTATTGGTTGAGTCAAGAATAAAATTCTTAGAGATAATAATGCTTCTGAAGCTATACGATGGTTAGCTCATGGTCCTGGTATGGAAGTCATATGTTATAATGGATATGACAGTAATGGGTTTTCTTTTTACACAAAAGCTAAAGATGAAATGAGCACTATGCAAAACAGTGGAGTTTCTTTGGTTGCAAATTCAATGTATTTCAGTAGTTCGAAAGATACAAATCCTGTGTTTGCAGAGTTGTCATATTATGGTGTGGTTGAAGAAATATGGGAGGTTGATTATGTTTTGTTTAGGATGCTGGTGTTTCGATGTAAATGGGTAGATAATAAACATCGTGTAAAAGTTGATGAGTTAGGACTTACACTTGTAGATCTTAATCGGGAAGGACACAAAAATGAGCAGTTCATAATGGCATCCCAAGCAAAACAAGTATTTTATGTTAGTGATCCTTGTGATAAAAAACGGTCAGTTGTTCTTCATGGAAAGAGACAAATTACTGGAGATGAGAATGAAGATGTTAGTTTTGAGATTGAGAAAAATACCACCATTTTCTTCAAGTTTATTGCCCGCTATTGTAGATAATGAGATAGATGAAGTGCATGCATCACGAGATTATCACATATCAAGAAGGGATATGGGAGCATTGATTATTACATGTAATGCTTTAATAGTAATTATTATTCAATAATTTTTATATATGTTAGGATGCTCTCGAGTTGCAAGCTTCTCAAGGAGAATTCGTTGAGTTTGGAAGAAAAGATGCATTTACTGTTGCGTTGGGTAATGATGAGCATCCTAGGCGTGTTCGAGCCATGGGAAGAGGACATGGCATCAAAAGCGTATTTGGCCATGCAAAACGTCGCCAAACGCCTTTAGACGGTGTTCAACAAATGGTTGATGTTGCCAATTAATTAAAAAAAACAGCAATAGAGACATGTACTTCTAGAGGCTCCAATGCTTCAACAAATATATACATGCATACTGTGCATACATAATCTGACAAACACATATGTTCACACCTCCACCAAGCCAAAAGCAAAAAAAAAAAAAAAAAAAAAAAAAAAAAAAAAAAAAAAAAACTGACNAAAAAAAAAAAAAAAAAAAAAAAAAAAAAAAAAAAAAAAAAACTGACAAACACATATGACAAACCCAACAATATTTAAAAAAAAAAAAACCCCAATTACCAAGACCTAGTCTATCATGTCACAAATGAAAAGACTTAAGCAAGTAAACAGAATTAGCTTTACTTTTGTTGATAGTAATCATTCCAATGAGCTTTAAAAGCCCATCAGTTACGTATATTATATTCTGAATCATTACCCGGCCGGAGACTTTTTTTTGAATTGGATTCCAAAACGTGATAAAAAAAAAAGCTGACTTAAAGAGGGAAACACGGGCGTGGGAGTGGAGTTGTAGCAAAAGGTAACACTCCTCATGGTAGCTTTTAATCATTTTTAGGCAAAAGTCATGATTACTCAGTAGCTTTATATGATTTCAATCATTATCAGCGTGATTAGTTTTTATTTTAAAACATCAATGATTAGTTATCAATGATTAGTAGACCTGTCAATTATCGACATGACCCGTTAACACGACATGAAATCGGACATGAAAATAACGGGTTAGTGTTTAGCCTTAACATGTCTCGGGTCGTTAACGGGTTGACTCGTAAAGAACCCGTTATATTTTCATGTCTTAACAAGTTAACCCGTTTAACCAGTTAATATTATCGTGTTAACCCATTTACACAAACATGTTTAGAACCCGCTAAGAACCATTGTCATTTAGGTAAGAACCATTGTCTTTACAAAATATATCATGAACATGATTAAGAATGAATTTACTACATTAGGCCAAGATCATACACCAATTATTGATGTTCAACAATATGAAATTTGAATGTTTATTGTGTTCAATTTTATTCTAAAAACTAGTATGGACTTCTTTAATTATGATTTTTGGATGTTATTTTATAATTTTATGAATGTTATAAATTTAATATTTTTTTAGTTTGTTTGATAGATTGGATTGTATGTTTTATTTTTTTTTATATAACTTAACTTTAAATTTTAGTTTTTAATATATCAATAGATTTAGCGGGTTTAAACGGGTTTTGTGTCATATCGTGTTGACATGATCCAAAACCCGTTAACAAAACGTGTCTATCGTGTCAACCCGTTTAACCCATTAACAAATCGTGTTCGTGTTACAATTTTGAACCCGTTAACCTTAACGTGTCGTGTTCGTGTCATTATCGTGTCGACCCGTTAACGAACCCGTATACACAAATTGCCAAGTCTAATGATTAGTTATTAATGTTAGCAATGATTAGTTATTAATGATTAATTGATGATTAGATGGGTAATTGAATGATTGTATGATTTTCTAATTATTTGGATTGATGATAATAAAATTATTATTTTGTCATACTTGTGCAATAATTATTATTGTGAGTTAAAGATAAGATAGTAATGTTAAAACTTGTACGATAAATTTTGGTTTGAAATTAATACAACTCAACATATTTAATATATATTTGTAAAATAAAATAAGGCACTTGTTTCATCCAAAAATTTAGTGGTATCCCCTGTAAGTTAAGTTAATGAAGTGTTGTTAAAAACAATAAATTCAATGGCAATATAAATTAGGGAAATTGCATATATGTTTGTACCTGGGGTCGTAATGCCGTGAACTAGTTGCACACAATGTTGGGCGGCCGCGCCTCGTTGATTGCCGTTGCGGTTGTTCTTGGACCGACTGAGGGAGAAACTTATCCATTGACGGTAATTGCAATTGCCTACCACCTTGATCGGATGACTCTCCTCTTTGAAAGTCCTGTATTGGGTGGCGCTAAGGCATATTGTTGTATGTAGGACAAGCTTCATAATTATGCATGTGAGGTAGGGCTTATTGATAGGATGACCCAGGTTGGGTGGGGTCGTACACTGCACTCGCTGGGGTCGTATAATTTGGATATTGAAATGAAGACGGAGCAAATGAAACATATATACGCATACTGTGCATATGATGAGTACTCCCCAAACTGGGTAGTAGTAGGGGTACCATACGAAACATATATACCCATACTGTGCATATCATCGTAACGGGCAACAGATTGTCCCTCCTATCACAATCACCCATACCCTCATCCTCATCATCTTCCTCTTCATTAGCTTGACCGGCCCATGCATTTCCCTCAGCTTGGACGCCTGGTTGCATAACACGCCCACGCCCACGCCTACCGCCTTGTCCCGCACGCCCCCACCGTTGCTCCCTATTGCGACGACGACCTTGAATCGGTTCATCTGGGTTATGGGCATTGTCAAGCATCTCATCAGGGACACGCGCTATATATGCGAATGGGGTCGATTGTATCAAGTTGAAAGCCTGTTCGGTCATATCCACAACAGTTTCATTATTCTCACCATCATCAATTGAGCGCCTCCCAGTAAGACCCAGGCTCCGCAACCCATATATCTACGCCATAAAAAATATATAACATAATAATCTTAAACGTATGAATGTTTAGAAACAACACATACTAACCAATTCAATATAAGCGTCGGACTGTAGCTGATAATCCTCACGTACAGTATAGTCAGGATTACCAATCATGCAGCGCCCACACTAGTGGTACCACCTCTCGTAGGCATCGCTTACAGTACATTGACCATCGGGCACTTGCATTTGGATGACACGGTTCAGTGCATCATACCATTGCATCACATAATCCATATGTTTATCTAGCCAATTTGGAATATATCTCCCTGACCGTCCGTCCAAATCGTGCAAGTCCTTACGGAATTGCACTAGACGAGGTACGTCTTGAAACCCATGAAATTGTCTGTAGAAGCGGTCAGGGAAATAATGCTCAACGATATAAAAAATTATGAGCGGTACTTCTACAATCCATATTTGTTCACCCACCTTGCAAAATTGGCATAACTTCGTCGTACGTGGTGGACACAAACTGCAAAAAAATTATATATATACATATATATATATATATATATATATATACATATATATATATATATATATATATATATATGATGGATAAATACCTCCCGGGTCTACCACGGGTCTACCTGGAGCAGGTGTACGGGGCGGACTCGGGCCCACCCGGTTGAGCCGTCTGGGGCCCTAGTCGACCCCTCGAGATCGCCTGGCCGACCTCATGGGTCGACCCCGAGGTCGTCTTGGGCGATCCCCGGGTACACTTTGATCCATTACTTGTCATACCCCCTATAATCTTATCGGGTTTAGTTATTCAGGCTACCCAGATTAATTAAATCCATCAATATATATATATATATATATATATATATATATATATATATATATCAATATCACAATTTTATAATGATATTTGTTATGTAATCTAAAATCGTAATATAATTTCATAGTATAAATTAAACGTTATAGAAACTTACGTTGCATTCGTACGTCGATATGCTCGGACAATGTGTGCGGTCACATTGGTATAGCCATGTGAAGACACCCCCACCTACAGTTGCAAATACAAACTTAAGTTAAGGAAACACTAGATTATCAAATATAAATCGATTAACGTATTTAATACAACTAACCTTGCGCCGAGTGGCAGATAACCCAACTGCTCCATAGGTAAAACACCTTGTGGCCTAACCATGGGCAACCGCTCCCATGCCCATAACTGCAATAGAACCATGCAGCCGCATACCGCTGCAGTGTTGTAGTTAGAACCTCGGCATAGCGCCTTGTACAAATACGCTAGTACTGCCGAACCCCAACTATACTGACCACACAATTCAAAATCACTTATCATATGTAAGAAAAAACACTTCACATCTCTTTTTGTTATCTCAAAGAAAAAAAATCCTCCTAATAAATGAAAAATAAACCGTCGCGTTGCTAATTCAACCTCGAAATCTGTGCTCTCGTCGGTTAATTCTCCGACTAGGTATAACACTAGACAAAATTTTATTTCCTCTAATTGAAGCTAAATGTGGAGTAAAACCTAAAAACTGAGTACATAGGTTCTGCCAATACTGTGGTTCAGCCTCGTCGCTCCCGATTACAACAAAACATGTAACCTTCAAACCAAATAACACTTCAACGTCTTGAAGTGTTATACCCACCTCGCCGAAGGGCATATGAAATGCATGGACCTCAAGACGCCATCGCTCTAAAAGAGCTGAAATAAATCAATGGCCCACTTGCATTGATGCAATTGTAGAAACACCATAAAAGCCTGCCTGTCGCAAGTATTGTATCATTATGGGATGACGGGCCTGTCTATTTCTTACACTCATATCATAACGAGCATATTGTACGACAACATCAAAATCTACATCGCTCCATACTGCTCGCGATCTGTGGGTGCTTTGACACACTAACAACGATGGATCTATAAGTCCAGGATGAAATGCACGTCCTTCTCTTGCCATATCTCTAAGAAATTATTAGATAAAACAATTACAATATGTTACGAATATTATTTTTGTTACGAATATTTTTTAATATGAAAAATTATGTTATGAATATTTTTTTAGAACATCTACCACAGCGGTTAAGGCGTTGTGGTAGTTTTATTTATTTTTTATTAAAAAGCTACCACGACGCCAGAACTGTCGTGGTAGCTCTCAATTAAAAATTTAATAATCTTTCGTTTGTCTGGATAAAATATGCGTGTGTATGAAGATTTAGTATATGCACATGTCTATAAATTAAAATAATAAATATATGTGTGTGTGTTTGTGTTTCCAAGAACTCACATTTTATTCATATTTTTTTATTTTTTTTTGCTACAACAAATTTCATAAATTAAATCTTAACGATAAACCTTAATTACATCAGCGTAACTACATGGTTTAACTACCAAATCAAATTAAAATGGACATTCATCAGTATATGCACATGTCTATAAATTAGATAAAATATTGAAAAGCTTAAAAGGCTACAGTGGCGGGCAATTTAATGGAGAAGAATATTGAAAAGCTTAAAAAGCTACAACGACGAGCAATTTAATGTCCATATGCTGCACTTTGATAATTTGGGTATACCCAACAGCGCATGGTATCAACTTCTAGCATGTCTCCCCCCCTTTTGTAGGAATGAATGAAAAACGTTATTAAATTGCTATCATGAAAAGATATAAGAACGACTTAATTAACAATTATTAGTTGGCAATTTGAACTCAACAAATGAATTTTGTAAATTGGTTGGCATTTCTTCTCAATTTCTTTTCTTCTCCATCTTTGGTGAATTTAGCTTTCACTAAAAAAAATTAAAAATTAATTCTTCCGTAACTATTTAATACAACTCAGCAACTATAATACAAATTAAATAGAACAAAAAATAATCAAAAGAAGTGATAATAAGTAAGGCCGAACAAAGATACATGAGCTATTATGCAAAGAAGACAAAAAAAAATAGTTAATCTTTAGCAAAAATCATGCTCTCAATTTAATATTAAAATCAAGCAGTGTGGTATAAATATACTCTAAAACATGAGTAAAATTTAAAAAAAAAAACTTACTTGTTATTGTGGTGTTAATGAAGGAAAGCTTTGTCAAATTTCTTCTGTTAGAATGGAGGGTGGAGATGAGCTAGAATGTAGGATGGAGATGAATTAAAATGCAGGTTGGAAACAAACTATGTAAATACTGCAAAGAGATAAAATATATGGGTAGGTTGCGTAGGAATTCTAAAACAATGAATGTATTTGAGAAAAGCAAATTTGCTTTTCAGTCACGCTATCCAACATCTGTTTTTTTTTTAAATAGCTACCACGGCGCATCAAGCGCCGTGGTAGCTTTAATTTAGGTTTTTTTTTTTGGATAATTTAGTTTTTTTTAATATTTATTTTATTTATATCAGAGTGATTTAATTTTACTTTTTTTTAACCACAAACACATTTTAATCCAAATGATACGGGAAATAACAAAAAAAATCCTCCTCATTCATAATAAATGATGCGTATAAATATGAAAAATCAATTTCATTAAATTCATTCCGAATCATTGTTTAAGTACACAGAAGCTGGAATTTCATGACTAAATAAATGATCGCGTATGCGTTCAGTTCCACACTTGTCAGATATAACTGCGTATATAGTCCTAGGTTCGAGCTTAAAGAACACAAAAGTCTGCCAATCCCAAGGTTGTTCTCCGTAAGGATAAATTTAAGATGTTCAAATGATTTTCCATAATTCTATTCTCGACTATGGAAATATACTTGTTTATCCCCATGAAAAACATTAACACCTTCATCTTCAGACTCAGTGTTGTAGATGAAGGTTAAAAGTTGTCCAGGATCGGATTGTAAATTGTAGCTTATCACTAGCAACAACTTGCACTCATACAGAATATCGAGTCCAAATGTTTCAGGTATGCTTGACTTTGCATTGATCCATATCAGATCAAGCACGGTACAATTCGTAACAATAATTGCGTTAAATTTGATAAGAAAATATTATAAGAAAATGTACGATACAAACAAATAATAATAAAACATAACGAGCACTTACTGTCGGCAGTCGGATTTCTTTCAATACCATCACCTTCAGCATTAAGAATTGTAACATGTTCACCATTTTGGAAAATAAAAAATTGAAATTTAAAAAGACCCATGTGTCGAAACACAATTTCATCACCAGACTTTATATCCAAAGCCTCGCAAAAGTCTACCCACCCGGTACTGAATTGCAGTCCCTGAACATTTACTTCCCACGGAGCATTGTTTCCATGGAAGAGTTGAGCTGTAAAATATACATGCTCAATCAAGTGTTGTTGCATGCATATTGGAATTTGCCTGTCAATAGGTCTAACTATACAAACTACAACGTGTGTGCGGATTGAATTTTGATACAGAAATTTGAAGCCAATTACATCGCACACCAGTTGCCACCTCGGAGCAACTTCAATATGTTCAACGGTACCATCAGCAGATACCGATCGAGTAAAAATATGGAGTATGTTTCTATTACGTGTATGGATAAAATACTGAAATGACAATGATAGCCCATTATCTCGGTTAATGTTGTATTGTACTGACTAATTTGAAAAAATATCCATATTTCAATTTTAGTGAGAGTGAAGGATAAGAATATGTTAAGGTAGAATGCTATTGGTATGGGTGTTCAAGCAGAATGCAAGTATGTAAATATATATAATGAAGATTTGATTTGACATAATAAATATATATAATTTTCCCTTGATTTGATTTGACATAAGAAATATATATTCAGAAGGTTTGTTATGTTCAGGTAATGAAGAATAATTGTCAAATAATCACATTTATTTCGATAACTTTTGTTTAAATTCTTCGCACATTGCATCAACTCTCATCAAATGTTCATGTTTTTCCTTAAGTATATCATTTTGAAAACGCGTATAAATTTCATTTGGTGTGGGATTACTTGAACTACCATCTTTGGATGTTGAAGTAGACGAACAAGATGTTGATGTCTCAACATTATGGGATGAATCTCCATGTTTTTCCACGAATTTGTTGAAAGCTTGAACACATTTTTCTCTAGACGAGAAAGATCTATACAAATTATCACTATATCGATTCACTTGCATTCTGGCTTCTTCCCAAGTATTATATACTCCCGGACGACGCCCAACAAAAAGAACATATGTCTTTCCCTATAATACACATACAAAAATTCAATCCTGAGTTCAGCATATAACCAGATACAAAAATAATATGCATACCATAGTAAATAAGACTATTGCTTCGTTGAATGACATGTGCTTCAGATGGCGAAATGACTTGTGCTTCAATAGCTATATATAGGTGAATATCGCAACACTCAACCCTCACGTCAAATTAAAAGCTGCTTGTGCTTCATCAGCTATATATAGCTGAATATCGCAGCAAGCAACCCTCACGTCAAATTAGAAGCTAGCTTGTGCTTCATCAGCTATATATAGTTGAATATCGCAGCAAGCAACCCTCACGTCAAATTAAAAGCTGGCTTGTGCTTCATCAGCTATATATAGTTAAATATCGTAGCAAGCGACCCTCACGTCAAATTAAAAGCTAGCTTGTGCTTCATCAGCTATATATAGCTGAATATCGCAACAGTACAACACGCAACCCTCACGTCAGAAAAAAAGAACACGTGAAAGCAAAGTAAATCCAAACAATACACTCTTTATCAAAGTAAATCACGTGAAAGAAAATAAACTTGGACAGTAGCATTTATTAAATTGGTGAAATGATGGGTCACATCTCGCTTAAAGCGACTGAAAAGCAAAATACGGAAATTTGCTTTTCAGTCACTTTAAGCGAAAATAAATATATAAATATTTTTTTTAAATTAAAAAGCTACCATGGAGCTTTTGCCGCCGTGGTAGCTATTTATATATATTTTTTTAATTTTTTTAAATTATAATTTTTTAAAATTATATTTAAATTCATCAATCATTGGTCCAACCAACTATTTCTTCATTGCTTATTTTCTTTAGTAATTTTTAATTATTTTTAAATTTAATTTTTTGTGTTTAATAGTACTTTTAATGTAGTTTCTAAATATATAAATTTTATATACTAATACTAAATTTAATATTATGAAAAATTGAATTAAAAATAACTTCAGTCAATTGGGACGGAGGTAGTATATTATATATATATCTCTTACTTATATAAATAAATAAATTTAAATATATATAAATATAATAATAAAATTAACAAGGACGAGTCGCTCGAGTAAACTCGGCTAACTCTGCCGAGTTGACTCGGCCAAATTCGGCCGAGTCGATCACCAACTCGGCCTAGTCGGCCGAGTTAGGCGCTAGGCAGACGCCTAGGGAGCAGTTTGCCTCGGTCTAGAGGCGCCTAGGCCGCCACGGCCTAGGCGGGGATTTTTGCAACATTGCATGCTATATTGTGTGCCGCAATGCTAATAATCCACAACAACCATGTTTTTGGAATTTGTCTGCCAGGAAATTAAGAGGGGTGACAGATGGAGGTAGTTGTTTATGGTGAGGTAAATGTCGGGTATGGAATATGTTAAAACGAAGAGTCAAGACTCCCCGAGTCTCGGTCTCTCAAGGAAGGCAGGTTTGGAGTCGAGTTAATGTCGGCATTTAGGAGGTTGAAGGAAAAGAGTTATGTGAATGACTAGGCTCAAGGGCATTTGTACAAGAGTTTAAGGTTTCAATGGTGGGTTTAAGAAAAGGTAAAGTGGAGATTGGGGCTCGTGGCTAGCATACGTGGTTTACTAACTAATGGTTTAGCAAGCAAATGATTTGGATTCAACTAGGGAGCTCATGGCACTTCACCAAGTGGCGTCACACTTGGACTCCCACATCCTCGTTCGATTGGGGCATTTCATTGAACACCTTGTCTACCACTCCTCCCGGACCTCTTTCTTTCGGAGTAAGGGCGGGGATATGGATGAGTTGGACTCGTGAGAGGCCGCTATCGCGCACACACTCACTTTCACAGGGTTTGCTACCTAATGTTGCCACACTTAGGCACAAAGCATATCAAACATCACCCACACAAGTATTTAAATCCAAGAACATAAATCTCACAATTTTAAAGCAATTTCTTCAACAATTCAACCACATAGCTAGTTTCGGGGCCACCAATCCCCTATCTAAACTAAGCAAACGTTAAAATACGGAAACAAGAAAAAGCAATAGAAGATTCAAAGAAAACAAAAACGAAATTGAAATGATAGTGAAAAGAAGAGTTACCATCCATAGTGAATGGATTTTATTACATTTTTGCCTTCAATCTTCTACCCTTCTACCATTGTTTCTTCAATCTAATCTAAGGGAATGAAGTTTTCCCCCAAGAGGGGAGAAAACAAAAAAGAACTTCAGATCTAAAAAAAAAAAAAAAAAAAACTCTCCCTTCCAAATTTCAGGAAATAGGGTTTAAATAGGCAACATGGAGTCAAAAATCCCAAAATGGCCCTTGTGGCCTGATCACACCACCTTCACGCGTGAATGGAGGGGTGGATGGCTACTGGAAATGATCCACGCCTCCCACACGCGTGTTGGCTGCGTAGACGGTTTCTGCTCGACGGCTTCATTGCTATCCGCTCCGTTTTGGCGTCGAATCTCTTTTCAATCTGCGGAATTAACTTCAAAACATTCTCTAAAGTTGGGTTAGAGATTTTTTATCACATCCGAGCCTTAATGCGCGAAATTGTTATAAATGAGTGGAAAAACTTCCCTATTTTATCCTATTTTTTACCCTTAAATTAGACTATTCTTGGTGCTTATCAAAGTTTCCACACTTAAACCTTGCTTATCCTCAAGCAAGCATACTATCCAAACTCTAATCACTTAAGCACCAGGAATAGTATGTACTCTTATCGGTTGATCAATCAGGTGATGTGTGGGTGTTTAGAATAGAGTGGGTGAAATTCCCTACACTATCTATCAAGACCACTAAGTTCATGTCAACCAAACGTAAGAAATATGCTGAGGAAGTGAATGTCTCATAAGATTAGATTTTGTAACAAGAAAAATTGTATTCACACCTTTCAAGCATGCAATCAATTGAGATTCAACTTTCATTTTGTAGGGGCCTAAAAGCCGATCCCACTAGTGGGAACGATGTTCACACCCTAGTCAAATTTCCGACCATACGCCAAAGCCCCTTTACGCAAAAATAAGTGAGGGTAGGGACATGGACCGCTCATCGCCATGACTTGGGCGATCACTCTTTTCTTCTCACTTCCTAGGATAACGTCATCAAGCGACCCGACTTCACATGGATTCACATGGAGCCCCATGCTTTTTCGAAAATAGTGCAATGGGTGCCTGAATCCTAGCGAAGCGGCTCACCTCCTCTCTATTTTCTCATCTCCTAGGAACATTTTATGTGAACAACCGACTCCAGATATAGCTTTTGATTTTCGAAGACTATGGTTGAGCACAACCTAGCGAGATGACTTTCCTCGATTTTTATCTCTAGGATTGGCCTTTTGCCTTTTCTACTTTTCTCCATACAAGCCCTCATGCCTTTTTCTAGGGATTAAGAGATTTTTCACTCTAAGCTCACTAATAGGCTCACCTTTTGCCCCATGTCCTACCAAATTAGGTTCGATTCCTGGGCTTTGCTAAACTTATCTTTCTCAAACTGGAGGGTACACACTCCCACTTCGAGAGATACTTGATTAAGGTCCCAACAAAATAAGAGGTGAAAAGCATGCAATCACACAAAGATATCAACCGTATTGGTTCCAAAAATTTTCAATTTGGTGCAAATTGTGCAAATTGTACTTCCAAGACATATTTCAAACATTCATTCGGCACAAGATTAGGAGCCCTCCTAGATAGTATCGACAATGACACGCTCTCTAATTCCTAGACCCTAACACTCAATCAATCAACTAATTCAAGTAGTATGCAATACACTCAAAGCAAAAGCTCCTTTCCACACTTAAAAGTGTTTCTTGGGCTAGAACAATTCTACTAAAAGGATCACACCCGATATAAACAAAATCATGCAACTCATCACTTGTGAATCAAGACAAATTAGCGTACAAAAATATTTCCATCTAAAATTAAACGGGGCATTGAATTCGAAGAAGGGATAGAAAATATACTCACAAAGCATATCCCTATAATAACCATATACACCATTCGTTCCCTTCAAAAAGTTTCTTAAAACAAAGGTTAGAAATGAATAAAGAATTTAAAATCTACATTTTTGCTCCTTCCGGATGTAAGCTATTTGGTGGTCTCTTCTTCTTCTTAGGCTTGGGGTGCCTCCCAAGAGCGCCATGTTTTATGTCTTTGGCTAGACGAAACGTGTAGTTCATAATGCAATATTCAAAATAAAAGAAATATAAACAGAACAAAAATAAAAATAAGGATTGCCCACAATCATAGTTTGTCAAAGTATCAGTCTCAAACATTCACCCAAATTTTTGGTGCCAAATCTTCCCTCACATCTTCCTTTTGGATGTGGTGGCTTCTCTCACTAGGTCCTCAATTATCTTCATTTGCTCTAAGTGCAGCTGGTACTGGAACATTTGTAGAGATTTCCAGTCTGTGACCGTCATGAAATGGCTTGGAATGTTGAGTTGTGGAGGCGGAGAACTCGGTGCCTCGGTGGGTGGTGATGACGATGGTGCAGCCTCTCGTGGTGGTGGCGAGTATATCGAGGAATCCAAGGGTGAATATAACTCTGGAGGGGATGGAGAAAAGAGTGGCATCGGCGATGACGAAGGTCCAATCAGGGATGCTATTGGTGTGAATGTCTGGTCTCTTGCCATGTCCTCATCCTCTCTTGCTAGATGTGTCAAGTTAAATCCAACGACGTCTTCTAAAGATAAAGGAATAATATGCGCCCCTTGCACTCGATACTCGAACCAGTTGATTTTCATTTGATTGCCCATGGCAACGCACAATCTTGTCACCAACGGTCCAATGAAGATAGATCTCACAGTGTCTTGTTGTTGAGCAAGTAGCCAACCTTTGCAAATCATGCCCATATTCATTGAGCTACCTGTATCCATACTCTAGAGCATGAATAAATCTGCCTTGGAGATCCTATCATAAGCTTCTAGCCTACCACCCCAAGATTGTGCAATGATCTTCCACATCACCTTCAGGTCCTCCCGCATGATTTGAGATAATCTGACTCTAGACCCAACCCAATCAACTCCCGGTCTAGCTATCATGGCCCAGTACTTCCTTAGGGTGTCCCGGCTACCAAAGTCCCACTTGAGTTTGCGGTACCAGTGCTTGGTTTGGTCTTCTTCGTCGTAAAACCCCAATAGAACTCCTAGTGTGTTGACTGAAATGTGGTGGTCTTCGTTGAAAAGTCGAAATTTGATTGTCGGGCTGTGTAGGTCTCCTATCACTCCTGTCACTTGTAGACTCGCTATGAACTCGTGAACCAGCGGTGCAAATGTGTCTTGCCTCCAACTTAGCAAGTTGTTCCAGTATGGCTCGTGTATCAACCTCTCCAATCCATACTTGCATTCATAAGATTCCAAAATGGATAGATCTACATATTTCCATCGGGTGATTGGAAGTTGGAGGAGCTGTCTGTATCTATCTCGCATTACCGGTGTCATCAACAGAATTTGATTCCCAGTTTGTACCTCTATATATCTCGTCTCTTCGTGCATTTTACTAGATTCCCCCATTGGGGCGTTTCTTTTGCGGGTTCTTTCAGTGATTCTTTGTGCAAGAGAACTTTGGGATGACATTTTCCTACAAGATAAATAAATACAACATAACACAAGGAAACATTTCCCATTCTCAATCCGAAATTCATCAACATGTCATGCATTATAATAGCAAATGTCCTCATACTATGTTATGCACACATATCATCACTTCCAACAATTTGTCATTAATTCAATATTTCCAAAACAATGATCATATAGCAACCTTTCATATTCTAGAGGCAATTTTTACTATAAAAGTCAACACAAAAGTCAACTTCATCTTCTTCCTCAAGTCTAAGTTGAGGTTGAAAATAAAGTGAACACAAAAGCTCAAATTTCATCAAACAATAGGTTGGAATCAACAATGTAGCACCTAAGGAGCAATAAAGTTGTAAATTTTTCCACTTAAGCTCTCAATTTTATAAGGAAATCCAACAAAGTAAGAAAATGCCCAAATCACATAGGGTTTATCATTTAAACAACCATAGGTTACAAGCCATGGAATTTTCATCATATAATAGCAATGTAAGCTTCAAATAAGTCTTGGAAGTGATCTCATAACAAAATAATCATAGGAAACTTAAAGCAATGTAGATTCATAGAGGCATGCTTAAAGGAAATGAGTTCTAGCATTTGAACAAATAAAAGTAAGGGAAGATATGTTTTACCTCATTGATGACTTTGAAAGGTGGAAGAAACTTGAAAACTTGTAAGAAAATAGCTTGGGGAAGAAGTATTTTCACCTTGAGAGAAGTTTTTGCTCGTGGAGGTGAAGAAATGGGGTAAGGGAAGGGTTTTAAACTACTTCATGCGAGATTCCCGCGAATTTTTCTGGTGCCCGTCCATGCCGCCTACACGCGTGGATGTGGGCGTGGATGGTTACTTGTTTAAGTCCACGCCACCTTCACGCGTGAAGTCAGGCGTGGATGGCTACTGGAAAGCCTACACGCCTCCTTCACGCGTGTATGGAGCGTGGATGCGTTATGTGCGTTTTACCTTGATTATTTTAGCCTCATTTGCTAGTGGTGATGGTTTGTTGATAATATGCGTTTGTTAGCTTAAATGGGGCTTTATAGAAACAAAATTAAAGCAATCAAAAGAAAACAAAGTAATATCATAAATGAAAATTTCTTTAAAATGGAAGATAACGTTGGGATTGCCTCCCAAGTGCGCCACGTTTTACGTCACTTGCTAGACGTGGTGTGCTCTATCCTTCGAAACACACCGATTTTGGGACCTTACTAAGCGTCTCATGCACTTTGGCTTCAAGGAATGCCCGAAGATGGGGAACATCCTTGAACTCACAAGCAAGAAAGGGAAAAACAAATCCTATTGCTAGTTCTAGGTGATCATGGCATACTATCTCAAATTGTTTAACGATAGCTTGCCCTTTTTCCCTCTCCTTTCTATCTATTCCGTCTCCCAGAAATTTGTCATTAAAATCATCCCCATGAACAAGCACCCCGTCATATATCTCATCTAAAGTGTTTCCTCTCGACTCACCCTCTATCGAATTACCAAACGTGACAATCTTTCCTCCTTATTCAATCCTTTCTTCTTCAATCTTTATCAATTCCTCATCCCCCCATGTAGAATTATCACACTCATAAAACTCACTTTCACAAGAATAAAAAGATATGATATCATCCTCACTCCCCAAATCATTATCACAAAGATTTAAGGAATCACACTCCCAAGAGCAAAAAGAAGCTTTATCACACTTATCAAGATTATCATTATAAATTCTAAAGGAGTCATCCTCAAAAATATCATAAGTATTATCAATAAGAGTTGGAGTAAAGCTATTTTCAAGAATAGAAGTGTAAGAAAAGTCAAGAATATTACCTTGTGTGGGTTTTTCATCTTCCCACACAATCTCAATGTGATCATCGTCTTCACTCTCAATCTCTCCCCCTTGTTGCGTATCCAACTCAAGAGCTGAAACTTCTTGAAGTACCGGGGTGTCAAATTCTATTGTTTCTTCTACACTCACCTCTTCACAATCAATTATTCTTTCAACCTCATCGACACTCCTTGGATTAGGTTCCATCATTGGGAGATCATCATCAAATGGGCCATTAACCCGTGGTGACATTCTCTTCATGAACTCCTCCGTCATGGATAGCATATTAGTCTCAATATCATCCAATGGAAGTCCTTCCTCCCTGAGGGTAACAAGATGTTTCTTCATTTCGCTTCTAATTTCATCCGTTAAGTTGATCGTGTCCTCCTTGGCCATTTGTATAAACATTTCCAATTTCTCCTTCAAGATCTTGATCTCATCATTGGCCGACGTGAGGTATTCACGAGGTGGTCTTCTATATGGCATAGGTTGGGTGAAATTTTGAATAAAAGGTGGTGTTTCATGATAGTATCTAACATTTTGTTTTTCATAAAATTATGGTGGGGTGAATAGCAAGTATTTGGGTAAGAATTGGAATACGAATTTTGCTCATGATTGTAGTTTGATGGAGGGTTATAACAAGGTGGAGTTTTAACGTTTATAGGAGTTATGGCCTTTAGTGCCGGTTCACAATTTGGATCAATCTCCTTCATAACTTGAACAAGTTGGTTGTTAATACTCTCCGCTATAAGACTCAATGATTCCTCTCCATCTTGGAATGTTGGTTTCTCAGTTCTCTCATGATTAAGCATAGAGGAAATAGCATATGGGTATGGTTCATAGATAGGATAAGATAAAGTATTCGGGTATGGTGAGTAGGGATATAGTGGTGGTGGATACTGATAAACGCCAAGGATAGCACTTATAAGGGGTCTTTATTAGATTAAAAGCGCATCGTTTTGACATCCAATTACAACAATTGCATGCATTTCATCTCAAATGCGATCAATTTCTTCTAACAACATTTCCAGAAAGAGTTTTGAAGTATTTCACAGGTTGGAGAGGGATTTGAAGCTAAAATAGAGCAAAAGTCACAGGTTGGAGAGGGATTTGAAGCTAAAATAGAGCAAAAGGCAAACAAGCCGAAATGCAGTAGCACCCCACGCAGCCTCACACGCGTGTGGCTGGGCGTGGAATTATTCCAGAGAGCCACCACGCCACTCACACGCGTGTGAGCAAGCGTGGTCGGGCCAAGGGCTATTTTGGGAAATTTGTTCCTTTTCTTTGTCACCTATATAAATCCCTTTTACCCTAAACCTAGGGAGAGGAAGATAGATCAGAAAATTGATAGAATAGGATATTTAGATCTAGAGGGTTTTCTCCCCTCTTGGGGGAAAATTCCTTCCATTCATAGTTAGAATAGATCAAGGGCAAGAAGGAAGATTGGGATTCAAGATCAAGGTTGTAAGATCCCTTTTTTCAAGGGGTGGTAACCATTCTCTTCAATTTCTAATTCAATACTTGTTTCTTTGAATTTCCTTTTCCTTTTCTTGTTTCTTAGTATGCTAGAGTAGATTAGATAGGGGATTGGTGGCCCCATGGTAGATCTATGTTGATGTTTAATATTATTGCTTTGATTTGTGAATTGCTTGCTTGTTGGATGTTGAACTTGTGTGGATGATGTTCTTTAAGCTTTGTGCCTTTTGTGGCCACATTAGCGGCCACCCATGAGTCTCACTCACCCACATCTCCGCTCTTAGTCCGAAAGGACAAGATCCGAGAGGAGTGGTAGACAAAGTGTTCGATGAAATGCCCCAACCGAATGAGGATGTGGGAGTCCAAAGTGTGACGCTACTTGGTAGTATGCCATGAACTCCCTAGTCTATTCCACAACTTGCATTCACAAAACCAACCAAAGATAAACCACATGGAAAAGCCTAAAGCCCCAATCTCCACTTTACTTTTCTTTACTTTACACAACCTTTTATCAACCTTACCCTCTTACCAATGAATCCAACTCCTAGCCATTCCCGTAACTCTTTTCCTTCAACCTCTTAAATGCCAACACACCCATTCGATTCCCATTCGTCATCCTTGAGAGACACGACACTCGGGGAGTCTTGACTCTTCGTTTTACCACTACACCTTCACATACCCACTCACCCCATACAAACAATCATTGTCAGATACATATAAGGATTTGGATAGTAATATGGGTGTTGTTCATAGGTTTCGGGTGGAATATTTCTTCTATATTGACTTCCAGGGTATGGATAACCATGGGAATACATATAAGCAGTCATTGGTAAGCTTCAATTGATTGTTGATAGAAAATTTCTTGAGCAAAGCTTAGCCAACAACAAATCTTTCGCAACTAAAAGTAGTTACAAGTGAGTAATAAAATATGCAAAACAAAACAAACTCACTTTTCCAAATGAGTAACTAAAAATAAGAAAAAAAAATAAAACACGTAAAAGAAAGCAATTCAAGAACTCTTAAAATTCTACTTCCTAGATGTCAAAACACAACTCAAAAACCGTTTGCCTTCCCCAGCAACGGCGCCAATTTGGAGGTAGTTGTTTGTGGTGAGGTAAGTGTCGGGTATGGAATATGTTAAAACGAAGAGTCAAGACTCCCCGAGTCTCGGTCTCTCAAGGAAGGCAGGTTTGGAGTGGAGTTAATGTCGACATTTAGGAGGTTGAAGGAAAAGAGCTACGTGAATGACTAGGCTAAAGGGCATTTGTACAAGAGTTTAAGGTTTCAATGGTGGGTTTAAGAAAAGGTAAAGTGGAGATTGGGGCTCGTGGCTAGCATACGTGGTCTACTAACTAATGGTTTAGCAAGCAAATGATTTGGATTCAACTAAAGAACTCATGGCACTTCACCAAGTGGCGTCACACTTGGACTCCCACATCCTCATTCGGTTGTGGCATTTCATCGAACACCTTGTCTACCACTCCTCCCGGACCTCTTCCTTACGGACTAAGGGCGAGGATATGGATGCGTTGGACTCGTGAGATCGTGAGAGGCCGCTATCGCGCACACACTCACTTTCACAGGGTTTGCTACCTAATGTGGCCACACTTAGGCACAAAGCATATCAAACATCACCCACACAAGTATTCAAATCCAAGAACATAAAGCTCGCAATTTTAAAGCAATTTCTTCAACAATTCAACCACATAGCTAGTTTCGGGGCCACCAATCCTCTATCTAAACTAAGCAAACATTAAAATACGGAAACAAGAAAAAGCAATAGAAGATTCAAAGAAAACAAAAACGAAATTGAAATAGATAGTGAAAAGAAGAGTTACCATCCATAGAGAATGGATTCTATTACATTTTTGCCTTCAATCTTCTACCCTTCTACCATTGTTTCTTCAATCTAATCTAAGGGAATGAAGTTTTCCCCCAAGAGAGGAGAAAACAAAAAGAACTTCAGATCTAAAAAAAAAACTCTCCCTTCCAAATTTCAGGAAATAGGGTTTAAATAGGCAACATGGAGTCAAAAATCCCAAAATGGCCCCTGTGGCCTGATCACGCCACCTTCACGCGTGAATGGAGGCGTGGATGGCTATTGGAAATGATCCACGCCTCCCACACGCGTGTTGGCTACGTGGACGGTTCCTACTCGGCGGCTTCCTTGCTTTCCGCTTCGTTTTGGCCTCGAATCCCTTTTCAATCTACGGAATTAACTTCAAAACATTCTCTAAAGTTGGGTTAGAGATTTTTTATCACATCCGAGCCTTAATGCACAAAATTGTTATAAATGGGTGGCAAAACTTCCCTATTTTATCATATTTTTTACCCTTAAATTAGACTATTCTTGGTGCATATCAACAGACGGGTGGATTATCACGAAGTTCACAGAACCCCACACGTGCAAAAGTGATTTCAACCAGGGAGCGTCTGAGAAGTTGTGCACCAGTGCACTAATAGCTTATTTGATTTTTCAAAAAATCGTCGCCGACCCAGAATACATGATAAAACACATCCAGGTTGATGTGAAACAGCACTACGGGTTCGACGTTACTTACAAAAAGGGATGGTACGCACGTTAGAAGTGCGTTGAAAGCATTTATGGGGACTTTAAAGAATCGTACACAGAGCTCCAAAAATTCTTTCAAATGTTGAAGACAGCTAACCCGGGTACAATTGTTGATATACAACTCAATCCCCACATAGAGGGTCATAACCATGGCCATTTTTTATATGCATTCTGGGCTTTCAAGCCTGCAATTGACGATTTTCGATTTTGCATTCATGTTATTGTTGTTGATGGTACACACCTGTACGGCAAATACAACGGCCATCTCCTATTAGCGGTCGCGATGAACGCTAACAAGGAGATTTACCCACTAGCTTACTCCATTGTAGACTCTGAAAACACGGCTAGTTGGACCTGGTTTCTCAAACGACTCGCAAGACATGCCTTTTATGATCTTCATTCAATTTGCATCATTTCGGATAGACACGCCGGGATCAACTCGGCATAAATAAATTGCTTGAATTAATAAGCAGTCGGGTCAAGCGACGTTTTTATCTGAGATACATACGAAGTAATGTGATGATCAGGTTCAAACATCCCAGACTTAAGGCATTGGTATGGGAAGCAGGTACTACAATTGCCAAAACCAAATTTCGTTCGTCAATGCAAAGCATCCAACAATACTGGCCAGACGCCCACAATTATTGATCTACGATCGACACCGAAGGGTGGGCATTGTCCCATGATGGTGGTCACCGGTATGGCGTAATGATAACTAATTCGTCTGAATCATTTAATAATTCTTTAAAGGGTTGTCGAATGCTACCGGTCACGGCAATAGTAAAACATACTTTCCACAAGTTATGCACAATGTTTGCCGACAGACGTACATCGGGCCAAAGGATGGAAGTTGTTGGGATGCGCTGACCAACGAATATTTGCAACGATCTGGAGAAAAGAGAGCAACTATCGAACAATGCAAGCATTCAACGATTTAATGACGCAACTAGATTGTACGTCGTTGCTCTTCAGTCAGGATACATTGCCTAAGGTTGCGAAACTTATGTCCAAGTTAACTTGACCAACCGTACGTGTAAATGCGGAAACTGAAAGATCGATGGATTGCCATGTGCACATGTCATAGCAGTGAGTGTGTAAATATCGAAGGGAAGTCTACGACTTGTTCGTGGCAAAAGAATAATCTATCGATAATTACAAAAGGAGCTATGCAGCTGATTTCTTTCCACTAGACTCAGATATTGAGTGGACAAATCAGGTCACATGCCACGAACCAATTAAGGGCAAGCGTCCAAACAATTGAGGACAACGACAAACACATCGATTTTCAAATGAAATGGACTTTGGAACTTCTAATGCTAGAAGGAGATGTAAATATTATCAAAGTCGAACACATACTTTGACACAATGTCCTTCTTTGAATAACCAATAGCATGTAACGATTGTGTAATTCAAAAAAAAAATTCGACAAAAATGTTTAAAAAAAAAAGAAATTAATGTTTAAAAAAAACAAAAGCTACCACGGGGCTTAGTCCCCCGTGGTATCTTTTTAATTAAAAAAAATTAATAAAGCTACCACAGCGGCACTAGCCCCGTAGTGGCTTTTTATTTTAAAAAAAATATATATATATATTGCTTTTCACTGGAATGGCTTTTCAGTCTGAAAAATAATTTTGCTTTTGAGTCTAAAAAGCTATTCACAAGGCTCGGTCAAATTTAAAGTTTTTTTACCCAATCTTTCACCTATAAATTACTCACTAATCTTTCACAACCATTTGCTCATCTGATCTCTTCAGTTTTATCCACCTATAATTTTTATAATCCTTCAAAACAATTTTGTACTTATTTTTTTTGTCCCAACTATTTTTAATATTACAATTTACAAATGGATCTATTTGTAGATTACACAACATATTATTGTCGTCCTACCAGATTTTGCATTCCCATAAATTATGAATTCACGCGTTATTACGCAATAACTCGCGCAAGAAAGCTTATTATGTATGCATATGTGAGGCATACCCTAGGATCAAATCTATATTGGTGTTATCGAAGTCTGGAATGGATTCAATATTTACAAATGTTGGGTTTAAATGCGCTTGAAACAACGTTCTTTCTAAGCGAGATAGAGGCGCAAGAATATACTACGGTCATCTTCCTTACTCTGCAACTAATTAATTATCCTTGTCGTAAGTGATTTTGTATTTGTAGATTTTTTTAAGTCTATCATTTAGAACTATCCATTTACTATATAACGTGTTCATTTATGTTCTTCATGTAAGACCTTTCCCAATATGGGCCTTAATAATGTTGTGCAAGTGGATTAGGCCCATTAAACTATAGGTTGGATTAGACATCTAGGTTTAGTCCAATCCACCATATGCCTATATAAGCCTGCATTGATGGGATGCAGGATACACAATCATATAGACACCTACAGACATGGTACTCACACTGCTCAGAAAATACCAGGACACCATCTAGGGTTCTGAGTCAAGTGTGAGACAAAACGACTAACACAGGCAACACAACAAGGCATCAACTATGGCTGGAGATGAACACAGTCTATGATCATAATTTGCCCACAGGCAATTTTGTTATATTTAAAGGGTTAATTAGGATAAAATACTAAACTATGATCATAATTTGCTCACTGAGATTATGCATCGGCATATAGCTTGGTAGTTTTGTCTTTAAGGGTGGATAAACCTTACTCAACCCGTACCCATTCCGTTTCCACCTTTCAGTTTTGGTAATATTATGTACTTCAGTTACCCTCTCTCTCTATTATGTGTCTTAAAAATCCTCACCAAGCCTTAAGTTAACCGCTTATTTGGACTAGTCACATATGGTATCTTTACAAATATGGAAACATTAAAAAGGTGTCTTACCATAATTTGGCTGTCATTGTTAAATATTAATGGTGGTTATAATGTTGATTATTACCATCAAATATTTTAATTTATGAAACCGTTAATGTTAATATGGTATTCAGTTATAAATCTTGAATTGTTTCCAATTAAGTTTATGCGACAATGTTCCAGTCAAGAAAATATTTTGGTCATTATTATGTTCTTGGCATTTTTCGGAGTTTAAATTTTATTAAGTTTCAAAATTATATTCCGAGAATGTTTCTACAGTTAGTGGTTTTAACTATTGTTTTTCCATATTTAGTCTCCTATTTAATGTGATAATATTATTATGGCTATTGTTTTTTGGATTATTTGCAATTTGCCATTAATGATAATAATATTAATTGGGTTATGAATAATCAATTTAGTAATTTTGGAAAAACATATTTGCTAAGGCAATTGGCTATTGCCACTAATTACGTAATTCTTTAAGTTCTTTGAATTATGATTTTAGTGCGTTAGGCCCATAATTGATTAAGTATGAATAAAGAATATTTAGTGTAAATTCACACTTTATAGTTGATTCATACTTTTCAGTTAGTTTTATACATTCAATCACATTAAGTGCATAATATTAAGTTTAATTATGCAATTTTGGTTTGTGAGATTTTAGTTTACAAATGACAATATATACTTTTAGTTAGATATTGTTGAAATTTGTAAATTCGGTCTATTTCTCATAAATTAAATTTAGTGTGCTGCATTAAAACATTTTGTAATGGGCTTAAAGTTTGAAATTTCAAAGTATATATTTATTACTTTACTATTCAAAAATTTGGGTCTCTTTGGTTTGGACTCATTATAGTTTGAATATTAAGTTTATGCTTTGGAAGCTCATATTAAAAATTGTCTTTAAGTTATGCAATTTGTTTAGAATATATGAGTTAAATGCCTAATTTTATGCATATTAATTTGTCCAACGCATAATATTTTGTTATGCAAAATTTTTTTTTTTTAATTATGCCTTTAGCAATGCATAAATTTAGGATGGAATTATATTAGTTCCTAATTAAGTTGGACTTATGCATAAACTTTAGTTACGGTAGTGCTTGAACTTAGTATTTTTTTGGACCGTTGATTTAGTTCACCCATTTATGCTTTATCATAGGTGAACCATGTAATTTTGGTGTATACCCTACAAAAATTTTTTAGGTTTATACCCCCAAACAATTATACATTGAGTGCATATGAATTGAGGAGGCATACTAGTTTCATGGCCAAGACTTAAGAACATCTAGTGCCACTAGTCCCCTTAAATATCATATATTTGGACTTTCCCATCACGATCTGGTATAATCTGTTTGTTAAAATATTTTTTAAATTATTACTTGCCAATGTGATTTGATTTCAGTTCATTAAAGAATAGCCATAGCATCTTTAATTTACTGATTTCTCTTAAGTTTGAATCACATAAAGGTTAGGCAATGAATTGATAATTGTCTAGTGATCTTATAATTTTAATTTGGTTGGGGAGTAGCCACAGCATCCTTTAATCAGTTAAAATTATATATTGAGCAGTTTATCTTGATCACATAAAGTTTTAGACATATCATTTGTGATTAATTGTATTTAATATGATGGAATTTAGCCCAAAGGCAATTTCATTATATTTGTATGATTAATTAGGATTAAATACTGGACTATGATCATAATTTAGCCCACAGGCAATTATGTATCGGAATGTAGTTTAGTAGTTTTATCAGTAATGATAGAAATAAATAAATTTATTTAGTTTATGATTATTTCCATCTCTATCATAAAGTTTAATTTTATGATGCAAACTTTAGATCATATTTCTTAATTTACCCACAGGGATTAAGAAAAGGAACATGATTTATTAAGTTTTATCATAATAGTTGTAATGAATCTCGTTGATTAAAACTTTAGCCTACGGCAAGTTTTATATCACTTGATTCTTCAACTCATTTGATAATTGTTTCATCATAAAATTTCAGTTGGATCTAATTGAGTAAAACTTTAGCCCACAGGCAAGTTTTATGTCTCTAGATTCTTCTGTCTATTTAATAATTGGGATGAAATTTTATCATAAGGGTTTTTAATTGGATTTAATAGAATTAAAACTTTAGCCTATAGGCAAGTTTTATGTCAATAAATCCATCACCCATTAGATAATAATTTTATCACAATTTCTTAGAATTTATAAATTTAGTTAAATTATACTTCTAAGTTTTCATGGTTTGCATTGGCAAAACATGTATTTAGTTACTTCCCAAAATTTAACCACTTTTATTAATTATTTTGCGAATCTTGCTCGATTACTTGGACTAACTGAAGTAAGTTACGTGATATATTTGATATATCTCTTTTGGTTTCTAAGAATAAAATGTACCTCTTCGAGCCAAATTCCAACTTGGTTTTGAAAAGTGTATTTTAGTATATCCAACTAATGGTGGGGAATTATATCTTCATTATTTAGTTGGATTGGAACCAAAGATTGATTATTTAGTATGCCCAACTAATGGTGGGGAATTATATATCTTCATTATTTAGTTGGTCAAATCAATTCTGACTACGTATATCATTAATTCTGCTGAAGAATATTTTAATCAGTGGGAGTGATAATTTAGAAAAAGATCATTAAGATGCTCCATTAAGAGATTCCACAAGTATTAATCTTGTATTTGTTCATATAAATTCATAAGTTCAAATTATTGAACATTTGGTTGTGCAACATATTTATGAAAATGTTGTAACAATATTAAGGAGTTTATTAGAACAAAACATTTAACGTGTGATACACTGTTATTTAAATAAATTCTTTAGCATTTAATAGAGTCTTTAGTTTCTTCAAAATTGATCCTGGGCCATTCTGGTTTATAAGGCTCAAGATAATTTTGCAAGACATAAAAGTAAGACTCATAATACTCAGTGGACCTTGAAGTTATTTGGGAAGTTATATGGTGTATATTTAAAATTCCACATTTATGGACTTAGAGTTTTGGTTTATTGTTTAAGTTGTTGGAATGCTTCTATGACTAAACTATCTTTTGGCTATTTTGATGAGTGGGAGTGACAGACGTGTCAACTCCAAGCTCTTGGCCGTTAGAGGTAGTGCTTAAGTTAAGTTATAAAACTAGTCATGGAACATAGTTAGCATTATGCTAACATTAAGAGATCTCTACTTAAGACATAGTTAACATTAAGGATCTTAGAGATCATGAAGTGTACTCTCTTGTACAATTTGGATGGTTTTCTCTTTTAAGTTGCGCATATATTTTATTTTGAGAAACATCCCTTTAAGGTACCAAGAATAAACGTTGGGTTTGTTCATAAAGGACTTAAGTTGGGGAATAAAAATGCATGTGATGCATAGAAGATATTACTCTGTCGAGTAGAGGACATATCGCTATGAGTTTTGTTCTTTGATGAGAGTTGTGCTAGTACTTGCACCAAGTGGGAGAATGTAAGACATTTCCCAATATGGGTCTTAATAATGTGGTGCAAGTGGATTAGGCCCATTAAGCTATAGGTTGGATTGGACATCTAGGTTTAGTCCAATCCACCATATGTCTATATAAGCCTGCATTGATGGGATGCAGGATACACAATCATATAGACACCTACAGACATGGTACTCACACTGCTCAGAAAATACCAGGACACCATCTAGGGTTCTGAGTCAAGTGTGAAACAAAACGACTAACACAGGCAACACAACAAGGCATCAACTATGGCTGGAGATGAACATGGTCTATGCTTCCGCTATTACGAGGTTAGGTTACTCGTAGTTTCATTATGTATATGATTAAACAATATTTTGTGATCTTACACTTCATTCTTTTTACTAGCTTGCAATAATCAAATACATTTGTCTGATGTTAGTGAATGCACTATTACGTGGTTCTCCATTCAAATCAACCCTTCGCAATATACGGTATAAGAATCTAATTTTTGTGTTATATATTTAAATTGTTTAATACATTCAAAATAATTCGCTGATCCCGATCTTACCTATACTATATATATATATATATATTTTCAGCATATGAAAATTCCCGATTGTACGCATCGTCATCTAATGCAACATTTTATAACAAAAGCAATTTTGTTGCATTACACTGTGGCAATAGAAGTTTCAGTTGAAAATATGACCTTTACATCGAGCATTTGTGATTTCATGATTGAAAATCATTTATTTCCTGGAGACATTGTGGTTTTTCGACATCGGGGTTTTTTCAAGTTTGAAACTTTCTTCTGTAAGAGCTCCTCCTACAAGCCGCGGAGAAAATTTAATCAATATGGTCCATCCGTCAGCAATCGTCTAATAGAAATCGGTAACATAACACTATATTTCATAAAATTATGTGTTATATTTATTTTTAACTACATATATTAATCGTAATTTCTTTAAATATTAGGACAAATAAGTTTGAGCGCAAGATCTTCAATACCACCAAGATTTCAAATAAGTTTGAGCGCAAGATCTTCAATACCACCAAGATTTGAGTTTGATTTGAGCGCAAGATCTTCAATACCACCAAGATTTGAGTTTGAGCAACTAGAGCGATGTACAATACCACCAAGATTTGAGTTTGAGCAACTAGAGCGATGTAGTTCTTTGTATATAGATTTCTGTACATTTGGAGCGGTAAGAACATTATATACATTTACTAACCGATTCCAACAATATCATTACTTACCAACATCTTCTTGCTCAACTGTAGCATGATCGATTGTGTGAGTTTCTCAACGACGCCAATGTCTTAGACGGACGACCGCTTCAAATTATAGTCGGGGATAGAAAGCTACGGCTCTACTTCAATCAAACATTCTACATTGAACAGTGGGAGCAAATAACTGATCATTTTGAGATTAAGGTGGATGATGAGGTTGTATGCTTCAATATAGATGACAACATCATACTCATGCTAATTATTGGTAAATTTTTATGTTGAGAATATTTATCCGTGGTTAGTTACGTACACTATTAATGCAATGTGTAAGACGAATTTGAACGATTAAATTGGAGCAGTGAATAATACATAATATCTTTCTTTTTAACTTGTTACTATTGTCTCATTGTTACTAAAAACCACTTATTAAATATTATTATGTTATATAATTACAAATTCTTAATATAACTAATAATTAATCATTACTAACTAATCATCAATTAATTATTAATAACTAATCATTATTAATATTAATAACTAATCATTTTTTTAACATTAAAAACTAATAATCATTGGATGATTAATAATGATTGAAAAGCTACTATTAATAATGTAAAGCTACGTCCATAATAATCAGTTTTGATTAAAAGCTAACACTCCTCTAGGTGACGAGTGTTAGCTTTTTCCTACAACTCCTCATACACGCCCGTGTTTCCCCATTTAGGTCCGGTTTTTTTTTTTTTTGTCATATTTTGGAATCCAATTCAAATAATGTTCTCCGGCGGAGAAAAGGGTGCTTTCTCTGATCAGGAACGTTGTGGCGTCGACTTCGATCATTTGAAGAAGTGCCGAGTGTTTCTTCGAATGAGGCGAAATCCATGGAAAATTGATCATTTGAATTTTGTCCATCCGAACTATTTGAGATTTGGGACAGTATCGGTTTTTGTTTGAAGTCTTTACAGTCATCCGCTTGTATAGGCTGCGATGTTGATGGTATTGCTGATGGCAATGAAGTTGCAGCAGCCGATGGTTCTCCGTAGTAAAATCCTTGTTCTTCTATGTTATGACCAAAATTACTAAAACCAACATACTGTTTGTATGTTGCATTCACTATTGGTCTAACATAAATGTGTAGATCATCTACTGCGGATGTTTGTTGAACAAAGTATTCTCACTCTTCTAGTGTATGAATATGGTAAGGAATATGTGTCATACCCATTGGAGTTGCGAATACCAATCTTCCAATAATCTCTATGTTGGTGTCGGGAGTGACACCCATTGCATGTCATATCAAGACAAGAACAAAATAATACTCCCTCTGTCCCGAAATATGTCTTACTTTGGTTTTGCACACATTTTAAGGCAACTAAAGAAAGTTTACTCCAATTCCATTTATGCCCTTGTACCGTAATTTGCTACTACAGTACATTTCTTTGTTTTTTCTTCACCTCATTTGAAGACTTTACTACTCTGTACATTTCTTCATCTCATTTGCAAATAATTCATCATCTTTCTTCAGCAAATACTCCATAAATTCTATTACTTCTATACTTCTTTATACTCCTAATAATCAGGAAAAAAAACACAAACTTGTTTCTTCTAAAAATCATCAGATCTACATTTCACTATAAGAATGATAAAAAGATCTTAAAAAATAAAAGAGAGAGAGTAGTGATGTTTAGATATTTGAAAGACAAAGGATTACAGCCATTGACTTGTGGATGCCTGTAACACCCCACTTTTTCCACAAGAAAATACGGGTAATTTTTTTTATTTATTTACAATTCAACTATACAACAGCGGAAGCTTTAAACAACAAGAAGGAAAAAGGGGCGTTATGCCACGCTCGAGTATCTTACTTATACTCAAACGCACAGGCTAAAACCAACTAATAACTATCACAACTTTCTAATTAATACAACGGTAAATTCTAATGGATTATAATATCTACATGATATTAAGGCGATTCGCTCTCATGCTCAATGCCATGTAATTCGTGCCTGCAAAATAACTAAAGAGGGGAAAACAATGTCAGCGCGACGGCTGGTAAGACTTACTCCACCCCGTAAAACGTTTTGCACATAGCACATAGCACTTTGGAGCATATAATTCCATATTAACCCCATATGATCTCTTTATACTCATCCACATAAATCATTTTTTTTTATCCATTAGAACATGCTTATCTCAATTCAACCACATAGTAAATAATCATGGATTATAATTTTGCATAACGTTTCATCATAATCATACAATCATTGAATTCCTAATAAAGTACTATACTTTCACAACTTATCATTTTCATAAGTAATAAGAATCAAATACCAATTCACTCACATAAATAATTATTTAACTCCACATAAAATCCAATTCACTCACATAAATAATTATTTAACTCCACATAAAATTCCATAATATCACATAAATAATTATTTAACTCCACATAAAATTCCATAATATCCACATTTTTTTTATTTAACTCCACATAAAATTCCATAATATCCACATTTTTTTCCATTTTCATAAATAATAGGATTATAATATCCACATTTTTTTCCATTTTCATAAATAATAGGATTTAATCCTTTATTTACCATAGTATACTTATAAATAATAGGATTTAATCCTTTATTTACCATAGTATACTTCTCAAAAATCATAAATTCTCAAATTTCTTAAAAACTTTACTTTGTGCAATACTTGCACACTATAAAATACATATGGAAGCACATCAATCACACATAAATGGGACAGGGTCCTTTATTCTTAGGCCCTAGTGAACGGTGATTCCCACACATCCGAACACTCCACACATTTCCCATTTCTAATGGAAACCGGACTCTAACCTTAAGTGTGCACACCCCCGAATTAGGATTCCAAGCCTCAACGGGAAGTTACCAGCCCTAGTAGCCAGGATAAGGTTTCTACTGACTACTCCTGAAATTGGGGTACACAGACCCGCCTCAACAGGACACACCATAGTGCCCTAGTACCCGTGGATTGTTCCTACCGAGTACTCCTCAACAAGTAATCACATATTCACAATTTCACAATTACACAATTTCACATAGCTTCCATAAGTTTTGAAAATATTTCACTTGACGTAAAATTTGCTCATAGGCATCATAATTTCTTTAAAAATAATTCATACTTGAAATTTAAATCAATCCCACAAAAGGGTATATACTAATATAAAATTTCATGTTTTAAAATTTTCCTTAGAAAATTCATTTCTCAATTGAATAGAACAAACTCACATTCCAATCAAAACTTCCATAACTTAGCATAAAAGCTTGTTCATAATCATCATGAAAATATTTTATAAAGTACAAAATTATATCTTGGTGTTAAATCATCCTCATAAAAGGATATATTGAAATCATACCAATATGTTACTCTTGTCCTTGAAAGTATTTTTAGAAAAATTCATACCACATTAAATAGAATAGAACTCACATTATAGTCAAATTGTACAAATTTGACACTAACACAATTCTTATAGAATTATATCTCACAACACAAATAGGGAAATACACCACAATAATTATGTAAATACATACCGCATATAAGCAATACATATAATTCATATAACAATAAATAAATATATTTCATCACATATATAAACATATGTCCATTGCTTATGTACATAAAACATTTTAAATAAAAACCCTCAATCACATTAATACCAAAAATCAATAACCACTAGAAAAGATTTTAGAGTGCTTATCTATCTATAGTTAATATAAATCCATAGTAATTAACTAAGCAAAATATTTTATTTTTTTTTTAAAGAAGATACGTACATACGTACGGTAATATATATACATACACACTTAGCATATCTATAATTTCTACCACCCACACAAAAATTCCTAATTTCATGCAATTCTAGTAAATATCTATAATCTAATTAAAAGTATACATATATACATACTTACTCCATTCGGCAAACATAAAATAATTAATTAAATAAATTTTAAGAGAATGAATATATCTACTCATACGATTTTACACATACATGACTTATACAATACTACTAATACATATTATTTTACATACATGGTCACATACGGCAATTTGAATAAATAAACTAAAATAAATTTGAATTTCATATGGTACTAAGTACATAAATACCATACTTACATATAAGTTCAATCAATTTCATAGGGTAAAACATATACGTATAATACACAATTATACATATATATAAATATAATATATAAAATCATATATCTTTACTAATACACTCATATATATAAATATAGGGATTTTAATATATAAAATTTATATACATACGTACGTAAGTACATGATCACATACATATACACAATCATACATTTACTAATGCACTTATATATATAAGATTAGGAATTTTAATATATATAATTTATATACATACGTACGGCATACAATTATATATATAAGCATATTTCACATTAAGTCCTCTTATGTATACATATATAGTCTATATACGTATATTTACAAAAATATATATACATAAAATCACACACATAAGCAAACATGATATATACGTATGAACACAAGAAATTACATATCTNCATTTTCATAAATAATAGGATTTAATCCTTTATTTACCATAGTATACTTCTCAAAAATCATAAATTCTCAAATTTCTTAAAAACTTTACTTTGTGCAATACTTGCACACTATAAAATACATATGGAAGCACATCAATCACACATAAATGGGACAGGGTCCTTTATTCTTAGGCCCTAGTGAACGGTGATTCCCACACATCCGAACACTCCACACATTTCCCATTTCTAATGGAAACCGGACTCTAACCTTAAGTGTGCACACCCCCGAATTAGGATTCCAAGCCTCAACGGGAAGTTACCAGCCCTAGTAGCCAGGATAAGGTTTCTACTGACTACTCCTGAAATTGGGGTACACAGACCCGCCTCAACAGGACACACCATAGTGCCCTAGTACCCGTGGATTGTTCCTACCGAGTACTCCTCAACAAGTAATCACATATTCACAATTTCACAATTACACAATTTCACATAGCTTCCATAAGTTTTGAAAATATTTCACTTGACGTAAAATTTGCTCATAGGCATCATAATTTCTTTAAAAATAATTCATACTTGAAATTTAAATCAATCCCACAAAAGGGTATATACTAATATAAAATTTCATGTTTTAAAATTTTCCTTAGAAAATTCATTTCTCAATTGAATAGAACAAACTCACATTCCAATCAAAACTTCCATAACTTAGCATAAAAGCTTGTTCATAATCATCATGAAAATATTTTATAAAGTACAAAATTATATCTTGGTGTTAAATCATCCTCATAAAAGGATATATTGAAATCATACCAATATGTTACTCTTGTCCTTGAAAGTATTTTTAGAAAAATTCATACCACATTAAATAGAATAGAACTCACATTATAGTCAAATTGTACAAATTTGACACTAACACAATTCTTATAGAATTATATCTCACAACACAAATAGGGAAATACACCACAATAATTATGTAAATACATACCGCATATAAGCAATACATATAATTCATATAACAATAAATAAATATATTTCATCACATATATAAACATATGTCCATTGCTTATGTACATAAAACATTTTAAATAAAAACCCTCAATCACATTAATACCAAAAATCAATAACCACTAGAAAAGATTTTAGAGTGCTTATCTATCTATAGTTAATATAAATCCATAGTAATTAACTAAGCAAAATATTTTATTTTTTTTTTAAAGAAGATACGTACATACGTACGGTAATATATATACATACACACTTAGCATATCTATAATTTCTACCACCCACACAAAAATTCCTAATTTCATGCAATTCTAGTAAATATCTATAATCTAATTAAAAGTATACATATATACATACTTACTCCATTCGGCAAACATAAAATAATTAATTAAATAAATTTTAAGAGAATGAATATATCTACTCATACGATTTTACACATACATGACTTATACAATACTACTAATACATATTATTTTACATACATGGTCACATACGGCAATTTGAATAAATAAACTAAAATAAATTTGAATTTCATATGGTACTAAGTACATAAATACCATACTTACATATAAGTTCAATCAATTTCATAGGGTAAAACATATACGTATAATACACAATTATACATATATATAAATATAATATATAAAATCATATATCTTTACTAATACACTCATATATATAAATATAGGGATTTTAATATATAAAATTTATATACATACGTACGTAAGTACATGATCACATACATATACACAATCATACATTTACTAATGCACTTATATATATAAGATTAGGAATTTTAATATATATAATTTATATACATACGTACGGCATACAATTATATATATAAGCATATTTCACATTAAGTCCTCTTATGTATACATATATAGTCTATATACGTATATTTACAAAAATATATATACATAAAATCACACACATAAGCAAACATGATATATACGTATGAACACAAGAAATTACATATCTTATTTCATACATACTTATACTTGCAATTACCTTCATAGAAACATGAATTTATTTTACTAAACTAATCCTGGATAGGAATATAATTTCTTGGATCAAAAAGATTACTTGATCATCACAAGCATGATATTCATATAACAAATTATATCACCAAACATATTGTACAAATTTCATAGTCTCTACAAGAAACTTTAGGGTAGCAAGTAGGAAAATCAAACCACTTACTCACATTCAACATATAACAATTTATATAATAATAATAATAATAGTATATAATATCACATAAGCACATATTAAATAATTTAATTGGGGTAAATAAGTTTTGAATGGACATAAATCTTACCTCAATATCCCAAAATTAACCTCATGAACCACCTACAATTGAAGGGTCAACAAGAACAAGTTTTTTTTTTTCTAATGACTTCAAAACATGGATATAGCTAGGAGTGATTCTATACTCATAGAGAAAGAGAGAGATGGTGAGAAATGAAGAAGGAGAAGAGCTATATTTATAGGCTCAAGAGGAAGGTATCTCATCATCCACTAATTAATTTGAAATAATTTTAATTCAATTTGCTTAATGGTGATGGGTGTAACTTCAAATCACTTATCCAATCATCCAATCCAATAATAATAATAATAATAATAATAATAATAATAATAATAATATACGTACATACTAACCCATCCTGCCACATATGTATCTATATATATACACAATATATATTTATATGATTATAATAATAATAAAAATAGTAATAATAATACTAATTACAATAATAATAATAATAATAATTAAAAAATAGATTTGTAACTCCCAATTACCTCTCAAAGATAAGATATTTATACATATATTATATATATACATATATAATAAAATATATTTTATTTTTTTGGCATTTGTAACATATGTATAAATTTATATGCGTACCAACCATATATCATTTAGATACTAATAGTAATAATAATACTACTAATAATAATAAAGGAGTATACATATACATACGTACCAAAATAATAATAATAATTAATGATGTTGATGATAATAAGGATTCATATGGATTTCAAAGGGACAAATGGTTTTAATGGCTTAATGGTTAAGATTTTAAAATTCTAAAGATAAGGTTTAGGGTTCGAAACATCACATGAACATATTAGTATTATTTTTTTTTCCAAACAGATAATTATTTTCCTTAGCAAAAATCAGGGCGTTACAATGCCGACGCTAGCGAGGGTTACCTACCACCACTTGAAGAGAAGTTGAGAGAAGGGAAGATTAAGAATGATTTTTTTTTGAAGCCCCATTTGCGAAATGGAAATGAAGAGATCTGGAAGAAAAATGTACCATGTTCTTTATTTCTCTTATGTTTGCAAAGTGGAAATGAAACCCAGGAGAAGAAATGTGGAGATTTATGGAGTATTTTTCACTATATTCTAATTGGACACGACTTTTAAGAAAATTAATTAAGTGGAGGATAGTTGTTGGCTTTAATTATGCATCAGATGTTTAGATATTTGAAAGACAAAGGATTACAACCATTGACTCGTGGATGCTGACGCTAGCGAGGGTTACCTACCACCACTTGAAGAGAAGTTGAGAGAAGGGAGATTAAGAATGATTTTTTTTGAAGCCCCATTTGCGAAATGGAAATGAAGAGATCCGGAAGAAAAATGTACAATGTTCTTTATTTCTCTTATGTTTGCAAAGTGGAAATGAAACCCAGGAGAAAAAATGTGGAGATTTATGGAGTATCCTTCACTATATTCTAATTGGACACGACTTTTAAGAAAATTAATTAAGTGGAGGATAGTTGTTGGCTTTAATTATGCATCAGAATATGGAATAGTTGACTAGTTGTACTTTAGGGGTAAAATTGGAAAAATAGAAATGTAATTATGTTTAGTTTTGGAAAGTGGAGGACAATATTTTGGGACAGACGAAAAAGGAAAGACAGATAAAATGGGACGGAGGGAGTATCTCATATGCACATGAAGTGGAATCACGTTCTGTGTAGGAATTAAGTATGATAGTTGTGGTGCCGTAGATAGTTGGGAAATTTGACCACACAAAATACAAATAATTGACATGTATTACCGTGTCATGTATTCAATTTTGAAGTGAAGAATCAGAGTATTGGAAAGTAAATTTTGAAGTAACCAATCTGAGTGATGGTAGTGAATTTTATATGGAATGATTGATGAATTTAAATATAATTTTAAAAAATTATAATTTAAAAAAAATTTAAAAAAATTTAAATAGCTACCACGGCGGCAAAAGAGCGCCGTGGTAGCTTTTTTTTTTTTTTTGAAAATGGTAGCTTTTCAATTTTAAAAAAATATATTTATATATTTATTTTCGCTTAAAGTGTCTGAAAAGCAAATTTTAGTATTTTGCTTTTCAGTCGCTTTAAGCGAGATGTGACCCATCATTTCACCAATTTAATAAATGCTACTGCCCAAGTTTATTTTCTTTCACGTGATTTACTTTAATAAAGAGCGTATTGTTTGGATTTACTTCGCTTTCACGTGTTCTTTTTTTCTGACGTGAGGGTTGCGTGTTGCGATATTCAACTATATATAGCTGATGATGCACGTACAAGCCAACTTTTAATTTGATGTGAGGGTTGCTTGCTGCGATATTCAACTATATATAGCTGATAAAGCACAAGCCAGCTTTTAATTTGACGTGAGGGTTACTTGCTGCGATATTAAGCTATATATAGCTGATGAAGCACAGGCTAGCTTCTAATTTGACTTGAGGGTTGCTTGCTGCGATATTCAGCTATATATAGCTGATGAAGCACAAGTAGCTTTTAATTTGACATGAGGGTTGAGTGTTGCGATATTCACCTATATATAGCTGTTGAAGCACAAGTCATTTCACCATCTGAAGCACACGTTATTCAACGAAGCAATAGTCTTATTTACTATGGTATCTAGTTATATGTTGAACTCAGGATTGAGAATTTTTGTATGTGTATTATAGGGAAAGTCATATGTTGTTTTTTTTGGGCGTCGTCCAGAAGTATATAATACTTGGGTGTTGGTCCCAAGGGGATGGGGTACAAGTCTAGAGGGGGGGTGAATAGACTTGTATAAGATTTTGCAAATCTTTTTCGACTTCTCGTGTGTATTGGACTTAGGATGTTTAGGTCCGATACCTCACAAGATGAAGACAAAGTTTTATGCGCAGCGGAAAGGTTATCCCCTTTTAGTTAGCACGAGTTTGAGTTAGTTCGAGAGGTGCGGTTATGTGCAGTGCAGTTCGAGAGTTAGATAGCGAGAGATAAAAGCAGAAAGTAAATGCAAGAGAGATTTTTAAGTGGTTCAGCCAACCCGCCTACATCCACTCTTCTTCCAGAAACTCCCTGGAAGGATTGCACTAAAACTTCCCTTTTTAGTACAATATCGAGCGCTTGAGCTTTGATCACGAAGCCCGCCTCAAGCCTCAGGTTTTTCGCCCCGCTTCTTGTTACTCCACCTATCGAGCACTTGAGCTTTGATCACCAAGCCCGCCTCAAGCCTCAGGATCTTCACTAGACAGCTGCCAGGTTACTCCGCCTCTTCTTGCTTAATCCAAAGCAAGGACCTTTGGTTGTCACAGTTGAGTGTAACAAGCTCCAATCTGACCAAAAGCTATCGTTGAATTAACTTCGATGTAGAGCTGCTTCGGTCACCTTCTAGATGTATAGCAGTTTAAGCTTTGTAACTCTCTCAAACACTAAGATGTGTTCTCTCGCTATTTTGAATATCAGGATGATATTCCAGATTGAGCTCAGGCACTTGAACGTTTGAAAAAGACACCTCTTTAGATTTTCATAATGAACTCACTTCTTCTGACCAAGAATTCCCCCTTTTTTTTTTTAACTTGTGTCTTCACGTCCTTTTTATATGAGAGTTAAGGAATAATTCCGTTGGAGGGAAAATTATTCCGTTTGAAATTTGTCTCCCATGCTGTGTATGGG